>NW_006440135.1:50899-171266 GCF_000325575.1 Pteropus alecto
CTCATCCATGTATAATTTCACTAGTGCTCTCAGAAACCCTTTGGGACAAGGATTTTTAAATCTTAATTTGGCGCGTGCGCCTTGGGTCACACATTCTGGCGAAGGCCTCTGTCCTGCTGGGCAGGCTCTGTCTGTATGACCGGCCGTGCTGGGAGGAAGCGGTCCCCCGGCGGTGCGCAGCACAGACCCCGCCGCCAGAATGACATTATTCACTCCTGCAGCTGAGACGCACTGAGCACCTCCCAGGTGACAGCGTCATGCCGGGTGCTGGCGACACAGCCCGGAGAGCATCCTTGCCGCCTTCGAGAAGCTTCCGTTCTACTGCTGCTAGCTATTTCAGCACAAGCAGTTCCCTCTTGTGTCACAGGCGGGGGACACATGAAATTTGGCGGTTTCTAGTCCCTTCAGGACCTGCGGCGAAGTTGTCCGCGACAGAAACGGACGAGAAAGGAGACCTCGGGAAGCCGGGTGGCCCCGTAGGGCCTCCGCCACCGAGACGGCAGGGCAAGCACCTTGTCTCTCCACTCTGACTCTGCCTTGGGCTGCGACCATTTCGGAAGGTTGTCTGTGAGAAGAATCTACAAACGATGGCGAATCTCCATGTAACGCTCACCTACGGTTCACGGGAATTTCTCTCCTCTTTGGAACCACTAGGGCGCTATTCATACGTCTCCTGACCGCTCAGGGGTCTCTGGAACATTCTCAGCCCTTTGAATCTGACCGCTGCTTCACAGTGCTGAGTCACAGAAATACTAATTAAACAGTAAGAGTCACCGAAAGTCACATATGAGGCATCTGGGCGAAGCTTGAAGAGAATGACTTTATCCCTGCTGGAACGATATCTAGTTAGAAGACTTTGCTCTTCATTTTATTTCGTATCTTATGTCGTTATTGTCAAAGTTTTTCATTAAATAAAATAACAAATGGATCAAAATGTCTGAATTATCGTTCTGTTTTTGGTTTCAGGTTTATAGAGCACTTTCATTAAAATAACTAGCTTAATTATTTTATAGAGATAAAGCAAAATTTCCAATAAAAAGCTTAGCAGTTAAAAAGACATGTGTGTGAGTATAAGCACCTTGAGTCCATTTTCCATTCTCTTCGAATTAACTCGGGATAAATTAATCGCTCCGGCGTCCTGCCAGGCGAAGAAGCCCCTTGCTCATTACTCTGTTTTGCCCCCTCTCCTTCCTATTGTCGCTGCAAAACCTTGAGTCTTAAAATAGACACTAATTATTTTCCACCTTTAGCCCTCGCTGTTCAAAGCGGAGCGTGATGTTTTGCCTGTGACATTAGTACAGCTCATTAGAGTTACATGGAATGAATGAACTCGCGAGAACAAAGATTTTGTGCTCGGGGTTAAAGCTGACTAAATAATAATATCTCTGCTAAATAAGAGTTTCGGGGCCAATATCAATATAATAATAATAATTATTAAAATCGAATGAAAAAGTATAACATCGGTACTATGTCATAAATAAGTGGCGTGAGCAAATAAGCATATCGAATAGAAAGTTAGCATAAACCTCTGTTAAATCAAGTGGAAAATACAAAAAGATGGCTTTCAAAATATTGCTGCCAATCCTGAGAAGGGCAGGGCCAGAAAAGAAAGCCTCTTTCTTAAGGCGTGAGAAAGAGGTCCATCTCTTTCTTAAGTGTGAAGACAAAAAACGCTAAACAATGTACTAACAAACTAAGTTACTAGTTAAAACAAATAAGGAAAACACACATGATCAATCTGGGTTTATCCTGGAAATTCAAGTTTGATTTAACAAATTAAACCAAATTATTTTAAATTGAAAAATAATTAATTGCTAAATTAATTATCCAACAGACACAAACACACACATGCATGAACACATGTGCACATACACATGGATGTCACTCCCTTGTGCCTACAGACAATTAGTATCTTTTAAACCAAGGCTAATACAACAAGGGGAAAATTGTATGGGTTAATATAGGCATATCTCCACAATCTATTAATAACCCCCAAAATGCAAACTACAAAACAATATAGCTAGTAAAATGTCTTATGTTTAGAAAAACATATACAAAACAAAATTATTTATTTTTTGTATTAACATTTGCATATATAAATGTTCATACACATATACTTATATGTATATGTGTACAAATTTGTATATATCATACACATATATTCGTATGTACCTATAATGTTCAAATGAAACTCTGGAAATGCTATATTTAGAGTTCAAGGAAGACAGATGCCTGGCTGCCGTGGAGGCTTCTAGAATTGTCAGGGGATTGACCAATGTGGAGAGCGTGCCACAGCACTTCATGATACAGTCGGAGGGCAGAGAAACCATCCCCCCGCGGTGGCTGTCAAGGTGCTTTCCCCTCGTATTTTAACATCAAGTACAAAGGTACAACGAAAGGCTTTGTGACCGGCACTAGATACTGAGAAGAGACAATGACAGGTGGAGAGCGAAGCATGTTGATCTCGTCAATTAACACTCGAGCTGTTCTTTGCAGACTGACCAAACCCGTCAGCTAGTGGATGACGATGACTGTGTCCCTTCGTCACCAACGAAATTAGATGGCGCCAGTCTTATGTTTTTCAATGCTGCAAGTCTTGTCGGATGAAGATTGTATCTCGATGTTACGTTTACACGTCCAGCTCTCAAAGGGTCGGACACTGCGTGTTTGTTCGTGGGTCCTTTCTTCCTCCCGGACTCCGTCTCCACTCCTGGCTGCGTCGTCTACTGGATTTTCATGTTTTTAAAACACTTATAGATTTTTAAATATAGTTTAAGTATTAGTCCTTTATCCTTATACAAGCTGCAAATGTTTCTTGTCTTTAGTTCCCATTTTAATTTTATAGTGACTTTGTCACATTCGAGCACATTTTTTAGATGCCAAATTTACTTTTGTCTCCTTTATGGTTTTGCCACAGAGAGAAATACTCTCTTGTGTGATCTGCCTGCAAAGTTATTTTCCAATTTAATATTAAAAATGAATTCTCTTTATTTTCTTATAATACATTTATAGCGACGCTGTTTTATGTTTACCCCTTGGATGTTTCTGGAAATTTTTTGTGATTCCCTTATTATAACTGTCTTGAAATATCACCTTTATGATAAATTGCTTACATATGTGTATATATATGACTTGTTAATATTACATACTATATTTCAATGATTGACTTACATGTTTTTACATCACTCTCGTAATGCTTAATTTCTCTGGATACATAATGTGCCTTGCTACTCGATAAGGCAAATCCCCTTATTGTTCTGCATAGTTTTGTTTATTCTTAGGGATTTTTTTTTCCAGGTAAATTAAATTACTTGGTAAATTAATTATCAAGTTAAATAAAATTTAATTATCAAGGTAAATAAAAGAACTCTTGGGAAGTCTGCTGATTTTATAATTGTGGCAGGATTGTTCTCTTTTCGTTCTGGAGTCTGCCTAAACTGGAAGCCTGTGTTCCTCTCCGTGAATTCGGGGTGCAGAGAGCTTTTACAGTTTAATATTTTTCAACAAGAGGTTCTCAACATTCCCTGGGCTTGCTTTTAGATGTTTTGCAGGCTTTTTTGGTAACTATTGTTTGCAGGACAACTTTCTTCTTATTATAATATCCAGATGGTTACTCTTTTATAAAACCTTGCTTCTTTTTTACTCCTGACCCCTGCCAACCCACCAAGGCTGAGAGTCTCAGGGTGTATTATCAAGGTCGCTGCTGTAGGGCACAGGCACTGGACTGCATCAGGACCTACGGAGACACATACGGGAGAGAGGGGACCCAATTTAGGAACCAAAGGCATTTCGCTTCTTCCAAGGATAAACTTCAAAACTGGAGCATCGTCTGGCTACATGTACGTGTATGCCTACAAGACTATCGTTTCTCATTATCACTGAGTTTAATTTCATTGTGAGGCTATTGTATATACACGGCCTACCTCCACTGGCTTCTCTTTTCTCGATTAACAAAATTTAACAAAATTAAATTACGTTACAAAATTTAATTCGCACCTTTGCTTTTAGTTGAAGTGAATTTCTGTTTAGGCCTGTCTGATTTTGGATCCTACCCACGCAGCCACGGCGCTCAACTCGACTGGGGCTGCAAGCTGTCCATGGGTGGATTTCCCTGTTTTCTGTCTTTGGAAATCAAATTTCAAATACCAAAGAAAAAAATTAAAAGCCAGTACTTAATGACAAACCTAAAGAGACCCAAACATAAAAAGCGACCTAATCATGGATATGCACAAGGCGAGAAGAAACTCTTTTTACTCAGTTTCGGAAGTAGCGACTGACAGACAGCTCAGGGCTCCTCCCAGCAGAGGCTCTCCAGGGAATGAATTTCCTTCAATTAAAGACGAGGCGCCAGGGAGTGACAGATGCCTGGGCAACAGCGGGCAGCTCGAACGCCACTAAACTGCGGCTAAGCATTTACTGCCGCCCTTCACAGAGTTCAGAGGGGACTTCATTTCTGGGGCCTTTTCTCCTCCTTTCTACACTTTCCTGAGTTAGACCTGAGTTTCAGCAATCATTTTCAGGCCTTCTACAATTCTCTGGCGGGCAAAACAGCTAAGAAAATATCTGTGTCCATCATAAAAATAAATCTAGAAAACACCGGAATCACCTAAAGGCTTATGTACAGTCGACATTTAGGTATTTTTAACAGCATCGTGTATTTTAAATAAAGGCGGTGTAATTACATGCTGAACCTGCTGGAGAGGTATGCATTCACATAACGAGGCCGGAGACAGATGAGGGACCCAGTATATTAGTCATTAAGCCTCCACCTAATAACTGAAGAAAATAAACATCAGGGTAATATCGTAGAGAATAGAAGTACTATTATTAGCGATCAGATGAAAAAGCATAAAAAATTTTCCCAGGTGCAGTAAGCCACGCGCACGATTCCGAGACAATCGTCTTGGACCTAAATCATGCCCTCCTCTCACCGAGTGAAGGACTTTGTCATTTTATGGTGGACACCCCGGAATGCAGAGAGCTGAAATCGGTGAAACCTAAAAAGGTGAGAAGTTGAGAGGGAGGGAGATGGAGAGAGAAAGAGAGAGAGCCTTTCCTTTGCTTTATTTTCAAGAGTTTAATTACTGACTTTACAAGAGCTTCATAGTCTCTGTGTGAACAAAATTTCTCAGGCACCTGGGATCTAGAAGAGGCATCCTTGGGGCCTTGCACTCGGCCACCTGACTCGGGGACATTGTGTAGAGTCCGCAGGTGTCACCACCCCTTCTCCCTGGCCACCCCTCCCCTTCCGACTTTATTGATGCCTCTCCTGGGGCTCAGCGTCCTCTGCAGTAACAAATCCTCAGTGGGAGGATTCGGGGGTCCTGGTGACAGGATTTAGGGAGACAGGTGGGGGTTAGGTCACACTGGGGCAGGGAGGCTGACACAGGGCTGGGGGTGAACTGTGGGTGGCTGAGTGAGTGAGGGGCCCAGGTACATCACGCTTATGTCCAATTTATAGCCTAAACAAGAAAACACATTCTGTGATGTCGAAAACCTATAATTCAGTACATAGGATTTTGGATAAAATAGATTATAAGATTTAAATAATGGTAATCCACAGGTTCTTTTATTTAAAAAAAAAAGTTTCAATCTCTTGTCAGTAGAGAATTTAATTGGTGTGTGAAAAGGCAACCAGAGATCTGAGCAGCGAGGAGCAGTTGGTGCAGCCTCACCAGTGAGGCACATCCAGGTCACCGGCGCGTCCCCTGGGCTGGCGTCCAGCAGCCCTGTCCCCAGCCGCCATGTCCCTTACTGAGCCACACCCCTGGGCAAGCAGCCCGTCCACACTGGGCACAGGAAAGCCCACGCTTGTGGCACTCTCCCAAGGCACAAACAGGATAACTGGGTCACTGGGGAGCAGGCTGCCTGTGACCCAAACTTGCTCCCCCCGAACTTCAGGCCGGGTTTGGCCCTGGAACTCGTCGCCCCCTCTGGACCAGTGTCAGGTCTCGGCAGGGGAACGCGGTGCATTTGCAAAAGCATTGTCACCCGCTCTGCCCACCTGTCTCCTCCCTCCACCGGGAGTGAATGTGCCCCCGAGAAACTGCAGACGTTCCGGACAGGAACGGTGAGACATCTGGTTAAAACCAAGCCATTTGCATCATTCCTTCAGCTTTGGATTTCAGTTCTTCCAAAACGACACAGTAGAACAGAAGAAGCATGGAATGCTGGGCGGGGGGATTTAGGGAACTCAGAACTTAATCTGAGAATTTTTCTTTACTGTCTTCCTCAAAGAGTGGGCGTTGGTCTCTGCTCCAGGGCGTATGGCCCCAAATGGTCCAATACCTTTACCAGCACCTCTCGAACTCACTGTAGAATCTACATGAATGCGAGCTACGTTTCTGCAGTTTACCCCAAATTTAATATTAGAATGAAAATCAGAATGAACACAGTAGGATCTGAGGTCCACCATGTGCCTCCGCTGACGGGCTTTGTGACCCTGGGCAAGACACCGGCCTCTCTGTGCCATTTCTTCATGAGTAAGCCGAGGGCAGAGGCAGGGGTGTCTGTTCAGGGGTCCCCGTGCAGACCGAATACGTTCTTGCAGGTGGAGCAGTGGGGACACTTAGTCACTTGTGTCAGGATGCACCCACGCCACCCATCTGTGCTCCTATTCAAGCCTCCTCGTGCACGCTTAGCTCACGGAGCTTTCGTGATTTGTTCAGCTTCCTGTCTCCTTCTCCCGACTCAGAGATGCAAGAGGGCGGGGCCTAGGATTTTCTTCCCTTTGTTGTATGTTGCTAGAGAAATTCTCAGCAAATGATTGTTGAATAAATAAATGAGCGAATGAATGAATGAGGTTCTCCCAACCAAACATGTGGTATGGAGGAGTGGCGTGTGCATACACACATATGTGTATTAGTTGTGTATTCTACTAATAAGATATATAATGTCATTAAAAATAATGTCTCTTCAGACAACAGTATGGTGGTCACCAGAGACGAAGGGGGTGGTGGGCGGACGAAGAGGGCAAAGGGGGCCCATAAATGGTGACAGCGGGGACTGGACTTCGGGTGCCAGCACACGACGCAATATACAGACGATGCATTGTAGAATCGTACGTGTGAAACTTATATAATCTTATTAACTAATGTCACCCCAATACATTTAATAACGAAGCGACAGGAAAAAAAACAATGTGTATTAAGATATTTTCATTATTATCGCAAGCATCGCATTTTTATAGGAACTGCAAGTTTGTTGCTACCTGCCTATTTTCGGAGGAGACAACGAATACTCAGGATCCAGGGGAAAAAGTCTGTTTTCCACTTCCCATTTCTGAAATAGGAAAGGCAGCAGAGGGCGATAAGGCAGAAGAGCTCTGGGCTCCCCAGGATGAACGACAGAGCGAGAACGATGTTCTCACCATCGAAACTCTAGTGGTCCCATAGTGACAACAGGCTCAGGGACCAGACCTGAGAAACCTCCACGAGCCGTCTGCAGCCGCCTTAGCCAGCTTCCTCCCGCGACGCCTGCTGGTCCTTCATCCTAACACCGACGGAAACGAGGCTGGCTCCCCAAACATGCCTCCTGATTTCCTAGTTTTGATTATTCTTTCTTCTCCATTATCATGTCCCTTCACCCAAAGTGTCACTTAGATTTAGTAAGACACATGGGGGCAGGAAACTCAAGACTGATTAAGTATATTTTGGATATTTAAAAAAGAAAATAGGTCTGTACATACTTTTTAAATGTAAAGTAATAAATATTAAATTATAAATTAACTAATTATGGTTACATTTTATTTGTACCATTAGATAGAACAAGACTAGAATTCCGCTTCATAATAAAGTAATACACTTTTGGAAGTGTATTAATTTTGGAATATTGCATGGAGTATGATCACTCGAACGTTCCCTTGCAATACAGAAAGTATAGAGAAGAAATTTAAAATCACCCACTATCCCTTGAGCTATAAATAAACATTGTTGATGTTGCCCAAATGTCATCCTAGAATATCCTCTGACTAGAATCAGATAGAAGGATGAAAAATCAGATAGTAAAACAGACACGATAATATAAAGATATATATCTCATGATACAAAACTATTTCAATTAAAGTGTTACATTTAATTTTATTTAACTTGAATTTGGTAGAAGTAAAAGATATTGGTACTGTGTTGAACAAATTGTTGAATTCATATTAAATTTCTGTTAACTCTAAGAAATAATGATTTCTAAAATAAATATTTCTAAGGCTAAGAAACAGGATTTTTAGAAACCTAAATTTGCAGTTATTTGTATTGTAATTGTTTCGACCATGTTTGAAATTTAGACACATCAGCTGATTTGCTATGAACCATGAATACCTTCCCCCTTGTTCTTTGGCCTTTTAATCAGTAGATTCAATTAATCCAGGACTCCAGTGAAAATTTCTTCTACTATATTTCTGAATCATTTTTCTATACATTGGGGAAAACATTTCTTCATTCGGGCTTCTTTCTACCTTTTCTCTAAGTCTATTCTCTTTGATTAGCTTCAAGTTGTTCTTTTGGTTATTTTCTGTTTGCATTCACTGTGATTGTCTCAGGACATTCTTTGGCTGAGGCCCCCAGAGTATCTGTTCTGCGTTTGTCCTCATCCCTGCCCCCAACACCAGCCTGCTCGTTTGCGGAGCACATCGTGGCCCCAAGGCCTCTGCAGAACACCTCCGACTCCACCCCTTACCCACGCCGGGTGCCTTTAGCCTGTATGCTTTTGCTCAAGTCCTGCTATGCACAAACCCTGCCTCCTGGGAAGCAGCAGCCCACCTTTGTTCACACAGATGGTCACCAAGAAGTTGAAGGTACCACAAGGCCAGAAGTTTCGAGCCTCTCACCTCAGGCTTATGTGGTTAAAAGTCAATGACACAATTTTAGAAGACCAGCTTTCCTAATATCGACTTAGACAAATTTCTAAAACCAAAAACACCTGCCCGCTCACTCAAGTTCAATGCCAAACTACGCTCTCTGCTCCCAACAGGGGCCTCGGTCACTGCACAGGACGTTCAGGGACACCTTGAGCCCAGGTTTGCCCACAAAGGCCTGCTCGTGCCTGCCTTCAAGAAATTAGTCAAACTTAGCATTTCCTCATGGAGGATCATTTTGTAATCTTTTTAAAAATGAGATGAGATAGGTTTGGTATTCACCTACCTTTGTCATGGCTTCGCCTTGTAGGACATGGTGCAGACGTGCCAAAGACAGAACACTCCCTTAACGCGTGGCCATCAGGCAAACTCCGTTTTGAACTTGTAATTCTTTCTCATAGTAGTCCAATTCCAAGCAGAAGCAGCTCCATTTTGATTAGTAGATTTATTCTGGGTACCAAACAACTGGAGCCTTAGAGTCTTCTTAGAAAGTTTCCCTTTAGAAAGAAATCAAGAAACGTTAAACTAAATACCTTTGACAAATTCACTTTTTACAGTTCAATTTTGTTTCTTTTTTTCCTGAAAATGTTGAGGGAGAAAAACACATTGAAACTCCTTCTGCTTCAGGACATGCACTGCTCATCATTTTCTGCTGAGCACCTGGCACCGTGTCTGACTCCCAGGGCGCATTCGGTAAGAAACACTTTAATAAAAAGATGCATTTTCCTGATGATTAGAAAGATTGAGCATTTTCTATTTGCTCATTGGGCATTTATATGTCTTCTTTGAAGAAATGTTTATTTGAATCTTTTGCCCATTTAAAAAATCAGGTTAGTAGATTTTTTTTTATTACTGAGTTATAGGAGTTCTTTATATATTTTGGAGATTAATCCCTTATGGGATTTTTAGTTTGCAAATGTTTTCCCATTTTGTAGACTCCCTCTCGCTCTGTCGATGGTTTCTGCTACTGTGCGGAGCTTCCTAGTTTGACAAAGTCCCCCTTGTCTGTTTTGACCTGTGCTTTTGGTGTTGCACCCATAAAATCGTAGCTAAGACCAATGTCATGAAGTTTCCCTCCTGTATTTTCTTCTAGGAAATGTATAGTTTCAGGTTTTAAACAATGAGATCCAGCAAACCACATGATCCAGCAAACTTACTTCCAGGTATTTATCCAAAAGAACTGAAATCAGTAACTCGAAGAGATACCCACTCTCCCACATTCATCACGGCACTAATCACAATATCCAAGACGTGGAAACAACATAAATGCCCACGGGTAGATGAAAGGTAAAGAGAATGCGGTGTGACATGCACACGACGGAAGATGACTCAGTCTTAAGAAAGGAAATCTTTCTTGCGTTCTGTGTTATGTGACAGCATGGATATTATGCTAAGCTAAAAAAAAAAAGACAAATACTGCTTTATTCCATGTATCAAAAATAGTCAGATTCATAGAATCAAAGAGTAGGATGGTGGTGCCGGGGCTGCAGGAGACAGGTGGGGGTGGGGGTGGGAAGGCAGCCAACTCATCAACAGGAATAGAGTTTAGGTGAAGGAAGTCGAGCGACCTCTGGCGGCCTGCTGGTCGACTTCGTGCCCACCGCCACCAAAACTGTATCACACACTTAAAAATGTGTAAAGAGGGTAGATTTCATGTTACGTGTTTTTGCTAAAATAAAATAAAAAATAAAATTTAATGAAAAAAATTGATTCGGAAGTCAACCTTGAGCGTAAAGACATTTTAGGAATATCTTAGTCGATTTCTTTCATTTGATTTGAATGGTATATGACCAACGATTATGGATGAATAAATCTAAAGTGTTCTTTTAATAAAGATGTAAGTGAAAATAAAAGCGAAGTTGTCTTAATCGAATGCTTGACCACATTTTTTTTTCTTCCCATGACAAGAACCATTAATTAAGCCCAGGAAGCGACTTTATGGTGGTGGTTCCACACGCATGCTAGGGTGGGACTAGAAATGGCAAGAGAGGAACAAGACAAACTTCAGAAATTAAAGAATATTTGTAGTCTAAAAACTGAACAAATTCCCATTTCAGTCTCTGTCCCCTCTACGTAGCTTTTCCTAATCTGATTATGTACATTTTTTTTTTTTTTTGACAATACAGTTGTCAAAAAATACAGTTGTCTTTTCTGGTTGCTATTTTCTAGTCCTAAAGAGTTTCACATAAATTTGGTTCTAAAAAGTCTCTTTCATTCCCTAAATATGAATGGTTTTCTGGAAAAAAAGTCCTCACACGCTTGTACTGATTGAAACACTTTGCCACGTCCTTACTGAATGAGAGGCCTTTTCTGTAATCGACCACAGTAATCTACAATCCATGTTAGAGCTATTACATGCCTGTGACGGAAGAAAAACGAGGCAAATTAGCTGAGGCCTCAGTGAATCTATCAGGACCATCAAGAGAGTCTAGGAAGTTTAGACAGATGATCAGACGTTCCTTTCGCTTCAATTTAAATTGCTTTGGCTGGGAACGAATATATGTGAACTTAAACATAGAAATTAGAGGACATTCTTCTATACAGTAAGTGTTGAAAACAAATTTTTGAATGAATAAATGAATGAATACAAGATAAAATTACAATTCAAAATTTCAAGAGACGACTTTTAAAGATCAATGTAGAATTTTAAAAACACCCTAAGTCACATTTCAGAGTTACATACAGAGGATTTCTTTTTACTCATTAGAAATCTAAAAAAAAAAAAAAAAAAAAAATTAATGATCTATTTCATTTCCGATATCATCTATAAACTTATAATTTTGCCAGAATTGGCCTACTTTTCCAATGCAATTAGTCTGTGGTAACAAAAGTCCTTTGTAATGTTAAGAGAAACCAAAGAATTAATTATTGTTTGTCGAAAGAAAGACAGCTACTGGGCACGTGGCAGCCTTCCCATTTTATAAGCTCACAGAACTAAAATAAAATAAAATAATAAAATAAAATAAAATATAAAATAAAATAAAATAAAATAAAATAAAATAAAATAAAAGCTCATGGAACTACTTTAAGGGGAAACTGATGCTCACACACCTGATGAAGAAACTGAATGAGATATTCTTTCTTTCCAGCAATTCACTTTTCCTTGGGGCACATGATAATGACTAATTGACTCTGAATCCTAAAGGTATTATACACTAAGTGTCCAAGATTTTTTTCTTTTATTTCTAAATAGTTATTGATTATAAATTAATCTAAAGGTCAGAAAAAAGAGTGTAATCCACATGTGATCAAATTAGAAAACCTACTTGAAGAAAAGTAATCAATAGCACAGATGCCCCTGACTACTTTTCTTACCTCATAGACAAAAGCAAGAAATAATATGACTGACTGTAGCATATGCTGTTTAAAACCAGTCTTGCCTCTATTTATTTTTTTAACTAAAAGCATTTGCATGATTTGAAAATTGATTATTATTGAGACAATGACTGTTTAGAGAATCTTTCGAAATATGTAAAAATATCTCTATGATGCAAATGTTATAGAGATTTAAAAAAGAATGAAGAAGTAAAAAATCTTAGACTGCCACCTTTCCCCACTGCAATGAGAAAGTAACTTTGAACATTATTATCCAAAATTGCCTTTGTTTGGAAGGGCAGATGCCAAGTTACCTTTACTTCATTCTACTTTTGCCGTTTTCCAATTTATTCCTTTCTTTCATTCACTATTCCAGAGATTTTTTTGCTTCCTGTGGCTAATATTAATTTTCTATATTTAGAAAAGGTAGAAAACATAGTCAAAGGAAAACAAATGTGTTAAGCCTCATATCTATGCTCCTTGGAATGAACACTCTCTTTATAAGCAAGTATATAATAATTGCAACCATAGAACTAGCTGAGAATCTGATTTATCCAGTTTATTCTTGCTTGCGCATTTTTGTTATCTAAAGGTTGGATAAAAATATGAACCTGCAATCTAGAAAACAGAGATGAGTCAAACAGATTAGGAACATATGACACCAAGTATTAAAGGAAAACCATAATAAAATTCATTCATGCAAAATGTATACATTTTTACGTTATAGTTAGTTCTAAGTACATTTCAAGGGCATTTTAATTAACATGAAAGCAAATTCATTGAACATTCTAAAAATATTTCCTGTGGCGCAATTGAACTTGCAGGTTGTAAAGTCATTGTCACTGTTTCCAGTTCTCTTAGCGAGCCGCCTGGAAGAAACGGTGTTTGTGAAGACTACCTATTCCGTTCTCTGCTTACTTTGGGGAGCTGAGTTGCTGGCTCTCAAGAGCCAGATCTAGTGTGTTAGTTTCCCAGTGCTGCCAACACCGAGGCCCTAAGGCTGGGCGACTTAAACCAGCGACGCGTTTATTCGCCATCGCAGGGGCTGCCTTCTGGAGGCGTCTCTTCTTGGCACGACAATGGCTGTCTTCTCCCTGCATCGTCATGTCCTCTTCCCTCTGTGTGTTCTTAATCTTCTCTTCTTAAAAGAGCGTCTGTCGCATTGGATCAGGGCCCACCCTCATGGCCACGTTTCACCTAACTCCCTCTCTAAAGACCTCGTCTCCAAACACGGTCGCAATCTGAGGTACCGAGGGTCAGGATTTCAATATAGGGATTTGGGGTGTGCGTGGGGACACATCAGCCTGTCAAATCTAGTAACATAATAAGTTCTAAAATTCTCAGTACATTTATTGTCTTTTTTTTCCCACTGGCTATATAGATGTCTGAAAAATAAATGCACTCATTCGAATATGATAAAAATAGAACTCAGCAACATCTCAGGAAGTAACTTTAAGTGTTTTTTTTTTCCCCCACACAGAACTACAATCTGCTGTGACGGGGCTAGGCACAGCTGTCACTAATTTTCATGAGGACAAATAGCAAGTATTTTAAGGATGTAACTTTTTTCTGAAGTTTTCATAAATTTGATTTCACCAACCATGTCATCTTTTCATCAGTATTTATAAGTATCGTATTACTTATTTAAACCTTCTTAGTTTGATGAAGGACGCAGGGCAGGCATGAGTAGCATCTTACTAGATGCATTCACTAAAAACACCAGAAGTAGGTGGCAGAGTTTCTAGAACACGGAATATATATGGGGCACATCAAAAACAAGATTTTAATCAAACATGACAAAATAATAAATTTCTGTGAAAATATAAATAAACTACACTACAGCGAAAAAAATCTTTTCATTGGCTTAATTCTACATAATAATTTAAATATTAGGGAATCTTGCTGTATAATCTTTTAGTATTTGAATAAGCAGTTGATTTATCATTTATATTTTATGTTACGAAGATGCTTACATTTATCTTGTTCATTTCTTCCGGCTTTATAGTTAAAAAAAAAAGATTAGAAAGATATGTATGTCACAGAAAATATGTGTGCAGCTCCCTCTGTAGTTCTGTGCTTTTGGAATATCAAAAACATACCTGAATGCCAAAACGAAGTTTCAGAGCACACACCTGCATATGTGCCTGTGTGCACACACACACACCTGCACACACACAGAAACACTATATATCATTGAAAGAAAAAAATCAGAAGGTTGACTTGAAGGCTTTTGCACCTATGTTTCCATGACAACCAGCCTCTTGGCTGTGCCCAGCTCTTCGTCCGCACGGGCTCTGTGCTCTTGTCATCTGCTGGGGACAGACTCAGAGGCAGCAGTCCCAGCTCATTACTAGTGCAAAGCTGTGATTTCATCGTGACCGTCACCATCTAACCTGTGTCTTTAGCTTCTTCACTGGATTACTTTCCTATGGCTGCCACAACAAATTACCACAGACTTAGGATCTTAAAACAATGCAAGTTTATTCCCTACCTATTCCAGAGGTCAGGGGTGTGAAGTGGGTCTCACTGGGCTAAAATCGAGGTGTTGGTCGGGCTGGCCCTATCTGGATGTTACGGAGAAGAGATTTCCTCGCTCTTCGGTCTGCCAGACGCTGCCTGGAAAGCCCAGGATAAGCCAGGATAATCGCGCCATTTTAACATCAGCTAACCGGCGACCTTAATTGCATCTGCAACCTTAATTCCTTGTTCCATATAACATACTGTATTTACCAATTCTGGGCAATTCGACATGGAGGTCTTTGAGGGAGGGCATTATTCTACCTACCTCACTGATTTTTCATTCAGAATAAATGTAGGCCGATGATTATCATAAGTACTAAGTAATATATTCAATAAGCGAATAAAGTCAGAAAGAAAGAGAATGTGTGAAGATGTTGAACTTTGGTAAACTTAGTAAAGTGGCTGGAAACTCAAAGAAGAAAAGGAGAAGTGGACGCAGTGGAAAAAAAGCTTTTCCAGCTCTGTCTCTCTGTCTCTCTGTCTCTCTGCCTCTGTCTCTGTCTCTGTCTCGGGGAAGAAAAGGAGAAGTGGACGCAGTGGAAAAAAACTTTTCCAGCTCTGTCTCTCTGTCTCTGTCTCTCTGTCTCTGTCTCTGTCATTCCTAAGGACATAGACTTGAATCTTTAAATATGGTATCATGTACATTTGTTTGGTGTTTTGCCATTCTAAGTAGTCATTTTGTGAAGTGAGGCTCACCATTCATATGTGTGGATCCCAGTGTTTCTAATTCTAGGCCAGGTGCCCTGCTCTTGAGAGTCTTCACACTAGTAGATATTATATGGTTATTAATACCTTTTCATCCTCATTCTCTCTCTCAGATCTGAGAATCCCCTTAAAGCACAGGAAGCAGTACACTAGGTTTAAGTGGCAAATCTATCGAGTGGGAAACGTCAGACATGGAGAAGACAGGTAAGGACGGGGCAGGAACAGATACGGCAGGAAAAATTCCCAAGACAAACTGTAGCAAGTCGAAATCAGTTTTATTTAATTTTTCAAACCTCTTTTGATACGAATAGAAAATTCGGGCTCCATAGCCACAGAAAAATCCAAGTTCATGTGTGATCTTTAATTACAAAATGAGTTTAGAAGCTGTGTTACCGATTTCATCAGGAAGAGAGCACATAAGGGAGCTGGAGGCCACTGTCTCGCTGCCTCTCACTCGCCTCTCACTCTAATCACCCAATGATTTTTAAAAATAAAAATTAATTAATACAAAGCTAAAGAAAAGTTCTCAATGAAAGAGAGGGGGTATGAATTCATCGTGAGTAAATACAGCGTTTTACCAAAAACGAAACCTTTTAGAGTCACTGTCCCTTCTCCCCAGGCTCTATAAAGAAGTCAGAAACCAACTTATTACACCCGAGTCCGTTTCAGCAGGGGGACGCAAACCTTTTCCAAGGCTGGGAGAGGTGTCCTGACCTGTGAAGTCAGAGGTCCTGAGGGCCCTCGGGCAGGCTCATGACTTCTCTCTTTCCTCACCGGAAACTTGGGATCATGCGAAGATCTGCACTGCATCCTTCCGTCCCTCGGGTCAGGTGACACGAGAGAAGTAGGAAACGGTGTGACACGCTGTGTGAGGGCTCCCCAGAGGCACGAAAACGATGGCGTGCACAGAGAGAGAGATGAGAGGAGCTTTATCATAGCAATGGGTTCACAGGGTAGGGAGACCAAGAAGTGCCACCACCTGCTGTCTGCAAGCTGGAGAACCAGGTGTCACTCAGTCCAAAAGCCTCGGAACTAGGGAAACACGTAGCCGAGTCCCGACCAGAGAGCCCAGAGCCCAGGGCGTCAGTCCTGGTGTGACTCTGAAGGCTGGAGAGACAAGAGCATAGAGGTCTGAGTGGGGAGAAGACACCCCGCTCCAGCAGGGTGAGCTCCCTGCTTTCCTGCTCCATTCCCAGGCTCTCAGTGGGGTGGGGGTGGGGATGGTGCCCACCCCCCTCCTTCATTCACTCTACTGATTCAACTGCTAATCTCTGTAGGAAACAACCTCAGGGACACACCCAGGAATAGCCAGCCCCCCCGGGCATCCTTTAACTCCCTCAAGCTGACGCATAAAATTAACCATCGAAGACGCAAACTATTATACAAGTGTATTGTTCATCTTCCGACACGCAATACAGCTTCGTACCTGCATCCGTGCAGCCTCCCCACCTTCAGCATCCTATTCGTGTGCAGCACGGGGCACCTTTCTTAATGCCTCCTAAGTTTAAATGAGAAGGATTCTCCAGGAAGAGGAAGGATCGGTCACACCCTCCACGTTCAATCCCTCCCCCACCTGCTGGCAGCATTTCCTGTTCCCCAATTACTGAAAAATCAACTTTCCGTATTCTGGCACCAGCAAACCAGAAGAACGCTAAGAGGAAATAAATATTTACAAACAAGGACAGCAGGGCTAACTATGCGTTATAACATCATTAAGTATATTTTCTTCTAAACATTAAATATTTTGCAGGTAACTAGTAGCTGTGAAAATGTGAAATACGTCGCTGCACCGTGTAATGCGGGAGTTGCACACGCACGTAAAAATCTTGACTTCCAGTACTTGATGCTCATTTAAGGAAATATGAGAATGCAGCCATAATGATAGACCTAGGAAAGCCTTTCCCTCAGCGTCCCTAACCCATAATAATGTGATTTAGTTTTCATTTTACTTGCTGTCTAAAAACCTTTAAAAATTTAATCTCTGTGGGTTTTCAGGCGATGGATTACTTGGGCAGCAAATTTGGATGAGGAAAGTGAGCTCCTTGTGTCTCCTGTTTAAATTTCATTTCCACCTGGACAGCCATGGACACCTGTCCCTTTCAATAACCACTGACATTTAATTACTGAGTCCCTCCAGTCACAGCTCTGAGTTTCCAGTCTGGGCTACAGTAATGCTCTCCAGTGACGCCAGGGTCCCTTGAACTCTCACCGTTCCCAAAGGCAAGTGACTTCTTTTTGATGTCAGTGTGACAGCGAACCAGACGAGCGATGACCTGCTGCTCCTAAAGTCAGAAAATTACTTAATTACATATGTAGTGGGATTAAGGATTATAGGCGCTCACAAACCAACATAATCTATTTCGTTTCACTAGAAAACTCAAAAACCGAGATTTTGTCGTTCCGAACTAAAACATTAACAGTAAAATTCATCAATGTTTCAAAAGGTAGAGAGAATTTTTGTCCGCATCTTTTCAATCACTCAATAAACATAACTATTTGTATTTTCCCTTTGCCACGGACAGAACCAAGATGGATAATAATCTCTCTTCTGAGAAACAATTCTCCAGGGCAATGTTTTAAAAGCAGGATGAGAGAAGTCTGAGATCTTAGATTATCAGGTAGCAAAGCCCTTAAACGTTATTTGGAACAGCCATGGGGACTTGGTGGCAAAGGCGTGAAACCCGCAGTTTGTGACATATGTGTTGGACTCCATTTCTGTGCCTTGTGGAGGTTCCATGGTCTTCACTCTTAGAGACACAACGGACAATGTCAAACCACAGATAAAGATAAAACTCTGAGCCTTGATCTGCAGCCACCAGCCCAAGAGCCCCAGCCACCATCTCCTTGACCAGCCCAGGCCACTGTGGCCTGCTCTCCGCAAGTCGCACCTATGGGAAGGCAGACCACAGCCCCTAGTGGCAGTGCAGGAAGCTAAGCAATAGCCCCTGTAACAACTGTCCCCAAGGAGCCAGGACTTGAGTAAAAACTGGCAGCTTCACTAATTTTTCCCCCATTTCCAACTTAGGACATACCCGAGAAAGCCAAATGTGCTCCCCTCACCAATCACAGAGGACACCCCGCGGCTAGCTGGCCCTCTTCCAATTTCCACAGGCCAACAGCACTCCAAGCCTTCCTTGTTTTCCTCTACTTAACATTTGCCAAATTCAAGTGACGGTGACTGCCTCCTCGCCGCGGCAAGCTCTGAGCGACCCGCCTGTCTTTGCTCTCGTTGGGTTAGTCTGTCCTTGGCTGCCCAGAATTCCCTACTTCATGCAGGAGAATCCACTAAAGTCCAGTCACGTAGTAGCCTCTGAACACCTGCCTGTCCCCGAGTGTGGCCCATTAAAGCTCGCCCATCCTCATGTCCAACTTCTTGGGACTTGAATAGGAACCAAATACAGTCTCATTCGTGACAAATGAGAGGCAGCTATCTCCTCAGATAAACTTTGCAGAACCACTGGCACGAGCCAAAGAATCAAGTTGCCGACAATGGGTTGACCCCAGTGAGGACATCCTGATAACCCATGAGGGAAGAGACCCCCTCAGACCAGCCCCTGCCACCATACTGGTCAGTTTCTGCACACCTGACCTCAACCGAGCCCAGACCTACGAAAGGTACATTACTGAGGTCTCCATCTTTTAGGATGCCGACTTATGTTTTAGGTTTTTCTACTTCGTCTCACCCCTGAAGAATCACAGTGCTCCAAAGATTTAATGAAATTCCAGTAATACAGTTATTAGAAAACGTATGAGAAAATAATCAACTGAAAATTTAAAGAATAAGAACTAGTTTTGCTTGTAAACATAGAAAACATTAAAATAAGAATAATATGAGTGAGAGGGAAGTAAAAGGGAAACACACTTATATTTGGTAAAAATTTTAATGTAATTGGGCAACACGTTCTAGGTGCCTAAAATTTTCTCACATTTTCTGGTTCAATAATTTTCGAAGGCAATTATGCGCGCCGCTGCACCTGCACCAGCAACGCACCGGGGTCTAGCAACTTTGTTCTCAAAAGTAAATCTTTCTGAGACTCCGTTTCTGAGAAGTTTACAAAACTTACACAAAGACGGCGGTAGAAGAGTAATTTGTAACAATGACGTGTAAATGAATCAAGTAAAAATTATTTTTCAAAACTATTTATGTAACACACAGAGACACATTCTTTGATTGATAACATTACCAACCAATACTGCTACTGCATACCAACTCACTTATAATAATAACTTTATAATAACCCACCTTATAATAACCCACCAAGAAAAGGATATTTTAGCCCTATTTTGCATACTAATACAAATTAGGAAACTTGGCCGACAGTAGGTATTAACATATGTTCACTAATATTGTCTATATTCACTTATATTGATCTATTTTAAGCTATGGTTTAAAAGTTAATGCTAATGAATCAGAATCTCTTATAAATATTTCCCTCAGTTGTTGTAATGAATTCAGATCGGTTAAACCAGCGATGATGCCATAGTTATTTAATGTAATAATTAACACTACTTACCTTCTTAACAAGAATTCTGAAGGAATCATATATATAAAAGAAATCCCCCTAAGTAATTATTGACCCTGACATTATTTTAACAAACTAATAGTCATATAATTTGAACACTACTCTGATACTCATTTCCATTTTTCAGATAACCGTATTATATATTTTTGATGATGTTAAATCCTTTTGTTTTGACTAAAATCCAAATTTCTCTTTCTTGTCATTTTTTTACATCTTAAGTGTATCTCATTTAATTTAGAGGTTTATAAAATAATTGATATAAAACAAATAGAACTCTTCAAAATATTGCTATCTTTTATACATATATCTATGCTTTTCATTAGCAGTCACAAAAATAATTTCAAGAGTTAGATGCTGTGACCTTCAAAAGTGATTTTATAGTTACTCCAAAGGAGCATGAAATAACCAAATAAGAATACCGGGGGTCATGTGCCAGGAAGCGTCATGGTCCCTGCATGTCTGCAAACTGTGAAAAGTGCCTGAAGTTTGTATGTAAAGTCGTATTCAGGGCTGGGAACAGACAAACAGAAAGCCCCGAGCTCCACGTATCTCTAATGGCAACTGATAACAAATTGCTACTGTGCCCTTATCATAGACCGAAAAAATGAGAATTTAAATGATGACTCCGACACATTGTCTGAGCGAGCCAGTCATCAAATGTCACCGGGGACCAGCCGGAATTTAACCAAGCCAGTCCCTGTGTGGGGACAGAGAACGTTCGCAGTGGAATTACTTACGAGGATGGCATTATCGCCGTATCGGCAGGTGTGGCCTGACAGTGTCCTCACCCCACTGGGGAACTCTGTGTTCAGTGGCCGTCTTAAGCTCTCTGAGATTTTGTGTACAAGTCGGCTCGGTGCTTAGAAAACTAATGGTTGCACCGATATGACACTATCTGGTCAACATCGAACACTATTTGATTTTTTAAAAGGCTAGCTTTAGTTATAGCCACGAAAGTATTCACAAACACCTTTTTTTTTTTTCACAGAGTTCTCAAAATTGATTTTCTTCTATTATTGGTCTCTAGGAAACTAAATATCACATTCTCGAGTTTCAGTATGCTTCATGTTATGGGTTTCCCCAAATAAATATCAAGGTATATTTAAAAATGACACTCTCTGAATAAATATATATCCTGTTTCTGTAATCATAAAAAGTCACTTTTATTACTCTGGGCCTGGTATTTCTTTTTTTCTAGTGAAAGGAATGGAACGAGATGATATCTAAATCTTTACTTGAGGTTTTTCAGATCTGGTTCTGTGAAAGAAAGAAAAAGTGGGCTGGTGGGGAGGGAAAAAGAAAAGAAGGAAGGAAGGAAAGAGAGAAAGAAGGAAGAGAGGGAATGAGTTTAATACCTGGTAGTTACAGACTATCTCTGAATATTAAATTTTAATTTGCTCAGTGAAAGAAAGTAGTTGATTCTATAGCCTTCATAATTTTTTTCAGAGCTCTTAATTTAATGCATTTGCATAAAATGAGGTGGGAAATCCTGGCTAAACTCCCTTGTATTTTTCATATTCCTTAAGGAAGCTTTACGACAGTCAGATTAGAAGCCCCCAGGACAGATGTTAATATTACATAGTGAGGACACACGTAGAAAGACTGGTTCATCATCATCTACTTGTCATAACACCGTCGGGAGGTTTAAGAAAAAAAAAAACAAGCAATAATTTTAAAGCAATACTCCTAATAGTGTCGCAATATCTTAAGCCTCACACTCTGTTTGACTTATCCTCAAATCCTCTTTCCAATTAAACATGCTGATAGTTGGAATGAAACGAAATCCTTAGAGAATGACACGTGCTTTTGCCTTCAACATATTTTAAATGCAAACATCCCAGATCTACCCGTTGCCACGAATGCTTTCCTAAGATCAAAGACGTCACACATCTGACGGAAGAGATGTAGGTCCGTAAAGCTGCTGTGGGAAACTCAATAGGAAATTGAGCAATGACCAGAAGGACGTACAGACTGGAGAGTGGCCAGCGGCGAAGTTCACAGACGATGTCTCTCCTTTGGGGACCTACTGGAGAGTTCAAAGTAGCACAGCCAGTGGCAACGATTTACGCTTCCCGCCGTTTTCTTCTAGCCCACAGAAATGGTTCCTCGTTTACTTATTATTTTTGGTCTTCCTGGCATCCATACATCTTTTGTCTGGTAATAACATCTAAATTATTTCCGTCATGGGTATTTACTGTTTTTGCCAGCCCAATCTTCATCCTGACTTTGATAATCACGCCTCAGTTTCCTTATGAGGAAGAAGCTCTCTTTGGGATGAACTACTGTCCCCACTTTTCATGGGACTAAGGGGGTTCCTAAGATGCAGGACTTAAAACTAGGTAATTACCAGTCAAATTGGGAAGAATTGGTAGCCTATTCCCTCAGATCATGGCTGGGGGAGTACCTTTCAAATTGCACTCCCCACCCCCACCCACACCCCAGGGGGTAGCATGTGACCCAAACGAGGCCAATCAGAATCTCTGTCCTGGAAATCGAATCTTGATTAGGGGAGAGACTCAATAATAAAGTTATTTTAAACTGCACACTGTGGGGCGTGTCTGTCGGGCCTTACTTTCCCACGATGCCTCTGGTCTCTGGTTCTTATTCTGAGGGTTGATCACTCAGCCACCCTGACTCAGTTCCACTAATTTCTCCTTCGCTTGAGTTAACCAAGATGGGAGCATGTCACTCGCCCCCAGACAACTCTAACTGGTCCAGAGGATGGCACTTGGGATTGAGGTGGGACACGTGAAAGATGCTAACCGTAGGACTGGCAGAGGCAAGACTAAGTGGACGTAGCTTTTCATTCCATGCTGATCCCAAGGATGGAACAGGAAAGCCTGCTATGGGACAGCCCAGCATTATGTGACATTGGTTTCTGTTGTGTCTTGGGACACACACCAAGTACCTGTGGTGGTTGCATTTTAAGGGGCTTGGTAGGAAACTGTTAACTTCTTGGAAATAAACTGGTAAAAGAGGAAAATATGACTTTGCTGAGAGAGGGTCTTTTCACCAGGACCAGCAATCTTGGATTCCAGGGTGGCCACGGAGAAAACCCCGACTCCCCACTCTTAAACTAAAATCGGTGCCAACGGAGGCGCAGGGGCAGGTGACAGATCACCCAGGCGCCTTTTCCTGTCCTGCTCCAGCTGTTTTCTCTGCCCCTTGCCAGGGCGACCGAGGCAAGAAGGTGAGGTTGGTGACAGTTCGCTCATAAGCTTTTCCCAGTTGATTAGGATAATTTCCCCTCGGTCTCTTTAAGCTTCCGTAGAGATTTTTGGTGTGGTTTCAATGATAAGACTCAGGCAGAAACCAATTAGCAAACAATGTAAATCAATTATAAAATAAGACAAGATGACCCACTGATAAATTGTGTGGATGATAGCAAAAGCCAGAGGATTTTAGAATAATCATGAGTCAGTGTGCATGAGAACATTTGCAAGGCTATGCGAATCAGACAAAGTCATAAATTTCATTAGGATAAGAGTCCAAAAGATGCATCTCCAGGGCATGGATTTCTGGCACACTCTGCACTGAGCGAAAATGGGAAGCATTTATGCATTCGCATCGTAGGAGAGCCTCAGCTAGTGGGCCTTGCATGCTCATGGCCGCTGTTCTGGCACAAAAATTGTTAAACTTGTTTGTAGACAGAATGGGAGAAAACTCTGTCCAAGTCTCTGGGTCATTGTGTCCTTGTGTCACTGGTCTCTCGGAGTAGGCTTTATCTTTCAGTCCTTACACTGTGCTCTTCAAGAGGACACGGCCCCATCTATCACCATGATTTTATAAAACGTGAACAACATCATAAGGACTACCCACTACGCTGTGCACACCAAATTTCCAAACGGAAATTTAGAGCTGATGCCCAGCCTGGGTAGTCTAGGAAAGGGGCCATGGCAGTGACCTACACAAGTCCCAGGTTACGTGGACAACCTAGATTCAATCCCAGCACTGCCATGGGTTAGGCAGACTGTTCCTTCTCTCAGGGTCTCAATGCTTATCTATAAAATAATTGCAAAATCTATCGAATATAGTCCTATTACTATTAAATACTTGTATAATCATCAAATGGTTACGTTACTATGCAAATGCTAAAAGTGATGCTCAGAGGAATTACAGGATTTATAGGAGGCCCTGCTCTACCTGAGGGGACAGACTCAGGGCTGTCCCCTCCCCCGGCTGTGTGAGGAGAAATAGGAGCAGGGAAGGACCAGTGCTCTGCGGAGCTGACGGCTCTGAGCCCGCATGCCCATTGCCATGTCCCCTCAATGGGGACAGTGAGTGTTAAGGAGGATACAAAGTTGGTAAAACCCTCTGTGACTCAAAAATAACATAAAATTGGTGACTTCATGCTGAGAGCTACTCTGTGCTAGGTGAGGGAATAAAATTCAAAAGTATTTGTAGTTAAGACCAGGTTTTAACCCCATTTGAACATCTGTGGTTGGCTCCTTTTTACTCTGCAAGTTTGATCTAAGTTCCAGAATTTTACTTGCTTTCATATGGCCGCAGTAAATTTATTGAAATGTTTGAGCTAAAAATGTCTTTGAAGAAGATCATTTATGTATAAAAAAAGAGACAGATTACCTACTGAGGCTACAGAGTATAACCTCGATAAGCTATTACAAGAATCCTAAAGATCAAAATTCTCTAAATCCAGCAGTACAGAAATCATTTTCTTGGGCCAACCCCCCTACAAAGCTCCCAGGATGCAATGCTTCCCCTCCCGGGGGTGGTGTCTCGGGAGTGGCTGAGGCTGTGCCTACAGTGATCTGCCTGGGTAGAAAAGTGACCCAGGCTCAAAATAGGCCCTTGTCATGGTGTTGGAGGATAGGAATGTCTGGATTTATCCTAGAGCCTGATCCACAGAAGAGTGAGAGAAAGACAGAGCCCTGTGTCCACCCATCAAAGGCCCCACACGTTCCCCAACAGCTTGTCACGTCAGCACAGGGACAGCACTGCTTGAGGAGACCGCTCGGGTCCAGAGCTGGCCAGGGACGTTGGCTCGGTGGGCACACCAGTTTGCCGAGGCACTGCACGGCAGGCTTTTATGTGCATGATCTCATGGAGTCATAGTTAAACGTCAATGACCCCACTGTTTAGGAGCTACAGGCAGAATCCTGTGATGGCTCCGACATTCTCACTCCATCAGGTACAAGCCATGCGTAATCTCCTCCCTCCGACTGAGTGCAGAACAGGTGAAGATGACGAGGTATCGCTCTCCCTGTATGGCAAAGGTGAAGACACTTTGCAGATGCAATGACAGTCCTTAATCAGTTGCCTCTGAGTTAATCGAAAGGGCGATTACTCCGGGTGGGCCTGGCCCAATCGATTGATCCCTTCCGTTGAGGGTCTGGAGGCAAGAGGGAAGAATCAGCGGCAACTGTATTTACCCTGCTAGCCTGGATGAACAAAATCGCTGAGACCGACCAAAGCAATATGACAAGAAAACATTTCAAAAAAATGCAGTGAGTACTTTATGTAATGAATTTGAAATCTCCAGGAAATAAATTTTATAAGGAAATATGTCTATCATTTATCTTCTATGTATGTATGTATGTATGTACATACATATCTATCTATCTATCTATCTATCATTTGTCAATCATCTATCTGTCTTATTTTGATCTTCATATATTTGTATACATGTATACTCAATTGTGTCAAAATCTGAATGCCTACTTAGTAGCCATGGAAGGAATTAAAAATATTATCAAAGATACTTGACTTGGGTTTCTACAAAGCTTTTAAGAAACAAATGATTATTAATTTAATTAAATGAGGATGAAGACAAATTTATAAAATTTTATAAAGCTAATGTACACAATCTGATCCCCAAATCTAAAAGACAGCCACCAAAAGGTAAAGTAATAGATCATTTTCCATTATGTATATAGATTCCAGATTTGAAAATAACATATTAGCAAATCTAATTTAAGAGTATAATAAATGATTCGACACCATAATTAAGTCAAAATTGTGTTTGTATCATAAGGAAGGAGTCCTACTCTTTTTTTGACGTTTGACTGACGACAGCTTCCCTCTTCCCCTCTACAGCACGCTTGGGCAAGGTGATAAGAAAGCCTGGGTGCTCCCTCTTTTGATGCCTGCTAGCAGGATGTTCAATCACGCAAGCCCCGTCCATGATAGGGAACCCCCGGATCCCACACTGTGACCACCGTAAAAGCCCCAGGAAATTTCCCTTTTCTTCTTCTCTCAAGCCATTTCAAACTTAAAAAAAAAAAAAAAAACCATCTGCCGTTTTGTCTTCATAAAAACCTCAATTATGTAAGCAATATACCTTTTCATCCTCCACACGCATGTGTGTGTACGTGCACGTGCGTGCGTGCATGTGTGATCATCAATCTGGACGTCTAAACCAAATCGAGGGTGTGGGTCCATCCTGGCTGTGCTAAGTGGTCGGGACAGTTTGTAACACAGAGATACTTCATTATTGGCAACTCTATTGATAGGATCCATCCAACAAATGGTTTCTTCCCAATCATTCCTTACAAGGACATGTTGTTTTGTTGAACAACAACAAAAAAGGCATTAACTTCCAATTTATGGACAGATGTCTTTATTATTTTACTAAAACAACATTTGCTTGTGTTTTTATGAATTTACTCGCAGCCTCCAAAGGCTTGACGTTCTCCAAAGGATCAAGTAGTTTAAAAATTCTCGTTCTCCGAGGCCAACCTCACTTAGCGACTAGAACTTTTGGTGACTGAATTTTCCAAATAGTACCTAGTACACTTGACATGTCTTCTTAATTCAGAGCATCATAAAGAAGATGGAAAATCTACCGTAATTCCATTTCCCACAGATCAACTCAATATTTTTCTAGGTGTAAGCAAACTTTCATTTGTTGAAGTAAGACTGTATTAAACACACCTGTTCTTTCCATCTAATACTATGTTATATTGATACCAATTATGGACAAGCATATCTCTGTTTAGTTACTCCAGTGAACTGACATCCATGCCCAGTGTTCAACTGATTGAAAAATATGCAGAATGTGCCCGCACATAAATGAGCACCTTCGAGTACGCATGCTGTGTTGAAACAAGTAATGTCTCAGGCATAGAGAGTAGAATGCAAAGACTTAGTAGCTACTGACAAATAAAATTAAGCTGACATATGATATATGTTGAAACACACCAGGGAGAGCGGTACCACAGAATGAAAATCCACATGTCAGGCATGGGATCGCTGCTACACCTACGTTACGCATTTTAACGAGCGGGCAATGTATGCCGGACAGGAAAGGTGTACAGTACTACGCGATAGAAGTCTTCTGGGCTGTCATCAGAGCACCTGTGTGGGATTCTGGGTTTTCAGCTGTGTTCTGGAGAAGAAGTTCAAGCACATGCATACGCCCATGATGCATTTCTTTCCTTGATTGTGGGGATGGCATCACGGGTGTATGCGTGTGTCCAGACTCACCAAATTGTTCACGCTAGCCAGGTTTATGACCAGCTCTCTACCCAGCATCTGCCTTCTGAAGCAGAACCCTTCTAAACTTGACATTTTAACAGTTCAGCCCTTTCTGTCCTGACAAGTTCCATTCTCATCCTGCTCATTTTCCTGTTTGGTGGTTTTGAAGCCTCAGCCGAGAGAACTCTTGCCTCTTTGCCTGGCAAAAGCATTTAAAAACGTCTGCTTTAATTTATTTTAATGCCTTTCGTGGTGTTCTTTTGTGACTTCTCTTACCCCTGATGGCTGTCGTTTTTCTTCTCTCAAAGTACTCATGGGTCACTGATCATAACCTGGACAGGGGGTGAGCAAGGTTAAGACCTGCCATGCTCAGGTGTGATTAGAGAGCTTCTGCTCTCTTCTCGGAAGCTGGTAATGAAGGATTGGAAGACATTTGCCTCAGGAAAAGTCAGAAATGAGTGGGCAAACACGGATGCAAATCTCATTTAAAGGATTCGACACCATATGAGGATTCGTGGCTGAAAGTCTCTAGGATCACCACAGCAATATCTATAAAAATATTCTGCTTGACATTGCGCACCAAAGATAATGGTCATTGACTATTTAGAAAGTTAATTTAAAAAATGGTGGTCCTTTCTCTTAAGAACATCAGACATGCCATCTTTTGTTCAAAGGGCGAAGGTCAAGAGGGACCAGGGAACTCAGTGAAATCTCTCTGTGAGTAGCAAGCCCACGTGGGGCTTTGCTTGGCTCTCTTGTTGTGATGTATGCATTGTGTCTACACAATCTCTGAAGGGGTTTTCATCATGTATGTAGCAAACATTTATCGGGGCTCACCAGGAGCTACACACCATCTGAAGAGCTGCCTTTCAGCAGAAATCTCACGGAGTGCCTACATTCTGTGCAAGGAGGCAAAAAGAAAATCATCACGTCTGGAAACAGGAAAATAACAGTTCTGAGCTCCGAAGATCAAGAGTTAGCCTTGTATTTTGCAGTTAATATGATATAGCTAGTTATTTATTTTTGAAAACTAACTTTTTGAAAGATGTCAGCTTACTAATAAGCTGGATGAATTCATTTTAACTAGAGTTATTCTCTCTTATTACTTATCAGAAGCTTGGTGAACTCCAAGACAAGCAGTTTATACATATTGGAGAATCGACACATTTCCGTGTGACAAAGATTCTGGCAAGCCTGCACTCTAACCTTGATGTCACAAGTCAACAGTTCTAGTCTTTAAAACAGTTTTTTTTTTTTAATACTAAAACTAACCTTACAATATTATGAAAAATTTCTTGAGCTTTTTAGTAACAAATTTAGAGTGAAATGCAACATCATAATAACAAGCTACATGGCTGCATGGATAAGGGAAATGTGAAACACACGCAGACACACACATACACACAAGAATATTATTAGCCAAAAAAAAGAATAAAACTTGCCATTTGTGACAACATGGATGGACCTTGAGGGCATTATGCTAAGTGAAATAAGTCAAACAGAGAAAGACAAACACCATAGGTCTAAATCTAAAACAAAATCTAAAACCTTTTTTTTTAAAAACCAAGGTCGTAGATACAGAGAACAAATTGGTGGTTATCAAAGGCATAGAATGGGTAAAATGGGTGAAATGAGTCGAATGGGACAAAGTTCCTGTTATAAAATAAACATGTCACAGATGTACAGCGTGGTGACTCTAGACAGCGAATAACACTGTATTTCATACTGGAAAGTTGCTAAGAGAGTCCGTCTTAAAAGTTCTGATCACAAGAAAAACACATTTGTAACCACACGTGGTGATGCTCGTTAACTAGACATGTCAGCGATCGTTTTGCAACAGATACCAATAGTGAGTCATTAGATTGTACACCTGAAACTAATATAATGTCATCTGTCAATTATATCTCGAAAAAGCAAATATTGCTTTTAACTGAAAAGTCTGAAATAAAAACAGGGTTTGTTTTTAAATAAGATAAAAATTTAAAAGCAATTATTAACAAAAACATCAAAAAAAACAAGATACATAGCAAGTAAGAGAATTAATTTTTTTTTTGTGATGAGAACCAATACATGCATAGTCTCTGTATTTCCTTATCGATCTATACCAATTTAATGTTTAACTCAACATTTTATATTCTAAAAGCTCTTATATTGGTTTCTCTTCTTCCAGTCCCCATTCTCATGATGAAATGCTTCATAAATAAAAATAATTTGTGGAAAGTACATACACAACTAATATAATAACACAGCCAATGCTCCCAGGCCATCCGCCCAGCCCACCGTATGGAAAACCCCCACCTGGAAGGACCTCTGTGCTCCTTCTCGACCCTCGTGCCCCAGGAGGGAGCCACCATCCTGAATTTTGGGATTCTCGCCTCGTCTTTTTTTAATGGTCAGTACACAGTCATCACATACTATCACCTGTGTCAGTTTATGTAGCTAAACAAAAAGGTTTCGAGCTTCACCTCCACAACCTTCTGGGACCCCATTCCCTCTGTACTACAATGGTGAGGTTACTCCTGTTGGCATGTATGCCTAGAACCTCGCTACAGAATTTACGACATGAAGAAGTAACCCCGATTTATTTCTCCTACTTTACTGGTCATACCTGTGGTTGTTTCCTGTTTTTGTTTGTTTTCACTTTCCCAGTGCCGGTGTGAACATGTCGAGCACGTGTCCTTGTGCAGGGGTGCAGCGCCCCCCAGGGGATCTGCCTGGGACCGAGACGGCCGGGTTGTAGGCTCTGCACCTCTTCACCTGGACAAGGTAACGCTGACCCATGAAACAAGCGGCGGCACTAACGACACTTGTGGTTATGCACAATCTCATTGGGGTTCTTACCCCAACCCCCTCGTCCACCACTGGAAGTTACTGGATCTTTCATTTGTTTCCAGTGATTGGTAACGAGATGGAATCTTCTTATAAGAATGGCTTTAATTCATCTTTAAAGAGGTTTGGGATTTATTCAAATACTTAATATTTTAGTCTACGATATTTCTTAAAACGAGATCTTGATAGCTTCTATTCCTGGTTTCTCTCGACTTTTTTTTAAAACAACTGCTACCTGTTTCCAATTTCAATGAGAATTTCAAACAAGTTTGGGTGGAAGATATTGAGGTCTTATAATTTATTTGTGGGATGCTGAGAATTAAGGAAACAGTGATGTGGTGAAGAACATTAGGTGGCTACTTTATGCGGAGAACCTCTCCGAGGAAGTCACATTGAACTTAAGGGCCAAACTAGGAAGAGCTGATCTTGGGATTTCTGGGGAAGCAGCGTGGGAATGAGAGCTACTGGGAGCAAACGACTTAAGCAAGCAGTAAATCTGGGGACTTGAGGTTCTAAATGGAGAGCACTGTGGCAGGAGCCTCATGAGCAAAAATGGAAGTGGCTGGAGTTTGAGAGACTCGTTTTAGTTCTTCAGGTTTCAGCTCCGATGTCACCTCCTTGGAGTCAAGACCCACCCAAACCGTTTCTGTCAGAAAACTTCTGCGATTATATTGTTTGCCATTTACTGACTCGTTTACGATCTGTTCGCTCCCCACCGCTGTTCGGGCAGCGACTGAGTCGGCCGTGTTCACCACTGTGCCTGGCCCCTGAGCCTCATTCAGTACCTGGCACACGGCGGTTGCTCAATAACTCCTCCCCAAATGAAGGAATGTGATGGGAGCCTGTTGTGTCTGTTTCTCCTGTGTGTTCAGTTGCGGAGAGCTGGGGTTGAGTTCCTTCAAGGAGACTTGATTTTCAAGTCTTGTAGTTGTTTGTAGGGGCCTCAGCAGATGCCCCTGTGAGCTTCCCATTGGGCACACCCCTGGAGTTGGTGATGAGTGGCCAGGACCCAAAGCAGAGGAAATGTCCAGGTGGGGAGACAACAGAATGAGCTGAGTCTGGGCATCTTGGAGGAGGTCAGCCTCAAGCGCCATTGCTGATGACAGCCACTGCTGGGGCCACCAGTCTCAGCCCTCTGAGGCCCCAGAGGTCTCCCTCGTGGTGGGCAGCCCTCGGGAGAAAGAGGTCTGCGCTGGTTATCTATTGGCAGGCCCAGTGGTGAAGGACAGGCAAACCGTGCCAGGTGGTTAAGCCAGGAAGAGGCAGCCAAGGGAAAGAAGCTTATGCTAATTATTCAAGTCTACGTGTTTCTGCACATGAGCAAGTCACTTACTGGCTCTTGGTCTCAATGTTCTTATCTGGTAAATAGGGCCGCAGATAGATTTTGTTGGTCTCTTTCCACTTGAGATTCTAGAATTGAAGGGAAGCCCCTGAACAGAGCTCTGGTGTGCTAAAATGCCAAGGTACCTGCTTCCAGAAACTAATATAGTATTAACATTTAACGTGGTCCTGGCATGGAGGCGCGCAGGCAGCGCGGAGCGGTGGGAAGTGGGGCGCAGGCAGCTGGTCCCCCCTGGGAGGAGGTGGGAGCCCTGTGGCCTGCTTTATTGTTGTTAATGCTTCAGGGCTGTGGACAAATGTAGGATACACACTAGAATGTAACGAATACAAGTGGGCGACTCTGACAAAAAATAGCACTTTTCTTCTGTTTTTCAAGATAAAGAAAATGCTACATGGTAAAGATTTCACATATTTTTGTAGTGGAAATTCAGCTGTTCCTGACCAGGAGGATTCTTTTTTACATATTTAATGTGCTTTTACATTATTAGATAATGAAGTTAAATTACGTATTGCATTTTGCTGAGAAAAAAAAATCTATTTGCCTGTCAGTGATATATATTCTTGGTATTTGTCAGGCAGCTTCTTGTGGACAAATGATAACAGAATCAGACAGGCAAAATCACATTAAATAATTCCACCACTTAATTGCAATGACTTGATAGTAGATTAGAATCACAAAGCACATTAGCAGAAACATTAAATTATGATGCAAACTCCATTTTATTTAATATCCATTTTTGAATACTCTACAACATTCAGTTGTAGAGATCCCAAAATAACATCAGCTAGGCTGGTTTGGGATAAACAGAAATAATAAATGTGCCTGTTCTTATTCTTTCCACTTAAATGTATATCAAATTAAGTTTCCATTTGACCTACTCTATTAGTAAATGTATAAATCTAGAGCTAGCTCCCATGAGAAGCCATTAAGTTGGATTATTTTCTGTGAAATGTAGATTTGAGGTAAGGAAGACAAGAGACCATCAGCATCTGGTCCTCACAGGGGCTGACAGGTAAATGTGAGCGCATTCCAGGCAAAGACACACCTGCCAAGTCCATGGCAACCAGTGTGAAAGCCAGGGCAAAGGGCCACGCCGGACTTCATTTTAGGCCATTCTGTTGTTTTGTTGTCTTATTTGTAGTTATATTATTGCTATTCTTTTTAGTTCCTCATAATAGCTTTCTTTTGAAGTCCTTTGCAATGTAAGAGCATGGGTTTATGCATGTGTGTCTAGGTATTCAATTGAGTGTGTGTGAGTGTGTGTGTGTGTGTATAGGGCTTGGAATTGTGTACATAAGACTGTATGTGTGTGGCTATGCGTGTGTACCGTTTATTTAGAATTTCCATCATAAAATCTATGCATGAATGACATTTTAATGTTTAACTGTTAATTATACTTCAAAATTCCTTGCTCTTTGCAGAAAATATGCAACCTTGAAGGCAGATGGGGCTCAGCCACTGAGGCACATTAGGCTGGCCCTGGTGGAATGCCATTCATTTGTGACTTTCATAGTTAGTGGATTGCAGATTGATTTTTGATCAAACACGGTTATTAAAAATCATAGTCAATCCATTCATTCTTCAACAATAACTTAGTTCCAAATGTTCAATCCCATTAATGCTAAGGACATAGCCATAGGATCTAGAGAGAAGCCACAGTGGGAATCCTTCGTAAAGTGGAAGAGAAATATAGATACATCTGATTTTTAAACATATTCTCACAAAATCTTTTTCTAGTCATTGGCCATCTGAAATCAGAAATAGAGAATTATAATTAATGTGCTTCGTCACTAGTCTTGAGGAATGCAGCCCTATGGGATTGGCTCCATTGACTTGGAAGAAGAATGATTATCTGGCCATCCACTCGGTGTCAAGAGAGGGACTTCAGCCTGGGGAATCGGAGTCCAGCAGACGGATGCGAAGACCCTCAGTGCACCTGGACACAAATGCACATGGCGATAGGAAGGTCGAAGTGACATTTTCTAGTTCTGTCTCTGTAGCTGAGGGAGGCGAGGCGAGTTTTCTCATCCATTAAATGGAGATAATTATGCCCATTTTTCAAGAAATTGCCTTGACCAGATGAATAGCAACTATTGGTGTGTGTGCTGGAAGTTAATAGCCTGCAATAGGGTTGGATCACAGAGCAGTAGACCTAAACATAAGGCAAGAGGTAGTGGGCTAAGGATGATGGGCAGCGGGTAGGCACAGCTAAGCCATATCTGGCAGAAAGAGAAAGAGTTACATATGGAAGAGACCACCGGCTTCCACTCCCATGCCAGCCACCGTGCACTCCCGCCGTAGGAGATGACACAGGCGGACTGACCCAGCGAGGTGTAGCTGGTACCTGTCTGAGCATTAGAGTAGAGGTCAGGCACATGACAGGTTTCCATCAATTGGCAACCAATGATATTGTAACAAAAGAGGGCTGCTTCACAACAAATTTTGCTTACAGAATAGTAAGACATTTTAAAATAGTGTACTCACGTAAATTAAGCCTACGGAATTGACATAGAAGTAACTTAAGACAAATCAAGGCAAACTTCATTTAGAGCACCAGTCCCTTCTCACACAAGGAGTCTAGACAAAGGGGGCTGACGTTCCCCCCTCCCTGGTTCTGGAGACCGGCCGGGCTCCTCCAGCCTGCACTGTGGTCCTCCTAACGTCCTTGATGGAGCAGACATTTTTCTTACTGCTCTAAGGGTGTTGGGGTTTTCGGACGCCTGAGATCACTCACTATTTGGTTGTTTTCCAGGATGCAAGCTGCTTTGCTACCAGCCTCATTTCTTCTTGTTTTTCTGTATGGTTCTCCGTGGTGAATTATTTGATGAGGGTCTGTGTCACTCACACAGAGTGAGACTCTGCATTTTTCAAGGCAAATAAAAGGGGATTTATGCCTTCAAGTCGGTCGACCAGCGAAGGCAGGCAGACCGACAAACAGGTTTTCAAACACGTGACCACGACGCGTGCAGAGGGTGCTGCAATGTGACCGGGACGTGACCCCATCTAAGGCCGGGGTGGAAAGGGTCTGGGGTCTGCGACCCTGGATCGGCCTGAAAGGTGAGGTGAGGTTGCCCAGGTGAAGGGAGGCGGGTGACCAGGCACGGGGAGTACCCCCGCTAGGAGTGGAGAAGGACAGCGACGCGTGTCCTAGAAATGGGGTTCTTCTCATTCTCCCTGCCCCACACGAAAAACCCAAGGGAACTCATCACTTGCAGAGACAATCCAGAACTGGCATAACTTCTCACGCTCCGCTGTGCGGCAAACTCTCTCTAGCAAAAACAACAACACACCAGACTTCTGCGCTTGCCAGCTTCTGTGGTTGAAACGCCTCCTCCACGGCTGATTTCAAGTGGCCCATAGCTTAACAACTGGCTTGTGAAATTCCTCAACATCTCATGACCAGTGCTGAGCGGTTATCCGCCAACCCCGGCCCATCGCTGCACCCAGGACAGCCGCCTCCTGCTCAGAGAAGCAAGCCCTCCATCCCTGGCATGGATGACTCAGCTCCTTCTCTTCAGAACACCCCGGGGTCCTCTGAGTGCTGGCCCTTCCGGGGACATCACCCCAGCAGTCCCCTGGGGGACGCGGCGCCGCGGAGGCGGCCGGGATGCTGTGCAGGGCTGGCGACTGCAGAGGGCGCACAGCTGCGGCGCCGTGACGCACGGGGGGCCCTCTCCCCTGCTTCGACCTGACGGACGCAGGTGCGAATTGGAGTGAAAGGGGAGGGTGCCAAGAAGGGAAGGAGAGGCAGGAAGGTAGGACGCGGAGCCGGCTGCCCCCCCCCGTTCCTCTCTGGAGTCTGGAGGGTGCGGGAGGGACCCCATGGTGGCCCTCCGGGAGGGCGCGTGTGCGGGGGGGTCTGCGGGCACAATGTGAGGACCCGGGAGGCCCGGTTGCCGGAGGCCAGGTCACATGACGACTGTGACTCTCACCCCCGGGAAGGAGGTGTGTGAACTGAGATGCACATCTGCAAAACAGCTGATAGGAAGGGGGAGGTTTCTGAGATCATTAGGATCCAAAACTTCAGGAAAAAACTTAGTGGTGAGTCCATAGCTAGGCCTGTCAGAGATGAAATACTAGACAAGGCTTTGGGCTGGGAAGCGTGTGAACTGAACTCGATTCCCCTCTCCCCTCCCAACTTTCTCTGTCTCTCTCTCAGTCTCTGTCTCCCCCCGCCCCCACCACCACCACCACCTCGTAATGCAGAAAAGCTCATCTGACGTTTTATGGAAGCTGCGAAAGGACAGGGACGTAGCCGAGAACGCCGGTTCATGGACCAGACGGCGAGGCGGAGCCCGAGGAGGATGGAGGGCGGGAGGCCCGGGGCTTGGGGACGGACAGACCAGCCAGTGCGGTAAGATCAGGGTGAAAAGTCATAGGAGGAGAAAGACATCGAAGACCGGAGAACCGCACGAACCCAAGCACCTAGCGTGTTTTAAGGGCCGTCACTTACTCGTGAGCCCGAAGCAGGGAGAACCTGCCAGGGAGGGGAGGGCAGAGTGGGTCCCTAACAGTGAACCAAGCGGGGCAGAGCAACCCCCTACCCCCACCCCTCCACCCAGTCCCGAGCAGCTGAGGGCTGGAGAGGACGAGGCTGCCCGCCTAAGCATTCCAGCCAGGAGGCCTTGTCTTAGGGCATCTGCCCGCCAAAGCCTCCTGGGCCACCAGCTTTGGCTCCAGTCCCTTGTGGCTGATGCCTTTGGACTTGTAGTTTAAAGTCAAGGGACAGCTTGCATCCCCTCCACTGCGATGGCCACCCGCGAAACGTACCCACTCGCCGATATCCAAGTGCCATTTTGGTTTCACTGAGAATGCGTGACCCGTGCCCTGCTCAGGCCCGCTGGGCTCTGCGCCTTTGCTGCAGCCAGCGAGCCTTGGCTCTGACCCAGACATAGGCAGCAGAGCTGTGGGAACCCTCTGGAATAAAAGGTCTCTTTCCCAGAGGCTCTAAACCAACATGGTCAAAGATCCTCAGGCCCCGGTCCTACTGAGAACCTCTGTCCCAAACGCAGGTAACACTGCTTCTCTGTGGGGTACACAGGGCTGTGCACAGAGGTCCGGGTGACCATAACGCCTGAGCGGGACACCATGCGCTAGCATGAGGGCCGGCAGGTTTACTCAAGTCCTACAGAAACCCAGAATAAAGAACCTGCCTCCCTCTACGCCAACAGCACCCCCGTCACCCCTGCGAACTGAAACGCCACTCCCCTGAGCTCCCGCCCTCAGAACTAATGCCTTCTCCCTCCAGGTCCCAGAGAAGGGCTACCTTTTCTAGACTGTGACACAAAACAGCTGTCCCAAAACGCCAGCTCCTCTGCATGAGAGCCACTCGAGGCTGAGTACTTCCAATGATCACTGCGGCATGTTACATTCTCCCAAAGGAGAAAATAGCTAAATTGGTTCCCTGCCCAAGTGCTCTTGATGGATTTCTGAAACCACCCACTCTAAATTAAATCCTATGGCAACAGAGCCGACATTGCTTCACAGTGAATGGAAGGGGTCATCGCAAGAGCGAGGAAATCTCTCAGAAAAGTTTGAGAAGATAAAGTCAGTTTTCAAAAAATCCCCGATGGATACTTCGGGAGTCCAGGGCTGGAGAATGAACCTTGCGTCTTAATAGTCTCCAAGAATTGTAAAGGGTCTTCTCTATTTATTTCTAATTCTGCAGTCAGGTGAAGTCTTTTGCACCTACTTAGATTAAAACCTCTTACTTAATTCATTGCTTGTTTCCTGTTGGAATTAGTAGCATTTAGCACAGACCGTGTTACTATTGGTTTTCTGTTTCATCTTATTTGATCCCAATGTCAGCTCTGATCAAAGCCTGTTAATAATTGCTCTGCCAAATTTGCTCATTAAGAATTCCATCAAGTGTTAGGTCTAGCAAAGTCAGAGGATAATGCATCCAAATGAGAAGAGCGTTTCCGAATCAAAATCCATATTGAGAGGGAAAAATCTTTCATGTCTCATGATTCACGGCCCTGCTGGCAGATGCTGGGCTCTCCTGAAATGACACCCAGGAGCACTGAGCAAACAGGATGCTAAATATCAGTTCCAAATGGCCGAGGCCTCATCAAAGGAATATGTGACCATAAGAAGCGTCTGCCAAGTGGATGATAATGACCAGGAGCACGGTTACCCGTTCCACACCAGTCACACTGACCGGAAGTTCAGCTCCTTTCTGAGTCTGATTAGAAGTTTGCCTTTTGAATTTATGAGCAGATTTCATCTGTTTTCCCCCATGAAATTCTAGAAAGAATCCAGAGCTAGCTTTTAGGCAAATTTTCAAAACAAGAAACTGTATCCTGGTGCGTCGTGTGTTGACTTTCTTCCCCTGGCTCGCTCCACTCTCTCTGGCAAACCCTCCGTCGAGGCTCTGCTTGTACTGCAGCTCTGGTCCTGCTGATGAAAAATGCAACCTCCGGGGCTGGGAAACACTCAACGACAGTGAAATTTACTAAAAATCTCCAGTTCCTACCGTAACCTTTGGAAATCACGCACACGGCAATGGCCTTTGGTTAATTATAAGACGACAGAGCTGAAGGAGTAAAGGATTCAGGGAATCGAGAAACCGGGGGTTCGGGGGAGGGCAGCACAGCGTCCTCGGGAACCCTGGAATCTCGCCAAGGCGGTGGCCGCTGGGGCGAGGCCAGCCCTGACACTCAAACGTGACATTCCTTAGAAGCAGAAACATCAGTTCCAACAGTCAGCCTCCCATCTGAGACAACCAATGAGACGGAGCAGAAAGTAAGTTGCGTGTGATCTCATTCACAACGGATCAGGGGTTTCGGCCTCATGTTTTCATCGCTCAGAGGTGGGCGTGGTTCTGGGCAGCCTCTTTCCCAGGGGTGACGGCCATTCTGAATTCCTGCAAGATTATCACTGCAGTTCAAGAGAAGAAGGGCAGGGGCGGGGGAAAGACCTCAGCGTGTGGAGTATTTAACTTTGAACTTGAATCTGTAAGTTTAAATCTCCCAGACCTGGATCTGTACTATTTGAGTTTTCATCAAGCAGAAAGACTCTTTCAGCTTTTCTGTAACCCTCGTTTCCTCAGGAGAATCATAGTTGCTTAGGTTAATGTTAAATTCTCAACCGGAGGAAGATTAGAGTCGATCTTAACTGTGATTCATAATTTATCTGGCGTGTGCACTCGAGTTCGCGGGGTGGGGGGTGCTGGAAACACTCTGAATGTCATGCACATTGTGCGTGAACACTTTGTCTCCTCGTTTCTTTCTCTCTCTCCCCCACATCCGATATGACAAACTTTTGTTAGAGGGAGAGAATCAGATATAAATACATAGGAATATATAAGCGCGTCAGCATGAACCGTGAATTATTTCACGATGACGGAGGTTGCAATGGTGGCCGACTGCACCACTGGGAAGCTACGGCCAGGCTAAAGCGACAGCGTGCAGAGGAATCCGCAGATGTTTGACACATGCACAAATACTTTGCAGTTTAGAATCGGATATACGGTTTGATTTTTTACACGTTAAATATACTTTTATTTTTAATATCAGAATATCTTTAGAAGGGCGTGATTTTTTTTGTAGACGTATTTTTGCAACTGTCATTTTGAATGTCCCCGGGCCCCATCACAATGCTAATTGAGTAAAGTTTTCTCTCCTCGCTTAATTGCCTGTCGGAAGGGTACCTGGGTTTTAACACTAATGTTCAAGGCTTTTGACTTCCCGGGTCTTGATTGCTCTGTGTGCATCGATGAACCTGGGACACGATCGCTGCCGGTCATATCTTTTTGCCTTTTTATAACATTGGTTAATCAAGATAAATTGTACTTTTTGGCGAATCTCCTAACACTTGCTTTGGAAATGTTATTCATTCAAAAATAGGATTCTTTCATCTCCCACAAAATTAAGCAGACCATAAGCCTGAGGCTTCTGCTGGAAAACTCTCAGTGCTTTGTATTTATAATTTATTTAAAAAGACACGGTTGAGCCCGTGCCGAATGCAGTACTACGTGCCAGGACAGACACGGTCACATGGTCACTGCCCGTTCCTATCCTTCAGCTACCCGCACTACACCTGTTCCCCGTGCAGGATGTCCCACCCAACCCACCGTCATCTCTTTCAGTGAGGGATTTCCTGCTGCTTCCACCTAGGCTGAGAGCTCATTCAGAGACAGAAACACAGCCGTCTTCACTCTTCCTGGCCGTCGGCCTCGCAGGTCGGTGGGCCGCACTGCGGTGCTCTCCACCGTCTGGGCTCCAGGGCATGGCAGAAAGGAGGATTCGGATGAGGAGAGGAACACAGCTTCTGTCCTGCCTGCAAAATACCGATTTTACAACAGGAAGTGGCTGAGTCTAACAGAGGGAAAACTACTTGATCTGGCTTTCCACGTGTGTTGGAAGCAGAAGCAATCGCAACACAGCGGAAGAAGGGACAGTGTGGCTGCAGGCAGTGACCCCGCCTGGACCGGAAGGCCCTCTGCCGGCCACCGACTCGGGTGGCTGGGTCTGCTGCACGGTGCTCGTTCATGAAACCCTGTCCCAAGGACGCCCTCCTGGGGAGGAAGGGTCCTGTCGGTCCGTTGCCTGAGGCTCAGGAAGCTCCACGGGAGCCTGGTCGCTGCCACAGCCCCCTGCACATGGGGGACTGCATTCCAGGGGCGTTCGTTCCCTTGAGAGCACTTCCCTTATTGTTCACAGAAAGCTATCCAGCAAGCTGCTCCCCCAAAGAGAGGAGTCGGGGGTCCAGAGAGTATGGGACATCTGAACTCGTGGGCTGCCTCGCAGAAGTTGAAAGCCTGTTAGTCGATCCTGTCTTCTGACGAAAGTCATAACAGGTAACCTGTTATGCTTTAATGATTTTCCAAATGTGCTTCAGGTTTGGGGGGGCGGCGGTACTTATTAACGTCCTGGGGAAGAGGGATTGTATAGAAATGCTGTGGTTGCCGAGGCGGCCACTTCAAAGACAGCTGTCTCTCCGATAATCACACCCCAGACACAGGACAGGATAAAGAGCCAGGCCAGAGCCACACCGCACCCCACTCTGCTTGAGAGATCTCGGCTGATTTCTGTCACCGGCCATTTGAGCTGCTCATTTTTTCTCTTTCCGAGCTTTCATTCTTCTACTCTTATATTTTAAATTCACCAGTACAGACCGAGCCTGGGACACTCTTAGCTCCCGCCTTTGACCCCAATAAAAAGCGGAAGCCGAGGCCGGCTCTCCATCGCTCCACTCGTGACCTTGCTGTGTGGCCCCAGATGGGCCGTGTGATTTCCAGGACCTGTTAGTAAAAAAACCTTTTTTTTCCCCAAGATTTCTCACGGTCATTGCTGAGGGTGTCTTGCAAACAGAGAAAGAAGCACAAGGCCAGGCCAGCCACAGCGGGTCATCAACAGGCTGAGAGCAGCACATAACAGGGTTCACTGTGCCACCTCCCCGAGTACTTCACCCACGACCGAGGACCCGTGGCAGAAAAGATTCTCAGAATCAAGCACCCCAAACAGACACCTTTTTACCAAAATAAAATGGATTTTATTTCCCTCTCTGTTTAAACTGCTAAGAAGGTCAGAGTAATATTCCCAACCCGCCTTTAATAAACTGTTTCTGTGCTGACCTTACCTGGGGGCTTAATCCTGCTTTGACTTTTCCTAGTGTGCATTTTTATAAAAACAAACAAACAAACAAACAAACATACACCTTTTCCTTTAATCGACGCCTAATTTCCTTAGAAGTGATTTGCTAATGCACTGACAAAGGAAAGGAGAGAGAAAACAGACACTCAGGGAGGTACCCTGAGGGCCGACGGTGACCGGGGACAGTGACACGTGGAGCGATGTCCTTCCCCTCGCTCCTCTTCTGCAGCCACTCAGTTGGCCACGCCCATCCAGGTCCCCTCGGAGCAGAGAGGGCAGAGTCCCCAGGACCATTTTGGTGGGCGCAGAAGGCCACGCGGTGGAACACTCAAGAATTTCCAAACTGTCCTGTCGGGACCAGCTCTGGGGACACTCGCAGCACCGCTCTGCAAACCACAGAGTCTGGACGTTGTCGCCACGTGAACTGGGTTCGCCGCGATGTTTTGGAAATGAAAGACGTTAGAAACTTGCCGGGGAAGGTCAAACGGTTTTCAAAGAAATCAGCCAGCGGCGCATGGGCACCGGCGCGCCCGGACCGCAAGCGGCGCAGGACGCAGCGACGCGACATGCGCAGCCGATGTCCCCGCGCACGCGGAAAAGGCGAAGGGACGGAGCTCCTCGCTGAGCATCGTCTGGGGCGGTACAACGCGGACACCGACCTACGCATGGTCCCCAGGGGCTGCTCAAGTAAACAGGTGACGTCCGTGAAACGCGGCGGTCCGAAGGGGACTTCTGCCACGTTCGCGTTTCTGTTTGTGAGTTGTGAGCCACGTAGTGCGTCATCCAAACAAAAAGGAAATGTGAAGTCATGAGGCAGTGTCCCCCAAGAAGAAGAAAAAGGCGACCTACTTACGTGACGAAAGCCCGTTCACTCCGGCAGCACCGTACACGTAAAGCGTAGTTTACTTCAAAATATTTGAGATAGACTGGGAAATACTTTTTTGAAACAACATTTCCCACTGGATTAATCGAAATGTGAGTGGTAACTAGACCGAGATTTACAGGGTTGCAATCCCAACGCTTCTTTTCTATTGCATTTTCCTCTTTCTCGATATCAATTAAAAATACAGTTGGTAATACCTTTACCAACTATCTGGAGTGACTTCGAGCCAGAGGATCATTAAGGAGAGATATATGACCAGTCATAAGTTTAGAGTATTAAGTTATGTAAATACCAAAATTTATGGCATAACTATTGAGTGGAAAATTTAAGTTTCGGGCATAACTGTAATGACATTTGCAAAGTTTACAATGCCACTGGGAAGAATATAAAAATAAAAAAACATCTTACATATCTGTGAGGAAATACTGAAAATAAAAAAAAGAAATGACAAATATTAACAATTTGACCCTACATGTATCATTATGAAATGGCATTCAAATAATATCAAACCGTAATTAAACAGTTCTGAGAAAATTTAAGACAGGAGTTTTGAACAGTTGCTGCTAACCTTCATATATTGCATTTTCAGAATAATGAGGTTTTAAAGATTATTGGAATATCCGTGCTCTAAAAATAAATTAGGCGTGAAGAAACCTAAGCCTGTTATATTTAAATCCGGAGACAGCAGGGTAGTAATTTGCAGGAGGCATTAGTGTGATCATTTAATTACCCACGAAGAGAGAACAGAGCGAGGAAGCCAGGAGGAAGCCCCAGTATTAAAAATGGAGAAAGAGAAGCTTGCAAAGAAGATTCAGAAAGAGCATTCAGAGAAAAGAAAGCACGAGATCAGCCGAGTCTGCACGCGCCGCCCCCGCCCGCTCAAGAGAGGATAGAGATCAAGAGAGGATAGAGTCCTTGTCATCTGGATGCTCAGAGACAAAAGTGTTTTGGAACGAAAATTAGGTCATTTGAGTCCAGTTCTGCAGTGGGTTCAGGACAAATAAGTGGCCACATTCAGTGGCGTTTGACAGTGCAGTTGTTCTAGTGCCCTGGGCAAGCCCAGCTTCCTGCAGTAACGGGGCATGTGCTCCACTGTCAGGATCGAGGAGCGAATAATGAGAAGGAAAGGAGACAGTGCGTGTGGCTCTCAGCATCTGAAAACCGCAGAGAAGGCTTTGGGCGCTGGCGTTTTGCAGGGACGCTTTTCTGAGACGGGAAATGCGCGCGAATCCCCGGACAGGCCGGAGCGAGCAGACTGATGCAGAGCTGGGGCCCTGAACGCGGTGAGGTCCCCACCGGGGCAGGAGTGCGTGTCACAAGTCTAACGTGAGGGCGGTCCATGGTCCCACGCAGATCCGCTGTTTGGGCTCCAGCATATTCCACGGATTCCTTCTCTGAGCGGGAGGAAGGGATGATGACAGCAGGTGCCAGAAACAGCAGAATTAACGAGGCCCGGGCAGCTCCGCAGTTCGTGTGGGACGTTCTTGGAACGCCACGCGCTTCCTAGGTGAAGCTGACGAGCTGGTTCCCTGAAGCGGGTGTGATCGTGCATGAAGTGCAAAGCAGTGACCGGACCCCAGAGCAGTTCTGAGCGGGGCGCGGTGCACAGCGCTGTCTGCCAGCGCTCACGGTCTAGAGCGGGCGGGGCCGGCGCGTGCAGACTCGGCTGACCCGCACACGGGGCAGTGAAAACCACGGAGGGCGGAGGGTCCGATAGAGCGACAGCTGAATGGCCATCCATGCGGTGAAACCTGCGGTCCAGGTGGATGAAGAAGCGAAGCCGGGAGGAGGCCAGAGAAGGGACAGCGCCGAGGACTGGACATCTCCGTGAGGGCGGGAGAGGGGGCGGCGGTGGGAGTATGGAAGGCTCTGGTTCAGGAGCGAGCACCATAAAACTACACAGCTACGCGGGACGTGGTTTCCTGGGCTGAATCCTGGAACCAAAAAAGGGCATTCGCGGAAACACTGGCGAAGTCCAAATAAAGTCTGGATTTTAATGAGCAGTGACGCACCGATGTTACCTTCTTAGGTTTGGCAAATGTGGCGTGGTTCTCTGGGATGTTAACATTGCGGAAAACTGGGTGACAGGTATACTGGAACTCTCTGTACAATCTCGACAGCTTTTCTGTAAGTTTCAAACTATTCCAAAATAAAAAGCGTATTTACAAAACTTTTGTCAAACTGCCCAGTAAAACAAATAACTAAAAACACTGACATACGGGCACGTCCCAGCCTGGTCACATGATCTGGATCGTCCCTTGTTCCCACATTTGACCTTTCAGCAACTTGAGAGCGACCGCACTCCTCGGAAACAAGGCCCAGCGCCGAATGATTTCGTTCTCACCACTGGCTTCTGCGCCAAGTAACACTCCTCTAACGGTTCCGAACCCCAGGGGCAGCAGCAGCGGGGGGCTGTGGGAGACTCTCCTGTCCCTCGCTTCCTGAGTGCGGTCCACGCGCCTTGTGCATCGTGCTGATGTCGATTCGGAGCTGATCCCATGTGATCCGATGCGCTCCACGGAAATCACGGCTCCGTCACAAAAGGCACTGAAGCCTTTTATAGCATTCGCTGTCTGCAGTCACTGCTCTGGGGTAGACCAGACACTCCGCTGCAAAGACGCTCAAGCAGCCCCACCAGTCGGCTCTGGGGAGAGCAGTGGAGGTCCCTGGCCAGTGGAAGGTGGCTGCTCACGGCAAGGTCAGGGGGACACATGGAAGAGGAAGCTCCAGCCCGGGTCAAACCTTCAGATGACGTCGCCCGAGCCAGCATCTGACCAGGATTAATGGAAGACTCTGAGTCAGAATCACTGCGCCAAGCTGTTCCTGAATTCTTGACCAACAGAAACTTCAAGATATTGAATAATTATTGTTCTTTTAAGATGTGAATTTGGGGTGGTTTTGTTACACAGGAATAGGAAACTGACACAGATTTCGGTACAGACACGCAAAGTGCTGGGATAAACATTCTAAAACGCGCGATGGGCGGGGAGACCCGGGGTGGGCGGGAGCTGGAAGTCCCTGGAAGTCTCGATGAAATCCTGAGGCTTGAGGAGATGGCCAGCAGAGCCTGGCGGCCTGAGAAGGCGGTCGGCGCGGGTTCAGCGTAATGTAAGGAAGACAGAGAAAAGGGGTCCCATTTGTAAAGTGGCAGAAATTTAGCAATGTGCTCTCCTACATAAGATAGAAAACAAACAAACAAACAGTACTTAGGTAGCGCGATCCATCCAGAGAAGTTTCCAGGCACTGTGTTGACGGTGCTGCCTGGCTTCCTTCAGTGACCAAGAGCAGAATGTAAGACAAGAGAGGACGGTAATAGAAAAATAAACCTGTCAGAGGTAAAGGAACCAGGGCCTGTTGGGTTCAGATAGAAAACTCTTTCGCATCACTAGGCTCGCAGACAGTGCATGAGCTTAGGATAAAGGCCTCCGTGACCATAAGCATAGTTGTGTCAGTCCCCCTGGCCCCAAGTGGCATGAGGACAAGGCAGTCCAGCCCAGCCGGATGCCTGCACTCAGGGTGGACTGCATCACGGGAGAGGAACACTGGGCTTAGGAAACCCAGCTTTTGTGTGTGGAAGACAGAAAGCTTGCCTGTCCTTGGTCCGGAGGAAGACATTATCTTTATCTTACTGCATAATAAGCTTCAGAGGGAGACACCACATTTCAAGGCTATAAACCAAACTGTCCCTTCCTCTAGAGGAAGAAACTGTGTCTTCTGTGGATGCTCCTTACACAAACATCCTTGAAGACAGAGTCTGAAACAAGGGAAAGTCAGTGCCTCTGCTCGCAAAATGTACAGAAATATCAGAGACCCAGGAAGGATTGTCTCCCAGCAAAGCGTAAGTGCACCTGGCGTATGAGGCAGACACGGAGCATCGAGGGCAGAAGGTGCGCTATGGGAGCGAGAATCCAGCGCAATTCCAATGAGCTCTGCCTCCTGCTGCTTGTGCTATTATGTAGTTCTCTCCCACCTTCATTCAGGTGGTAAGATGTGCCTTCTAAGGCCAGGTTATAAAAGGCATTGCAGCTTCTGCTTCGGGCCTTTGCGAGTGAGCATCACGCCACGAGGACACTCGAGATGCCCGCACTGAGAGAAGCTGGTCTCCTGGCCAACATCCAGCCCCCACTTGCTGTCCTTGCAAGAAAGCCGCCTTGACATTGGACCCTCCACCCTATCTAAGCCATCAGGTGCCATCTGACTGCAACCTCCTTAGAGACCTGAACCTAAACCGTCCCATGGATAATTAATATGATGACGGTCAAGAAGAAGCTGGGCTGTGATTGTCAGCTAGGAGCAGAACTCATTGCTATGGCCCACATGTGGGACCTGGAGGCAGAGGTGCTATTAGACCTCCTCTGTTAAACTTTCTGCCTCCTGTGGGATTTTTACCCTGTAGTGACCACCAGGCCTACAGGAATTCACTATCCATAAGCCAGCTCACCTCATTCTTGGATCATTCCAGTAACTAGAAAGCCTTTCTTTTTTATTGAGTCAATATGTGATTCTCTATAATTATTGTGACTTGGTTCCAATGTTGTCAAAATCCACAAAAATAAATCTGAGTTTTCTAAACATTAAACTAAGTCAATCGCATTGTGCACGAGAGACTTCATCTCAAGAATGTATTGTTTTTGCCATGAATTAGGTTATATATCCATAATATCATTGGACTTTCTTGCTTTCTTTTATTACAGCAATAATTTTCTGGCATTGCATTTTCTGCTAACAAACTAAGATGCGTGAGACAATTCCAATAAATTCAGGTGGTCTAGTTTATCCAATTTGAATCTACATAGCATACATTTTGCTAAGTAATGATAGTCTCTTAAATCTAGAAGAACCGTGTGCTTATAGAACTTGGGGAAGCAGGTCTACCTTCGGCCAAGTTTTTCTGTTTCCTTGGTGTACTTAGAAGAAGTCACTTTAATAGTTCAGATGTTTTACTGCACATGTTAGAGCCTCAAAGAAATCCAGTGAAGCGTTTGAGTGTGTGGTTTGCTTCCTACCAGAATCAAGCCCATCGCTCTCTGGCTTGTTTTTGATTACGAATCAAACCCCCTCAGAGGGCGACACTGGGCACAGCATTCGCACTGTGGCTCAGTGAGCAGTCCTGGCAATAAATGTGACTCTTAAAGGCGATGACAGCGACGTTTAATTGAATTAGAATCACGCACGTGATTTCCATCGATAATTAGTATGTTGCTGGGTCAATAAGGTAGCTGGATTGTGATCAATATTACATCATAAGAAAGTAATTGCTTAGTAATTTCAATACCATTTAAAAAAAAAAAAAACCTGAAATGGATTACGATCTTTTATTTCCCTAAGGAGCCACGTCAGCATCTTGCCAAAGGGATGAAGTTGTACTTGGAAATGAATGCTTCGTGCTTCGCTCAGGACCACAGAGAAAATTAATAAAACTGAGAGTACAACCGTCATCTTCTGGAATGTGGTCAGGTGCTCAGGCAACAGAGTCACACTTTTCCAGTGATAGTCCTGATTCTGTCAGGCTCAGGAGGGGCAGGGGAACAATCCAGGCAGAGAGCAGGTATGAAGGTACCGGGAGATGGAGAGTGATGCTGGACTTTCAGGAAGTAGAAGGTACGGGGACACCTGGGGGGAAGTGAGTAAATCATCGAGTGGTGAGAGATGAAGCAGAAGCAGTAGATAAATGTCACCGAGAAGGCCAAGTACATGATGTAAATGATTTAGAGTTTTATTTCCGGAAGAAGCTACTCCATAGAAATAAGAGAATGATCAGATTGATTGTTTGTTTGTTGTTTTGCTTTTAAAATGTTGTTTTAGTTGCCGTATGAAATATAACTTCGAGAGGAGCCAGCCTGGAAACAGGAAGGACAGTTAGGTGAAAACTGCATTAATCCAGGTGAGAGCTGATGGCGGTCTGGGCCAGGGTGACAGCGGTGCAGGACAGGAACTGATGCATCCGGGAAGTAGGAAGCACAATGAATCGACAGGGCTGGTGAGAGCAAGCATCGGGCGGCATTCAGGCTGATTCTGAATCATCTGGCATTAGAATTTGGATGGACGATGAAGCCATTTATCTTTCCCGCTTGAATACCTGGCGTGAATGTATTTGTTTAGTTGTCATTTGCGTTAATCAGTGAGGCAGAGATAGGTTTCATTCTAATAAGCACTATCAACCTGGCCCCTTTTAACCACGTCGCCATTTCACCCCATTCTTTCCAGAGAGTACACAAAAAGTTATTCAGGAATTTGCAGTTTAATGCCGTTATTAAATCTCACCTGGTGGGAGTAAATATCCCCTACATTTAGATACGTTTACGTTCATTACCATTCCTCGTCTTCTTCTGCCCAATCGCAGTGAGCTTCTGAGGAACAGCAAGGTGTGTGCGGTGTGACCTGCATCTTCTCACTTCTCACGGAGCAGAGATGGATTGTGGGAGGCGAAGGAGTGTGCTTGTATGACTGTATCTGTACCCAGGTGGGCACAGGAGGTGAGTCTGCATCGCCCTTCAATTAATCAATATTGTTTCTGACTGTGGAACTAATAAGATCATAAAACGATTTGTTTCCACACGGTCTGCTGGCTTCACGTGAGGGCTGTATGATGACCGCACCCCACCTAGGTGTACACGATCCCCTCTCGGCTTTCATTTTATCCTTTTGGACTCAAAAATGTGGTGCACACAGGATGGGAGCCATGGTTTATTTTCCTAGCCCCCACAGCAGTGCCTAGCCCTGCCCTCCTAGATGAGTCTGTTAATGCCTCTGTCACAACCACAATTAATATCCAAACAAAGACTATTTTTGTCAACATCAAGAGTACTTAACGAGAGATAGATGGACAGACAGACAGACAGACACACACACACAGAATCAATATGTACACATTTTAATTTTCCAAATTCTATTTTATGGTTAATAAATTTGGAATCGTAAACAACTTTAATTGACTCTTTTCTGTAGACCATCATACTTTTAATTGAGAAAATGCTATTTCTCTAAGTGCTTTAGTACCAGCTAACCTGAAAGGAAAATCTGTTAAATGAAGGATATTCTCAACAACAAAGTACTTCATAGTGAAATGGGTAAGCGTTCCCACGAACTGAGTCATCAGTTCTCCAGAGTACTAGCCCTTGTCTGCATGATCCTTTTGAAAGTTTTGTCAAATCTCAATGCTAAAAATTTACAGGTATTTTAATATCGTGCTGTTGTGGCACTGAGTATCAATTAAAAATGGGAGCTCTATCAAAAGGCTCTTCCCACAAAGTGAGATTTTCTAAAGTGCAATTATAAATTTAAACATTAAGCTGTGTATACTTGAATTCTTATCGTATGTTTTAGTTTCTCCTTTGCTTTTGTAGGAATAAATGTTTTGTTTTGTTTTGGGGTTTTTTTGCATGCAATCCTTATTTTTACTAACCAGAAATCATTTAAAGGTTTAAAAGCTGATTTTTAGTCCACCGTTTATTTTATATTTGACTAAATATATCCAATATTTAACAAAATCAAAACCTAGAGGACTTTTTTTATGTAAAAAAATGTTTGATGTCACTGTAAGACATATGATTTATTTACATAGTTAAATGACAGCCAAGGAACGAGCTGGATGTACAACTTGGCACAAGTTTGGCTCGACCATCTCAATTTATTTTCATACAGCCATTAATGACACTTCTTTTAAAATGAAAAATCCAAGATAAATGCCAAGCTGGACAAATTGATTGGACAAGAGGGAAAATGAGGCAGAAGGGATGAAAGGCCACTCTGTTTCGACTTGAGAAGATGCCACCACATGTGGCCACTGCTGCCTCTCAGATATGAAACAACCTAACTTATTAGCGAAACAGAAGTCCTCACTTCCTTCTTCCTGGGCCAAACTACAGAACGTGGATTAGACTAATCTCAGTAGGCTCTCCCTAAAATCTGTAAGACAATGCGAAGTTGCTTCTTCCTAAAATCGATAAGATAATGTGACGTCGCTTTATTCCTTTTTAATTTTTTAATTTATTTATATATTTTTTTCAGGAAAGGCAACCCTTAGTTGACCTCACAGATTGCAAGGACCTTGTCAGCTTACAATCCTTTATTTGTTTACACCTACAGCACCAGGTCTTCCTAGGTGGTCTCCCATCCAAGTACTAACCAGGTCAGACCCTACTTAGCTTCCGAAATCAGACAGAATCAGGCTTGTTCAGGGTGGCATGGCCGTAGACGCTTTTCTCCTTTTAATCATCTCAAATTCTTTCAGAAAATCATGAGAATGAAGAGACCCTTACACGTTATAAAAGAATCTACTATCGTTGAAAACAAATCTAACGTAGCCCATCCATGGTTTCTAGTAAAGTACCTCAGAAAAGTGCTTCTGCCTTTGGAATTGGCAAAATAATACCAATTTTTCACAATTTCTTCCAAAAAATACAAGCAGAAAGAACACTTCCTAACTCACGAAGTGTGGCCTTCCTCCGACAACAAAACTGGGTAAAAACATGGTGAGAAAAGAAAACCACGGGGCAATATCTCTCATGAATTTAGACAAAATGTCAAAAAATGTTAGCAAATTTTATCCAACACCACTAAAAAGTATTGTACATCACGATCAAGTGAGATTTTTACCCCCAGGTATGCAAGGCTGGTTCAACGTGCAAAAATCAGTGTAATTCACCATATATAAAAAATAAAAATCATATGACCTTATCAGCTGATAAAGACAAAGTGTATAACAAAATCCAATACCAACATGTGGTAAAAACACTCAGTAAATTTGGACTAAGGAGGAATTTCCTCAATTAGTTAAAGAAAGACAAAAAAAAAAATCTAGGTAACATTATGCTTAACGATAAGAAACTGAAAATTTCCTCGTAAAACTGGGAACGAGGCACTGTCCTCTGTTACTACTTCTATTCACTATCATGCTGGAAGTCTCACTAGAGGAATAAGACAAAAAACAAAAAACAACAAATAAAAGGCATATAGACTGGAAAGGAAGAAATTACTGTCTTTATTTAAAGATGACATGATCATCTATGTTAAAAATCCCCAATAATCTACCAAAAAAAAAACCCCTAAAAACTAAACCCCTAATAACTGAGCGTAGCAAGGTCACAAGATATAAATCCAATATACAAAAGCCAACTGATTTCCAGCAATTAATAATTAAAATTTAAAACTTTCAAAAAAGCAATACCACTTACAAGTTTGCCAAAAAAAACCTAAGATATAATTCTAACAAAATATGTACAGAATCTATACATTGAGAACTATGAAAACACCAAAAAAAATCAAAGAAGATCTAAATAAATGGAGATATATTTTGAGTTCAAAGGCGAGAATATTTGATATTGTGAAGATGTCAGTTTTTTCCAACTTTACAGATTCAATGTAATCTCAAACTCCCCTTGAGCTTTTTTGTACATATTGAAAAACTGATTCTAAACTTTACATGGAAGAATAAAAGACCCAGAATAGCCAAAGGATGCTGGAGAACTCACACGATCCAACTGCAAGACCTAGTGTAAACCTACAATAGTCAAGGTAGCATGGGAGCGTAAAGAATCAACACATATCAAAGGAATAGATGAGCGGTCCTGGATATCGAACCACACAAATATAGTCCACTGCTCCTTCACAAGGATGCAAAAGCAATTTAATGGAGAAAAGAGAATCTTTTAAACACATATATGCAAATGAATAAGCAAATGAACAAAAAAGAACTAGACATCGATCTTATACCCCCCAAAAATTAACTCAAAATGTGTCAAAGAACCAAAAATAAGATACGAAGGTATAAAATTTCTAGAAGAAAATATAGGATAAAATCCTGGCCACCTCAGTTTTGTGGATGAGCTTTTGGATATAACAAAGGACCAATCATGAAAGGTAAATTTGCTAAGTTGGTAGTTACTAAAGTTGAAAACTTCTGCTTAGTGAAAATTACTGTTAGGAAAATAAAATAGCTAGCCACAGACTGTGAGAAAATATTTGTAAAACTCATATTTGAGAAAAAGGCCTGTGCCCCAAATATACCAAAAAAAAAAAAAAATCCTCTTTAAGTTCAACAAGAAAATAAAAGACCCAATTAAACATAGCAAAAATATGAACAGACACCATACCGAAGGAGGTATACTGACGTTAGTTGTAAGAAAAGATGTTCGACATCATTCGTCATTAGTAAAATGCAAGTTAAAACAATAGTAAGGTAGGACTACACACATATTATAATGGCTAAAGTTTTTTAAAAAAATTACGATATTAATTATTGGGCAAAAATGAAGAGAAACAGAAAATCTCATTAACAGCTAATCAGAATGCAACATGGTACCACCGCTTTAGAAGACAGTGTGGTAGTTTTTTTTTACAAAACTAAGCATAGTCATGCCGCGTGATCTAGCTGTTATGCTGGTAGGTGTTTACCAATAGATTTGAAATGTACACTGTGACAAAAGAATCTACCGTGTACAAATATGCAGTACAGCCTCACTGATGGCGGTGAGGGTAGAAGGCGCTGACCCCTGTAACGCTGGGAATTCGTGGGGTCCACTAGAGTAAACAAAGGCAAAGGGAATGCACACGAGCCCTGAACTCTAGTTGATAAGATTGCTCCCTATAGGTTAAAAATTGTGTGACCATTATACACATGTACTGTAATTGAACGACTCGTGTTAAACAGGTAAATAAATGGCAGATGGTGGCAGCCAGGTTTCTAACTGTCCGAGTAGAAGGTCACAGCCAACGGGCGAAGGTATGAGAGATCCACACGGTAGTGGATTAGAGCTGGAGGCATTTGTATGACGCGTGTCCAGATTTTATATATAAATAAATACTTAATTATTGGGCAAAAATGAAGAGAAACAGAAAATCTCATTAACAGCTGGGCAGAATGTAACATGGTACCACCGCTTTAGAAGACAGTGTGGTAGTTTTTTTACAAAACTAAGCATAGTCATGCCGCGTGATCTAGCTGTTATGCTGGTAGGTGTTTACCAATAGATTTGAAAGTTTATGTTCATACCAAACAACCCCATCAATATTTATATTAGCTTTATTCGTCATTGTCTCTAATTAGAAGGAACAAAGATACCCTTCACCAGATGAAAGGATAAACAAAATTATGGTACAGCCAAGCAAGAGAATAATATCCAGGGATGAAAAAGACAAGTTTCCAATTCATGCAGTGATGTGGATGCATCTTAATGCATATTGTAAATTAAAAAAAAAAAAAAACTAATTTGAAAGAAATATATACTATGTAATTCCACTTATGTGACATTCTGCAAAAAGCAAAACTCTATATAGAGATGTTAAACAGATCAGTGGTTGCCAGGAGTTTGGGGCTGGGGAAGGGTTGGTTAGGTAAAGCCCAAGGGGTTTTTAATACTGTGAAACATTTTTATATTGTATTTTAATGCTGGATACATGACACTGTGCATCTGTCTGTACCTGTCGAACTTAATAATACAGGGTAAACCTTAATGTATGTAAATTTTAAAAAACTACCTTAGGAGGTCAGGGGACCCCAGGCTGGAATGTAGACTGTGACAAAAGAATCTACCGTGTACAAATATGCAGTACAACCTCACTGATGGCGGTGAGGGTAGAAGGCGCTGACCCCTGTAACGCTGGGAATTCGTGGGGTCCACTAGAGTAAACAAAGGCAAAGGGAATGCACACGAGCCCTGAACTCTAGTTGATAAGATTGCTCCCTATAGGTTAAAAATTGTGTGACCATTATACACATGTACTGTAATTGAACGACTCGTGTTAAACAGGTAAATAAATGGCAGATGGTGGCAGCCAGGTTTCTAACTGTCCGAGTAGAAGGTCACAGCCAACGGGCGAAGGTATGAGAGATCCACATGGTAGTGGATTAGAGCTGGAGGCATCAGTATGACGCGTGTCCAGATTCTATATATAAATAAATACTTACAGATACAGAGATGTTTACAGATAAAGGCACAGACACAGGTTAGTACACACACATATATTTCCTTGCTCTGTTTGCTGATGAGGCCTGCAAGCAGTAGCAACGAACATACCTGTCACCCAGAACTTGCTTTCTGATACCATTCTCCAATAAAAATAACCAGGAACACTTGAAAAAATTGCTGATTTTAGAACGGGGACAGGAAATAGACTAGATAATCGGGAGCATCTTATAGTGCCAGAAGTAAGGAGGTGCTTTAAAAAGTGCACAATGATGAGATTATGTTAGAGAGACACGAGAGGCAGCTGACATGGCTCCCAATTGCTACAGCTGGTCCAATTGAAGCATCACAATGAACAAAGGAGTACTGTATCCTAACCCGAAGTGCAGACTAAGTAACCATGAGCCCATACTGCATAAACTGATGGTTCTATTAAAAAAAACAAAACTGAAGGATGGGTAAATTTCCTTTTGGAAAAATTTTACATAATTTATGCAGACACTAACCTCAAGGAGGTGAGGGTAGCCTCCCTCCCCTTCCCCGGCCAGCGTGGGTTGCTTTTAGAGACCTCCATTCGCAGAGTACCATAAGGAAATGGGAGGGGCGTAACATCTATGGCAGGCTCTGGGTCTGCCTCTCAGCTCCTGGTCCTCCTCTGAATTGTATGCACGCCTCGTGGAATCAGGGCCGTTATCTGCCATCCGACAGCGGATAACCTCTGTGAGGGCATCCTCTGCGGGGGGTTAATTTATTGATTTATAGCCTTCTTGTCATTTGCCCACTCCAGAATGCAGTCTCCAGACAGAAATCCCCTTTGCTTATTTAGTAGTCCACCAAGTGGAGGGTGTGATCAATCTTAAATTTTCAGTCACTTCTATGTAATATCTTGTTTGGTTATGTCACCTGGTTAATATACATTAATAACTCTCAAATTACACTGGATAATGTGAACTATAAGGAAAAGCAAGCTGAGGCAGTAATTAATTTCAACTATGTAACAATGAACTGGAAACACTAATTTATTCCAAGAGCAGTAGCTGAGAAAATGACTAAGGTTTCAAATTCATAACAGAGGCTACTATATGACAGGTGTTAGAAGCCAGAGGCTTAAGTCGCCCAGGCTTTCATGCTGTAGATATTTAAAACGTTTGTGTCGAATTGCATAGCTTGCTGAGGTCATGCACGTCTGCCACTTTGATGCTACAAAGCTACAAACTATCTTTAAGAGTGATCTCATTTTACAAAATAGAAATTCAACCTACAAGGGTTGTACTTTGTCAAGGTATCAGACCTGTGGTTTCCAGAACACAGGTGTTATTTTGACCACCATTTGTAGCTTGGCTCTGCTTGGCTTCAAGGCATAATCCTAATATCTATCCGTAATAAGATTCTGAGCTGGTGCTAGCAGGTGGCTAAATCCTCGAAGCTCAAAAAATTCCCAAATAATCTATGGGAATAGAACTAGTATACATTTTCCAATCCTATAAACTACAATATTTCTTTTCTTTCAATATAGCTTTTCTTTATTGGTTCTTAAAATTTTAGATCCTTTATGGCACAACACAGATAGAGAAGTCCCCCATTTATATGGCATATACAAGCCATATACAAGCCATTGAGAACGACGCAACTGTCATTACCTCCTCAAGAAGTTTTGTTTTCTTGGTAGGACAGAGACAGCAACTTCAAGAAGAGACCGTCCTACTGTCATTGGAATCAGTGCAGAGTATTCCAATGACTATTAAGGTTTTTTTTCAAAGTAACAACATATTTCAATACATCAGTTAAAAGACTGGGATTTAAGAACTGCTTAACGAAGCTTTCATTGAAAAGTCGTTTGTAAAATGTTTTGCAAAAATGTAATCTCATGTGTGTTTACTATCATGACAGCAACTAAATGAGAAAGAGAATTTGATTAAGAACTGTCTCGGTCTGGTTTAAAACCAAAGCCTTCTGTCCTAGAATCATTAACCAAGAACCAAAGTTCCGATTATGGTCCCTTCTCCCTTTCATTCTCAGGCGGAAGTGGAAAGAGATGCCAGAATGCAAAGATTTCACTCTATTTTTTGTGTGTGAAGATAGTGATATAATTTCCAATCTAAAAAGACTCCTGTGGGGGTCACATTTTAGCACCAAGTTTAAATTTTCTTTTGGGAGGGGGAGGGTCCTTAGAACTTTTTAAAAAGCCTTAGTTCTTTTTCGTACATTAACTGTGTGTGCATGGCATGTAATTTTGCCAAGAACTCCTAAGGGTGCATAATATTAAATTTGTTTATTATAAACGACATCACCAAAAGCAAAACTCTTCAGCACCAGCCCTGGTTTATAACCCTGGCAATGCCCAGAGATCTTTGAATGTGCTGACATTGAGCAAGATGAAAGGCTGACTCCATACCATGACAGATCTTTGGGGAACTGGTGGAATTATTTTGAGGTAGTTCTCAACAGGAAAATTACCTGAGGAGTTTTATTTTGAAGACTGAATTTGATGGCACATAGTCAAAAATGAATTACCCCATCCCAAGGCATATCTGCCAATTCTTTCATTCTGTGTGCTTCGACGATACTGAGTATTCTTCACATCCAATCGCATTTATTTTCTCATCGTGCAAAATTTCCCCCCTTCTACGGGTGAGAAAAGTGAAGCTTAAGGAAGATAATGGCTTTGCCCACATTTATGTTCTTGACAAATGTCCGACGATAGACTCTGTCCTTGGTTGTATCTTAGTTATTGTGTTTTAGTCATTAACTGTAAAATACAGACATGTCATAAAACATAAGGAAAAAAAGCATAATGATAGATGGAAAAAATTGGCCATTCCCACCCAGTTCAGTGTAGAAACAATTTGGCTAAATATTAAATAACCTATGAATAACCTATGATATTAAATAACCTATGAATAACCTATGATATTAAATAACCTATTTTCACCACCAAGACTATGGCTAGGTAAAGATTTCTTAAGTTTCAAGTCCCCAAAATAAGACTATTCCATCTTAGCTGGAAAAAAAATGAACCATTCAATCCATTCAATTCTATCCCTCTATCCTGCTTCAATGCCACCGAGTACTCCTCTCATTATCAATAATCCCACCGGCCTAAGAATCCTCACCAATTGTCTATTGATAATATCGTCATAAGAATTAATGTAATAGCAATGCTTTCTTGTTCATACATCGTGTGTGTGAAGATTTGAATACATTTACTCTGAGCCTTGGCATCTTAATTTTTAAGAGGGGGCTAGTGTTTCCTGCCCTGCAGTTTCCCTGGGGAGAATTTCCGGTGCGGAAGAACACCTGCAAGAGTTCCAGCCCAGGGAAGAGGATTCGTAAACAGAGGTGGCCATCACTGGGGTCATTTTTGCGTCATTAGGCATCTCAGCCATCTACTTCTGTTCCCTGTGGAGCCTTCGACGTAAGTATAAGGGTAATAGATGTTTACCAGTGGGGGCTCCACACACGCTCATTACCGGATTAATCATCAAGAACAGAGGCTGAAGGATAAAAACCGCCAGAAGCTTCTGGCAGAAGCTGCACTCTCTGTTCCATCTCTAACCTCTTCTGTCTGTGCCTCCTGAATGTGGCACGTGGCCTCTTCTGCCCAGCAAGAGCGATCGCAGAATCGTCTGCACCAGAGGAAGCTTTCACTATCAGACTCCAAAGACATAAAACAAAACCCGAGTTTAGATGATTACTGAGATGTGTGCCGTTTCAATTATCATGCGAAGCCATGAGAGATTAAATTAAAACTGTACCCAAACGCGATCTATCTTGGGGACTTAGTGACTCGAGATCAGTATTCCAAAAGAGAGGAGAGATTCATCCTTGACCTAAGTGAAACTTAATGAACAAGCCTGAAAGGAGAGTGGAGGGGAAGAAGGTGACAAAGGAAACGTACCCGGCAGGCTGGAGAACACTGATCGCAGAAGCAGAGGTCCCACGCGACAGAGCAGGCTGGCCCGTGGGTCAGAAACCAAGGTGGAGGCAGAGGCGCACAAGTCATCCAGTGCCCCACCCCTGGAAGGACGTAGAGACGGAGCCTCATCCCCCCAACCCTGAAGTGCCTGAGTCCCAGAGTGGACCTACTATGTGCAGCAGCAACATGGAAGGAGCAGAAAAGCTTTTGCAGTATTTCCAAAGCTGACAGGTCACTAGGTGGCACTGCTGGGGTTTGGGGAGAAGCATCGTCCCCCTGTTCTTAAAGGGGCAACAGAAGCAGGACAGAAACGCTCCACTCGTGTCTCAGCAGTGTGTAGTTCTGAAGCCAGACCCAGGCTCCTCCACCTCCTTCGGGCGTCTGCCTTGATGCCATCTGCCTCATCTGTCACAGCTTAGACACGGTGCTGTGTCGGCAGATGTTTCCATTGCTGAGAGGCTTTGTCGAGAGACCACTGTCTTGCCAGACGACTGTGGGCTGAGAACCAGGCAGATCGTGCTAACACATGAGGGAGGAACCGCAGACGGAGCGATGACCAAGGAGAAACCCCTCCGGCCACTTCCGGCAGAGCCCCTAAATGAATGCACTCGGTTTCTACGGGAACAGTTAGTTCGCTCACCCCAACTAATCAAGCCTGGAGGGAGCGTCTCAAAAAATATTTAAGATGGAGAGAAACCACAGTGACAATTTAGCCATTTACAACAGGGTGAGAGCTGGTGGCATTGTTAATTTTCTCAGAACAGGCTTGTGATGGGTACACTCATTCGGGAGACCAAAATGTAAGTTACAAAGTTGTCTGGTGAGCAGAAAGAGTTAGACTGGAGGGAAGTGACTTTCTAGGGGACATGTCCATCACCCCAGGAAAATAGAACCAGATCATCAGAAAAAAATTTCTAGAGTCAAATCGTCATTTCTTTGGAATAGTCCAGGTATATCTGAGACCACCTCCTTCTCCAAAATCTATTCAATTTGCCACATAAATTACAGCAAATACGGTAAACTATTAAGAATTGTGGCAGACACACTCTAAGGTAACGCTCGAGGGGTCATGCCCTTAGGTAGACTGCTCCTCTTGAGTGTGGCAGACACTGTCACTTGGTTCTAAGCAATAGCATATGACAAATGTGACAGACACTACTCTTTTGATTAGGCTACACTATCTGGCAAAATAAGAGTTTCTTTAAGTTACACTTTAAAGGCAAAAGTGGGATTTCGCAGATAATTAAGATCACAAATTAGCTGATTTTTTTGAGTTAGGCAAAAGCAAGACTATCTTGAGTCAGTCTTGCTTAATCGGGTGAAGGTCCTTCAAAGAGAACTAAGAACTTATGAGATAATAGAAGCTTTCTTCCTGGTCTGGAAGGAGGATGCTGCCGTCACTTCGGGCGGGGAGGGCCATGTGGCAGAGAATGGTGGGTGGGCTCTAGGACCTAGGGGAAGCCTCCACTCGACAACCAGAGAGAAGCCAGGTCCCTCAGCCACACAGTCCCAGGAGATGAGTTCTGCCAATCTGAATGCCACGAACAGGGATTTTTCCCCAGCCACGCCTCTGATGAGACGAAGCCCAGCAGACACAACTGCAGCCTGGAGAGAGCCGTGTGAACCGTGACAACTTTGTGGTAGCTAGTTACGCGTCCTTAGAAGACTAATACAAGACACTACAACTCTGTAAAACCATCTCGGTTCCTGAATTACAGGACACCCTGGTTCTGGCAGCAGACGGGAAACTACCTCTCGGGCAAGTTTCTTCTACCGCTGGCTGATCTCTTTCGACGAGTGCTGGATTCCAACGGCTCCCATTGCAGGAGTGAACTTTCCATACCCATGGGGCCCGCACACCTAGGAGCACCTGTTGAAGGTCAGGCCTGTGCTGAAGTCGAGATAAACTTCACCGAAAACGTCCAGAATGAAAACAGTAACTGCACTGCTCGGAGACCCTTAGCTTCCTGCTCGTTTGTGGCACTATTGCTTACTTATTATTCATTTATAAATGTATTGGGGCGACGCTGATTAATACAATCATATAGGTTTCAAGTGTGCAATTCAATAACACGTCATCCGTATATTGCATTGTGTGCTCACCACCCAGAGTCAAATCTCCTTCGTCACCATATATTTGATCCCCTTTATCCTTAGCGACCTCCTGTTTTGCATTTAGATGAGGCACGAATTAATTCTGAAATGCTAGGATGAACAAAATGCAGTAATGACAATCTCAAAGGAGCAGAGCAGCTCCCTGTAGGGATGATATGAGGGTCATCACACGCACTTGAACCCAGCAATTACCGGTCCCCAAACAGCAGGTCCTTCATCGCTGACTCCTGCTAGAAACCCTGAAGGCGGGAAGGACCAGAGGCAACAGTGTCAAGATGCACACACTCTTCATAATTGAATTGTCCAAATGAATCACTATCTCGTGCTTCATCTTTAAACATTAACTAGCCTTAGGAGCATCCTTAGGGGTTTCTTGGGATGGACGTAAGTTATATTTCCTGTGTAAATAATCCTGAGAAAAACTCCATAATTGGAGGTCAAATTAATCTTGACCAGTAGAGACAATTCTAGTCATCAGTGGTAGATGAGCTGCGGGGTTCAAATGACCATATTAACCCAAAAAAACACATACTGGCCTACCCGACGTCTCCCAATAAATAGTACCCCTCTACTCACCTCTCCCTATCTTGAATAAGATGAGAATTTTTTAAAAGTCAAGATAGTAGTTAAAACATAACCCGTCTTATTGATAAGGGCTAAGTTGGAGGATCTAGCTTCTGGGAGAACTCACTGAATCCCCGGATTAGACACGTGTTCCCATCTAGTTTCAGCAGTGGACTGGGCTGGCCCAAGCTGACCGCTCCCAAGGCGGAGAAGGACAGAGCTGAGCACGCGCAGTCACTCTCTCAAATCGACCAACTGCAGGAGCCACTCCTCCACGTGAGGCAGGATGCTGAAGAGGTGGTCACAGGCCCACAGTATCTACATCCTCCGCAGGAAGGACGCCCATCGCTAGCGGTCCACATCTGTTTAGATCCCATTGAATAAAAGCTCTCTTAGAAAACTGAGCCTTAAACTTATTACTAAATGGAGAGACTCCGTATCCATTTAGAGAACTGAGTGAAAGATATCACCATGCGTCTCGTGTCATAAATCGAAGCCAAGGGAGATAATAAAGGACGAGATGAGAGATTTGTCACAAATGAATTATGTATGGTGTGTAGTCAGAGGGAGGCACTGCACTTCTTAGCCAAAAATCTGAAGTTAATCATCCGAGGCAGAGAACACAGTGGCAGTTATGTCTTTAGAGAATACAGAAAATGGTGAGCACACTGCTAAACCGTGTCTGGGAGAAAGACCAGCCTCGTGCTGTGTAAACATGTAAGTCACGTTGACACCGCCTTGTCTGTCGGATTGCCAAAGAAGCACCAGGTCACCATGCTGTGAGCAAATTTCTTCCTCTGGACCTGGCCCCAGAACCTTCCACATCACAGAACACCAGGGACTGACACTTCTCCCAGCAAACAGCACCGTCTGCCTCCAACCCTCCTGTCAGTCCTCGTCCCCATGGAAAGTTCTAGAATTTCTGTACAGGAAGAGCTTAGGGCAGCAGTATGGAGGAAGGAGAGGCCAGGGGCACTTATCTGAAAACATCTTTTTAATTTTTCTTATAGAGTATGTAAAAATCCCCTGGGCTCCATCTCTCCACTCCTTCCTCCCTCCACCCCCTGGGAACCTCTGATCCTTGTACTGTCTCCATAGTTTTGCCTTTTCCAGAATGTCATGTAGTTGATATCCCGCAGTTTCCAGCCTTCTCAGATTGGCTTCTTTCACTTAGTAGGAAGCATTTAAGGTTCTCCTGTGTCTTTTCATGGCTTCATATCTCATGTCCATTTAGTGCTGAATAAAATCCCACAGTCTGGAGGTACCACAGTGTATTTATCCATCACCTACTGAAGGACATTTTAGTTGCTTCTAAGTCTTGGTGATATGAATAAAGCTGCTATAAACATCCACGTGCAGGTTTTTGTGGGAACCGATTTAAGTTTAAATGTAAATTTACATGATTGTGTTTTAATGTTTCCTCTGGCATTTTCTGTAACTTGTGGATGTGGTACAAGAGCCCAGAAGTAGATTCGTGATTTGTACCCAATGCAGAACACCTGTTTATGCAATTGCTGTACCTTTGGGAACACGACAATTAATTTTAAAATTATCTTCCTCATTCATAACAGGTTCATCCAAAGCTTACGTGAATTTTTTTTGCCATCAACTGTGACAACCTTTCAATTTAATTTCTACTTTTAGGTCCGTAGGTCTTCTTGAAGATTTCTAAAAAGTCCCCAGTACATTTTGCCGCAATATTCATTTGTACGCTTTTATTTTGTGACAATTTACTGTCAAAATCTCCTGCAGTTCCTATCTCTGGCTGGAAGCCACTGCTTCTGCTGCCCCCTTACAGGCCTATGTACATAGCTTTCTTGTTCCTGTCTCTTTGCTCAGCTAATGGTTCCTCTCTCCTGTCGTCTGTTCTTTTTCTACGCAGTACGGACTTGTGGCACGGTCTCTGCATGCCGTCTGTTCAAGTGCCCCCCAAGCGAAAGGTGGGTTCTCATTCTCTCAGCCCAGAAACGAGGGGTCTGGGGGTTGGGACTGCAGAGGTCTCCTCGGCTCTGCTGCCTCTGTCCTCATGGCAGCTCAGCACACTGGTCCCTTTCCCTCCGTCCCTTCTGAAACTCTAGCGCTCTGCGGTTGCCCAGCACCGAGGTTTAAACGTTGTTTCATAGTTACTCTTCCCAGGGGATGAGCAGTTCTGCTTACTCAAGGCGGCCAGGTGTGAGAGCCCCGTCTCCTTTCCCTCCTCACGGGCAGTGTACCTGACGGACGCTCCCGTGCACACGATGTCGGCCACCTCTTCACCAAGCAATGCCCTTGGCACCTCTATGCTTGGCCCCGCTGGTCCCACTGCCCAGAGGCCCTTGCCTTTTCTCCTCGTGAAGACCCAGGCGGCGTTCCGCCTCCTCTGCAAAACCTTTCTCAAGCGCTCCGGTGTCTTCCCCTTCCGCCTCTCACGGCACCTGCAAAGGTGTCTGTGCATCGCCGACGTTTACCGTGATAATTTGCTCACGCACCTGCCACTTTCAAATTATCGATGGACTCTGTAATGATTTTGGCAAGAACTGCAGAAGTTCTATATTTTATCACAAATGGTCTCTGCCTGGGACTAGTCGTAGTACAGACTGTTTTTTTTTTTTTTCTTCTACCCCATCTCCGAGTCTGACAACTCAATTCTGCTTCCATAATTTCATCTCATCTCTCATTTACTCTCCTTCACTCTCGTCGCCATGATAAACTACAATAACATCTTCAGATTTTCATGAGGGCTTTGAACTTATTCTCTTTGCAAATAAATATTTGAGGCGAAATCCGAGAACTTACAAATCAAAGTTGAACCTTCAATCGGGTGATAAAAGGTATCTAAGCTTTGAAAGAGGAGACTAAAAGAAAAGAGAGATGTGTGCATTTAAGTTTATGTGTATTTGCGTATGAATTACAATGTAGAAATTAATCATATCGGCTCACAAGAGTAATTCTGGTGAGGCAGAAGCAACAGATGAAAACAGGTTGCCCAGCGCTCCATCACGCTTTAAAAAATAATTGTCTTCTAGCTCCTTATCCTTCCCCTTCCCTTTACTTAAACAGAAGGAGGAGAGGTAGAGTTAAGACACCAGGTTACCAGCTTAGGGAAGGGAAGAGACTGATTACAAAGAAGAAGCAAAAACCAGAGAGTGAAGGGAAATGCTGTTCTATGTCTTGCATATTTACCATTTCAAAATCTTCAACCCCTTAAAGGTGGCCCTTCCTACAATAAACAAGAAATCCCCTTGTATCTTTTTATTCTTAAGTTATTCCATGTGCAGAACAAGCCCAAGGCGATTTGTGGGGGATAGTTAAAGGGGGTTGGCTGTTGGCCGACACTAATTCTCTTTACCAAGTGAAGCGAGGAGAAAATGTTGCTGCTGATAATCCCTTTAGGAGTCTGGCCGAGCTCCTTGGAAGTTCGGAAACCTGGGGAAATTTGGGGCAAACATGAAAGGCGATTGTCATTGACTTACAATATCTCTTGACTTCGCTAATTAATGTACATGAACCTGTGTAGCCCTTGGCCTTTCGGGAACTGAAAGCGGGAGAAATACGTTGGCTCCTCCATTCCTCCCCTTCTTCAGTCTCCCGGGAGTGCTTCCCATTGGACAAAGGGAAAGGAAAGCTGGATGGCAAGGGGATCCCCTGTGGCACACAGCAGAGCAAGAGAGAAAGGTGAGATCGGAAAGAGAGAGGCGTGTGACCAGCATGACGTCTCACATGTTTATGTCCGTGCTCGGGGAAGCACGAGCTTCGTTATCAGCAAGCCCACTTCCCAGTCACGAAGAAAGGAAAAGATGAAGACAGGTCTGCTGCGAAGCACAAAAGCGTCCGCCATTTTTTTTTTGTTGCATGTTACAGGTTATTAAAGTGATATATTCTTGTCTCAAAAGTTTTACAATATTTTGAAGAAAAGGACCTCCTATAGGCTGAATTGTATCCCCCACCCCCAAATTCATGTGTTGAAGTCCTCACCCCAGGACCTCGGAGTGTGACTGTATTTGGAGATGGGTCTTTTCAGAGGTGATTAAGGTCAAATGAGGCCATTAGAGTGGACTCTGATCCCAGCGTGACTGGGAATCTCACAGAAGAGGAAATGTGGCCGTAGACACGCACAGAGGGAAGACCATGTGAAGATACAGGGAGAAGTCGGCCATCATAAAGCCAGGACTGAGGTCTCAGTGGAATCCCAGCCTGCCAACATTTCAGTCTTGGACTTCCAGCCTCTAGAACTGTGGGAAAAGAAATATGTTGTTTAAACTCTCCAGTCTGTAATGTTTCTTTACAGCAGCCCCAGCAAACTGATACACTCTCTTTTTTTTATTTTTTTGACGCCCTCTCCTTCTTTTTCTTTTTCTTTTTTTTTAAGTTGATTTGTTTTCCTTACAGCCCCACCTCTTTCCACAGGACTGAGACAGGACGACGACAGCAATTACTATGTGGACAGGCACACCTGGGGAGCAGATGTCACACTGCTCAGCCCTCCTTGACAAAATCAAAGCTCTGCTTCTCAATGCCCATGGGAATACGCTTCCTGGCCGAGCGCTCAGAACATCTGGAATTCAGATTCAATCTGCTAATCCTGCCGCGTTAGTGTCTGTGTGGGCACGGGGGGATGACCAGCGATGACGAGGTGATGGCCAGCGATGGCGGGCCAGCGACTGCATTCACAGAACTCTTATTGAGGACATTTGAGAGATGGCCATCTCTAGGTCCCTATGCCTCGTCTCCCTGCTGCCACATGGCCTCTTGGACTGTCCTTCTTAGAGCTTGCCACCTCGACTCGACTTCAAAAAGTATTCCTTAAAAAGTACCTTTTCTGTTCAGTTGTGTCAAACTATTCAGTTTGATTGCAAGGGTGCACGCCCTGCGTGCCGGCTGGGAAGATAAGATGGAGAAAATATATAGTGTAACTGCATTACATGAGTGATCTCACAGTATTCCGGGAGGGAAATAGCCTTGGAGTTTAAAAATCTTAGCTGAGACCCCAGAGGGAATAAGGAAGCTGCTGGGAGCAGACCCTGGAACCCTTCGCTCCCTTATCGGCAGTTATTAGAACGTGCCTCCTGGTGGTGAATTGTTGAGGTTCGTAGGCCCCCCATATGCACACTACACACAAACACAGGTCCGTCAGTAAGAACAGCCTTCCAAACAGTCAAGTTCGCTTGTCCGAAGTCTGTTGACATGTCGGAATCTTTAAGAGCACACGCTTTCATCGTCGAATTGAAGCAGTAAGGAGAAACAGGAAAAGGTATCGATTTAAATATGGAAATATAAAATGACTAACAATGGACTCGGCGAACTTACTAAGATGGACTGAACTGATTTAAAGCAATATATGCATAGCCTATTTTCTGTTTTGGTGGAAAAATGATGTCTGTGGAAAGAATTATAATTTTTCAAGATTTTATTATGAATTGTTTTAAAAACACAGAAAATTAAAAGATGTTTTCAATGAATACCCAAATATCTACCACTTATCCTTTATCATTATCATTTTATATACTTGCTTTATCACACGTCTATGTAACTATTGACATATTCATCAGAATCCTGTTTTTGAAACGCTCCTAAGTAAATTGCAGACATCAGTACACAACTGCAAAGTATTTAAACATTTATCCTGTTAACTAGATATTTGTTTACAGATACTACGTAAAATTTCTACACGATAAAACACACAAGTAATAAATTTACTTTGGATGAGTTTTTTCCCAAATGTATACTCTATAACGCTAACCCCTATCACAATGGAGAGTACGCATCGCACCAAAGAAGGATTTCTCCTTCCCAGTCGACATTTCTGCTCCATCTAACTTGGCAAACGTTGTTCAGATGCGTGTCCTAGTCAGTTTTGCTTGTGCACAACTTCGTATAAGTGGAATGGGACCTTTTGTCATTCCTCTTACACACTTGTGCCTATTTATGGTGGGATGATACCAAAATTTGTTCTCCATTCATCTACTGATGGAGACCAGTGACGTTTCCCAGTTTTTAACCATTACGAGGAAAGCTGCTATGGACGGTCTCTGTTCCGGGGATAATTTTTTCTCTGAAGCCTAGTTGGTTTGAATTTCAGACTTTGTTTGATTACTTTTTCTATGGCATGTCTATTTTTTTTATCTTCTTCTCTTTTACTTACGTGTATCTTCATGTTGGAGGTGAATTTTTTATAGATGGCACATAGTCGGGTCATTCATTTGTTTAATTCATTCTGACAATTTCTGTGTGTCTAGACAATTTATTTTTAATGTAGTTATTAGCATGCTAGCATTTAGGTCTGCTATTTTATTATTTGTTTGGATCATTGACTTTTAATTAGATTTTGTTCGTTTACACAGAACCTATAGTAATAGAGTTAAAGTGTGCGAAAACGCTAAATGAATATCTTTTATAGATCTTAAAATACATACTTTAAAAATAGAACAAAAGCATATGGTAATGATTGAAATTTGAATAAAATATTAAGAGAACCTGGTTGACTGCTTACGAGTACGGAGTTTGTGAGATGCACCCATATTGCTGAATATCGCAGTAATTCAGTCATTTCCATTGGTATAGGATATGTTATGTAAAAACATCAAAATGTATATATCCATTCGACAGTGGATGGGCATTTTAGATATTTCTAATTTGAGAGACGTAGCTATCCTCCAAAATTACTGCTTCCTTAAGGTTCTTGATGTATTCAGGCCAGAGGCCACTCTCGGTTCCTTGCCAGGTCATCCTCTCCATCAGCATGAGCAAGCCAGGAGAGCCAGACAGATGTGGCCAGCAAGGCAGGTCACTGTCATTTACAATCTAACTTTGAAAGTGACATCCTGTGGTTTTTGCAGTACGCTGTGTGCTACGTCTAGGCCACACTCAAGGGGAGTGCGTTGCATGATGGACGGCTATGAGGAGATGGAGCTCTTCAGAGCCATGCCAAAGGTGCCCACATTCCCTTTAGATTGTAAGTCAAAGAATGGAGAAAGGGGTGAACAGGGTTAAGAAGTACAAATTAGTAGCTGACAGATGGTCATGGGGATAAGGAGCACGGCATAGGGAATGCAGTCAGCATTAATGTACTGGCTAGGTGGAGAGCCAGAGGAGAGAAAGAGCAGTTAGGGGAAACGTTTTGTAAGCTAAATAAATGTCTAACCAATGTACTATATTCTAGAAACTAATAAAAAAAAAAGCCATTAAGCGTAAGATGTGCTATTTTATGTACCACTCAGAAAGCAAAACTGCTACCAGCCATATTTTAAGACATGACTATAGGATCACCTTAATTTGAAATGTTAAAATGTGAAGAAAATATGCCTTTTAGATTCAATAAAACATAGTACCTGGGTATGGCAGTGACAATCTCGGCAGCTCGCTGTGAAGCAAATGTTTAATTTCCTTATACCATTAGAGGTGGCACTTCAATCACGTAAGCCAGGGGTGTCAATATCAAATCCCTATGATGTGGTGATTAGTTCATAGAATTGTTTATTAAGACACCACCCCATGCAAGTGAACGTCAGTGTTAATGTTACGATTTTCCCCATCAGTCACAGAACTGGCCACACAAAGCACACAAAGGTTTCTAATTTCCCGTGACAACAAGCTTGATCCCATCTACTGGGATATTAATCCTTCAGCTAAAGGACACGGAAAGTGTGTGTGTGTGTGTGTGTATGTGTGTGTGCGCACGCGCACGTACAATCTTTGAAAAATGAAGCATAAAATTATTGCAATAATTTGAGAATGAGAAAAATGATATTCAAAGAATATTACATGTAGTTATGAAAACATATTCTAAATTACATACTCACTAAAGATTCTTTTTATTATTGTGCTTTTTTCAATAAGGAATTAAGATATGATTTTTGTCTACATTTTACGCTTTGGAAAGTGGTGATCCAAATATGAAAAATGCATATAGAAAAGTGAGGGACTGTTTAAATAAATTGTTTAATATCCATACAATGGAATGCTATGCAGTAATTTAAAATATTGTTGCAAAATAATGTTTGACAGCGTAGAAAAAAATGTTCATCATGTTTTATTGAGTAGAAAATGTGGCAAAATAGTCTGTACATAATATTCGCATTTAAAATATAAGGCATTTATATATACATAAAGATATGAATGAAAATATAAAATATGAATACTGAGTTTTCTAATTTTGGAAATTAGGATTAATTTTTGTTCTTTATTTTGAATATGGAAAAAATTTAATATGTATTTTACATTTATAACTTTGAAAAATAAATTAACTTACTAAAAAGATTCATTAGCAATGTTCCATAAATGATGAAGACATAGCCAATAAGATTAATACGTAAAAAGTAAATCAATGTTTATGACTCATTTGCCATTTTAATTTTTAAAAGGATTCTCTATTTGAAATAGTGATGCAATGTAGAAATTATTACGACTAAATTTTATTTAAATGTATCTCTAGAATCCAGATATTTCCTTATAAATTGTGAAATTATATTATGCATAAATCTTATGTTTCCTGTGCAGTTCAAATTTTTTCTGCTTTTGTATTTTGAGGTATGCATTTATCATATCTGGAAATTCAATTTGGTTTAGAACTGAGTAAACGAACCGGCCATTCATGGAAGAGAAAATTTTCATATCTAATTAACCTATGTGCAGATATCCAACTCTAAGTCACTAAGGACATAAATTCAATTGACAAATGATTCTCATCCGTCATTTTGGTGAAATTTTAAAGGTCCGACACCAGAGCATTGCCGAGGATGCAGCGAACGGCAGGAGGAGTATAAATCGGCACTAGCGCGGGGGCAGACGAGTAAAGACATTCGGCAAGTGTAAGCGCAGTTTTCCATGCCCCAGACGTCTCGACTCTACAGGAAGTCTGCACGTGTGCACAGGGACACACGCACGCGACACTCACTGCAGCGTCGCCTGTGAAAACCACTTCTAAAGTCATCACCAAATTAGATCTCGAACTATTATTAGGAATGATAAGATAACTGAATGAACAGAGAAAACAGAAGACCTTGCTTGGTAAGATGCTTTAAAATTTGTTAAGACTTGAAAGACATTAAGTTTCCAAATTTAAATGCACCAATGGTTGCTCCACACAACGGATGGAAACAGTGCCATAGCAAGGCAGAACGCCGTGACTTTGCAGAAGGCTGAGTAGGAAAGAGGGATGATTCAACAAACTTCCTGGGAAAGAAACAGTGTTCTTTAAACAAGCTTAAGCAAAAAACTAAAAAATATAGAAGACGTGCTTCCCAGATTCTGAAGAAAAATGATCTCCATCTTAGAATTCTACAGCAAGTCAAATGATACATCAAGTGTAAGCTCAGAATGAAGACATTTCAGGCAGGCAAGTTTTCAAAACCTCTGAGTCCCTTGCACCCTGTCCCAGGAAGCTCCTAGAAACCGTGCTACACAAAATCCAAGGAGTAACCCAAGAACAAATAATAATGGACAAGGAAATTCGAGAAACGGAGTGTTCGCCCCAGTGAGAAGTGAAGAGAATGTTCAGGGCGATAGTAAACGTTCAGGGGGTGGGGGATGGGGGTCCCAGGACAGGGCTGGGCAACCGGCCACCCCGATCGGACCCTGAGGGTGAAGCCGATAACACGTCCGAACATACAGAGAACAGATGGACACAACAGGAGAAGAGTCTGGGTTTGAGATGGTGACACACGCATACGGGAGAAAGGAAAATGAAATCCTATGCGAGAAAGAAAATTAATCATAATGCGCTCCAGAAACACAAAGATAGCATGCGTGGAGTAATGACGATGGAGACGTTAAACACCGATCTGAGCATAATTATGACGGAAGCAAAGTTGGAAAATCGAGGAAGGAGAGTATGTATGGGAAAGGAGAGGTCGGCGGGGAGGGTGCAGGAGATTCGGCGAAACTCATCTTCCACAGTGAGAAGCCAACAGATTCCGAGGAAAACTGAAGAATAAAGTAGCAGCGACATAAGTGTGGTTCTTAGTGGTACGGAAATAAACACCAAAATAAGCAGCTAAAAGAGTTGAACGATTTGCCTTCGGGAAGTGTGGAATGGGGTATATATTGTGGCGGAGAGCCCCCAGCACTGGTAATAAACTTTTTAAGAATTATTGAGTTTTTAAATTAAGTGCGGTATAACTATTTTAAATATTAAAAGTAAATTTAAATGTTAAAGAGAAATCGTAATAAAATGTCAAATAAATTTTAAATATTAAAATACATTTAAAATAAATACGAGTAAAATTAAAAACAAATGTCAAGGTTTCATGTATAATTTTTAACTAGTAATAATAAATTATGACAATAACCCGGCCTGAAAGTGCACATTCACGCAGGCCTCACACGTATGACTGGTGATGTATCGTGACACGAAGGTATAAGCGCAGGACGCACCAGCTCTGCGGGAGTGGCTCCAGGGGGACCCGGACGGGGAGCACTGTGGTAGGGAAGAGGGGACGCTGTGTGTCTTTACCCACTGAGCTGGTTCGTAGGACCGTTTTCTAACCCGTGTCCCGATCAGAGAATGGAGGGACTGGCAGTCTCTGGACAGCCCGAGTGACCATGACTGCCCACGTGGGCACGTGGCTGAGGCGGCCCCACTGCTGTCTCGAGAACATAGTCCCCTTACTGCCAAGCCTGGCACTTCCCCACGCACCTTTCCGTTGAAGACACGTCATCTCTAGCGTGTGCTCTCAGTCCATGTAGGAGAGAGTCAGCAGTCCTTGGGCAAATTTACAGTGTCCCTCATGACGGCCGGAGCTAGACCTTTGAGCTTCATCCTGATGGGCCACCAGGGCACAGCTCTGACCCAAGTGGACGCTGATTTTCTGCCTACACTGCCACTCTGAGATACAGGCACCTTTCCAGACACCCCTTTTTCTTAACCAGGGGCTTCAGCTAAACTCTAACATGAACTGCCTGTGAAAAATGTCCACAAAGCCATTGTGAATGCCCATGAACAACAAGCCCCTTACTGCTCTTATACACGGAAATATGGTATATGAAGCCCATTTATCAGAGTGCTCTCACTCGCGTGTCCCCTTTAAGCATGATTAAATGTCGCAGTCATCCGAAAGGACCATCCTTTCCCAGGACCCTTTCCAGGACATCCCCCAGACCGCCACTCACCTGCCTTCCTGCAGGGCAGGTAGCTGCGCAGGTGAATGGCACTCTCCACCTTGTCAGAGCTGGCATGAGGGCCAGGTAGGGGCGAGGCTGTCTCCGCCTGATCAGGTGTAGAGGCACCAGGCCGCATGTCCACCACTTTCCAAGCCGTATGTGGGGAGAAGGATTCTCAGGGATCTGTCGTCCGTTGAACTTGACCTTTGGGAATAGACATACAAGCATTCAGGGCATTTTACCTGCTAGAACACCACTCACCTAACGACACCCGAGTCCCCTCTGTTACTGACCAAAGACAGCAGGTGTCCTGAGAAACTGCCACCCTGGACTGAGCCAAATCGGGGACTTGCAGGGGTGAACGAACCCCCCTCACCCACCTCCTGGGCTGAGCAGGATTCCATGGGCACTGCCGTTTTTCTTTTTCTAAAAACGCGAATTCAGCCTAGAATGGGCATATTGCTGTTTTACTGAAATCTGAGTGAGGCAAATTCACTTTGGGGACACCAGTCGCCTTCCTATTTTTATACGCTTTTTGACTTTCCAGTTCAGGTTAAAGAAAAAACTAGAAAATATTTATAACAAGCAACTTACTTCAACTTATGTGGTTTTTAAAGATAACGAAACGCAGATCTATATATGCATATGTAAGAAACTACATTGCAGAAATCCAAAGATTTTCATCTGCACACACACACACACACACACACACACACACATATGCACACACATGCCAAAACCAGAAAAAGCAAGTAGAAAAATTCTGAAGAGTAGAACTACCTAGAGCAATTCTACTATTTATTCAGAGGACATGCCGACAGCTATTGGATAAACTGATCCTGCTTCTGGTCCAGGTGGGGTTTATGCCCACGGGCAGGAGTCAGGTCTCCAGAATTAAAAGAACAGCTTCATCTCCTCTGCCTCACCCACAAGAAGTCAAGGTCAACCAAAGACCGGTATAATTACAGTCCCACCTCAACTGCATTTCACCCCCAACTTCTAATCAGCGGAGGTCAGAACTAGATGTATAGAACGGTTATATGTGTTGTCTAAAGTTCAAATTACACTCTTCTATTTTGCTTATACAAAATCTTGCCACCAATACCAACAAATTAAGCTTTTTGCTGATTATAACATGAGAATACTTGAAGTATAACTAGAATGAAAAGCAATACTTGTCGTTTTTTAAAAAATTAACAACAAAAAAAGCGTCTTAAAAAGACAATAGAATTCAATTAATGTCTAAGAAAAAAACCCCACACCAGGATCAATATGAACGGGATTGTGTGATTTATCAAGCCAAAATATTTTAATTAGACAAAAGTGATGAAACGCTGCCTGCTTTTTAAATTCCATTTTTACTGCAGCTTAGTAAAGCAACATATGGACAATCTAAATGTAGACTATGAATTTAAAAAAATTTCACAATAAAGTTGCAAATCAAAATGATGTATTTAATAACATTTCCTATTAAATTTTCAGTTTTTTAAAGGGCTCCTTTCATTTGTAATATAGCTATTATCAGTTAATTCATTAGGTTGCCGCAGAAAATCAAAATAACTTTTTCACGGCTAATGAAAAATAACAAGACGCCACAGCAGGGTGCACAGAGACTCAGCCCGTCCATTTTGGCATTCCAACGCAGGTACACCCTGGCTGGCTGGACCCTGAGTCTGCCATATTGGGGTATTTTTTATGCCAATACATAACTGAATTTCTCCAGGGCACTCAAGCTGCTATATAGGTATTCAATGTAATATCTGAGATTGACTTGTTAGCAGTTGTATACTAAAAACGCGAATTCAGAACACAACCAAGAGGGTCTGTTCTTTCCTTAAATTCAGTGGATTTTAGAATGTAAGAAATAAGTCAGATTGAAAGTTCCCGAAGTAGTAAATTCAAAATGGCAGAAAATGGCCAGAACATTACAGAATAAATTACTTTACACTGTTCATAGAACACGTCCTCATTCTGAGACCAGCCCTGTAAAAAAGGTACTTAGTTCTAACACAAACATCCTAAATCAATTGCGATGCCAAAGAGACTGTCAGTTATGGTTACTTTTAAATAATTTATAAAGAAAAGTGACATATATTTTAGGTGTACACCATGATGACTTGTAGACACAGCAACATGATCACTGCAGCCAAGCGAGTTAACATATCGCCCCCTCACATAGGTGTGCATCTGCGTGTGTGTGTGTGTGGCGGGGGTGTGCATGTGTGTGGGTGTGCGTGCACGTGCACGTGTGTGGGTGGCGAGGGCATCGGAAATCTACTTTGCCAGTGGAGGAAGAGCAGAGGTCCTTTGACAACGTGTGGCAGCTCCCACATAACTCAGCATCGCAACATATGGGGGTGTTGTGGCATTTCAGCCTGTCTTTCCCAAATTTTAGTTTGCTTTTTCCTGTCACGTGGCAAGCTTTACTGCATCAATTCGAGATGGTTTCTGCAAACGTTGTGTGGGTATAAGTCATTCTGCACGTACCGCTGAGGGATTTTCAGGCCTTCAAACGGGTCGCGTCAGACCATCCGTCTCCCTGTGTGCGTGGTTATCTTCTGCTTCACGCATTGAGTGCATCGTCTGCGTGGGGAGCACGTTAATTGCACCAGAAAGTCACGCCCCATTGTGCCCTGCCAACCAGCACAGGACAGAGGTCGTGGTAGACGCACCACAATATTTAATGGCCGTGTGAATAAATAAACAAGTGGACAAATAAACGAATGAACACTAGTGAGAATTCTCGGATATCAAATGAATAACTTTCAGTTAGTTCTTGGAAAGAGACCTCTTTCCAGAACAAAAATCACACAGGAAAATGCACCTTCAAACAGAACTTTATGTCTATTATGTCTTAAACCGTGACTTTGGGAGGGAGTAACTGCACATGGCTCTTATAGTAGGCTGTAAAGAAATGTTTTTAAGTTTTAAGTTCTCTGAGTTTCTCATTCATGCTACTTGAATACTTTTGTCAATTGGAAAACCAGGATATTTTCCTGAATCCTGCTGTCACCCAGTTAATAACAGTCACTGTTATCCCGAGCCCCTCGGAACTCTGTTCCGACTTGAGGTAAAGAGAATCAGGTCCCTGACATGGCCACAGAGTCTCAGAGTTGTGCAAATGTGCGTGCCTCAGTTTCTCTGCCCCTGCAGCAGAGAAGCGCTGGCCACAGTGCCAGGTCCTCCTGCAGCTGTAACACAGCAGCAGTCAGGCGCCCGGCATGGTCTTGGAATAAGGCTTTGGATGCTGAGCGTGCTGCCCCGACCCCCGAAGTCGGGGGTGACCCCGCAGCTTGGTGGACTGATCAAACCACTTGAAGTCATTGCTGTTACTTATGCATCAGAGGCCAGACTGCAAGGTTTGCCCTGACTCTTTCTCTCCATATTCACTTATATTAACATCAATCTCCGCCCTCCGCCCCACCCCCACTCTGTTTTATCAAAATGGTCCTCGCTCTGCTTCAGTCTCCCAGATGGATGGATGTATTGGACAGTATCTGGCTGAACACCTTCTAGGAGGGTTGGGGAAATGCGCAGATGTTTTGACTATATTTGCAGGGTTTCTTCAAATGGTTTGTCTCATCTGGATTCAAAGGAGAAGTCTCACATCAATCATGTAGGCTCTAAGCTGTTAGTACTTTGGTCGGATGAGAATTAACAAAATCACGGATCTGAACTCAGAGCGCTGGAAGCCTGGATCCACAGCACTGTTTTCCAAGGACGCGGTGTGTATGGGGATCAGGAAGAAGAGAGACAACTGGTCTCCCTCCTCATGCTGCACACCCAACTCCTGTGCGGTCCTCTTCCCAAGTACCCCTGCTTCTCAGTGGCTCTCCTGTCTGATTGAACTAGATAATAACCAGCCTCTGGAAGAAAGTGGCCACTTTGGGGTCTCTTTACTTTTACCCTTGTTCCTGTGAAGTTTAAAAGATGAGCATTTTTCTAAGTCTTTGAGGATTTATACCAAAAGAGGAGTAAAAATCATGCCAAACAGTTCATGGAATCAGACTGAAATTTCTATGCTCAAGCACCACAGGAATTAAGAAGCAAAGTGTAACTCTGATTGAGGTCATCGTGCTTTTCAGATTCGCTCACTGCTTCCTCTGCGTCTGCCCCGCAAGGTGCTATCTCGATGGCCCTGAATTCGCTCTACTCTCTCGAGACTCTGCATGAGGACTCCCGAGAAAGTCATCGGGTTCTCAAAAATGAAACGGGGAAACTGCTTTTCAGATCTAGAACTGGATAGTGGTGATGGTGTCATGACTTGGCGAATATAATAAACTCCACTGAATTGTGTTCTTTAGAAGAGTAATTTTATGATATCTGAAATACATCGCAATTTTAAAAGGATATGAAATTGATCTCACAAAGTACAAAAGAACTTTAAGTTTTTTTAAAAATAAACTGAAATATATAAAAACATTATGGGGGCAGGGGAAAGACAGAGTAGCTCCCAGAAACATCAGACTCTTAACGGACAGGAAATTAAGGGGAAAATCACTAAGAGTCGTCAAAAAGAAAGAGGCTAGTGGGTGCGCACCATGTCACTATGTCACCCTTAGTCCACAAGCTACTTTCCGGTCACAACCCTGTCGACCAGAGGGCTAAAATCCTCTTCGAATTCATGTCACTTTAGTCTCCGCTGGTTTAAAACTGTCTCATGTCCCACTTCTCAGTAGAGAGGAAGATCCCCAGAGAAAAGTCCTGGAAAATCCTCTTGATTCTGGACCATGGGACAGTTTCCAGTGACAGAAGTCCCCTTCACTTTTCATACCCATTTTCTTTCTGCCTTGAAACGTCTCCCAGGACATCATAGTACAAATGCCGATGTCCCTCTAGCGGGCAGAGCATCAGCATGATCTTCCGCCTTAGAGCTCCAGACAAACTAGAAAAGCAGAAAATCCTGGGCAGTATGAATTATAAATGCAACGACTCCAGTTAGATGATATTTTCTGTCTCACACAAACTTCAGAAAAGGCTTAAAAATGGGATGTGGACAAGATTTAGGGCAGTGGCTCTCACACTTGAGCAGGCAACAGAAACCCAGATGGCCGAGATCCTCCCTGAGTTTCTGGCTCGGGGGGCTGGGGTCCAGGCGGGGTTTGCTGGTGATGATGCTGCTTGTCTGGGAACCACATGCTGGAACCACTGGGTCGTAGAAGGAAGGACGTAAAAGTGAACGTTATTCCTTTCAAGGGACAAGGAGTAGGGCAATATACTCTTTGTTAAATAAAGGACACATCATGCTTCTCTCTTCAGATTTTTTTTTTTTCCCATTAGTTTCAGGGCTTATGGAGATTCTGAAACCAGCCCTAATGCTGAGTGTGAGTTGTTCGCTAAATTGGTTTCTCCTCATTCTAGATCCCAGCTACGAAGAAGACAGCGTTTCGGGGTCCCCTTCTCACTTCTGTTTGGGAGTTGTTTCGTCCTTATCTTTCAATAACGCCGCTAAGTCACCATTTGGAGAGGCAAATGGGAGGTTCTTATGATGATGGGAATGTCTAGAATCTTGACTACGGGACTGATACACCAGTTACACACGTGATACAACTATATAGAACTATGTGCACATGCACAGACGCACACAAACAGATGAGCAAAACTAAAGAAATCCAGATAAGCTCAGGGATTTGCATAAGTGTGAACGCCTTGGTTGTGACAATCTTACATAATGGAGTTTATAAGATGTTTACCGCTGAGAGAAACTGGGCGAAGAGTTCATGGAACGGCTATATTTCTTTCAATTGTATGGAAATCTACGATTATGTAAATAAAAATTTCAGTTTAAAACATGACCGTTCTTAAGACCGCTGGGCACATTTTCTAAATCACATAAACTTTTGCTTGTCCTTTTTAGGGCTATTGATACACTAGTATAATTCCCCAAGACTTTGTTTTTTGTAGGACAATAAAGCTTTACTGATTTTTAATTCAGAAAGTAATGTTATTACCGTTACAATCATTTTTTGGCTCCTGTATCGGGTAAACAGAAACACACAGGTGTCTGCTAAGAATGAAAATGAATGGAAGGATTAAAGATTACAAACAACAGAACTTTAATCTTTTAAAATTCCCTGCAGCTTATTCACTGGGTTTCTAGACTCTCTTGTTTCATTTCGAATTCCAAAGTCTGCCTCTGGGGCATAAGCATCAGCAAGAAGACGGCACCTGGGCCCTGCGCGGTCCAGTGCGCTTCCGTGGAAGATCTCGCACCACAGTAGCTTCAGCAATTTGTTTCCTCCTTGGAAAGCAGATCTCGCGTTCATCAGTATTGATCTCCCTGTCTGGAATTGGGGGCCACACACTTTAATCACTGCTGGACATGTAGTCTTTTTGCGACTCAGAGCTGCTTTCTCTGGAGCCACTGCAATGAGAATTTCATCACCATATACGTCAGCAGACTCCGACAGTCATAACTTTAGGTTGTATGGGAAAAAGTGCTCCTTAGTTAGAATGCAACAATGGTTTATTGGTCTGATTCAAAACGCGTCCTGTTTCAACGATGGGAATGAAAAGCCAGTCGGGGAAGAACTGGGTTCGCCCCGGAGGAGAGCAGCCCAGGACAAGGGGAGACTCGAGCAATCTCAGCTTGTCAGGATGCCGGGAAGACTAGGGTCTGTGCAAGCCCCTAACTCTTTCTGGACAGACATCAGAATGCTATAGAACAGTGGCGACGGGGTCACGTGCAGTTTCCTGAACATGGGAATTTGGGGGATAGTGGAGCTGGATGAGCCACCTGGGGACACGGCCAGCCTCGCCCCAGGCTGAGGCAGAAGCTGTGAGGCTACCCCAGAAGCTTGGGAGCCCTTCGCACGGAGAGCTGGGTACCCATCCACGCCACTCTCCCTTTCTTCCGTGGCGATGGGGCTGAGTGGCTGGGACAGCCAGCGCCCAGCCAAAAGACTGCAAAACTCCCAGCATCTCCTAAGACTAAATTCTGGATAATGAGTTAGAAGCAGGAAATTTTGCAACACATTAACATCCTTAAAGGGGGATTGACAGCGAAGACTTTTCTCCCTTCCTTTTGCGCTCCGTGCTCCAAGTCAGCGCCCAGCGTATGGCGATGTCCCCCCCGTAGCCAGCAATCCCAGGAATTCAGGGGTGGAAGTCAGTGGCTCCTCCCTGTTCCCTCTCGAAATTTGTTTTTTTTGTTGTTGTTGTTGTTTTTGCTTTTGCTTCCCTTTGCTGTGACTTTAGGCTCTACAGGGCTGGAGGTTTCTCTGGGGGACAGAAAGAACAGCGCCACTGAACCGGAAGCTGAGGCTGCCACCTGGGCACTTTGGGGTCCTCAAGTCCGGGCCAAGAGGCAAAGAAGGGAGTCGCCGTGGTGCTGGGGTTCTTGGTCCTGACTGCGCAGGGCAAGTGGGTGCTGCTACACGCCGCGGGCAGAGCGGAGGAGGTCTGGAACGCAGGTCTGCGGGGCGCCTCTTCTTCACGCTCCTGTACTGTGATTGACGTCAGTGGAAAACATCACGATCCAATTCAGGTGGGACTGGTCATGACCCCACAGGAACGAGGCTGGTGCCACCCCATCCCACAAGGAGCCGTGACGAGCTGCTTAGAGAGGTAACACAGAATGCCCCCAGATTGCTCTACATGGTTGCAAAAGATAAATATAACTATAAAAATAAATTCCATACATACGAGAGAAAGAGAGAAAGTAAATGAGTCAAAAGCGACGATTCCTGAATTTGGGTAAAGGGCACATGGAAGTTCCTTGTGCTGCTCTTGCATGTTTTTCTGTAAATTTGAAATGATAGCGACATAAAAAATTACAAAAATAAAAATATAAAACCGGTGGTTTTAAAGGAGGTATGAGGAGCCTTGCAAACTCACAGAAACACACTTGTTTTCTGTGGGCAATGAGTCGATCACGTTTTTAGTAGCTGTACATGTCTAACCGAAAAACCTAATTGCTACTAAGCACAGGCAGGTGTTTCTTAAATCCGGCCCTCACGGGACGAAATAGCCGTGATGGCCCTTCCCTCGTAATCACTGCAGAACCAGTCTTTCTGTTCTGTTCCATTGGCGCTTCTCGGTGGCGTCATTATCGGGAGATGAATAGGGACAGTGCGATCAGTTCGTGCATCGGGCGCCGTCCGCCGGGTCCATCCATCACGCAGGGAGCCGCCGACGGTAGAACGCCGTCAGCCGTCACGCGTGGCGTCAGCTGCCTGCCTGCTGTTTTCCTTAGAGGATTCAAAACGACGATTCTATCGTTCCTCTGTGCTTATTTACTCCGTCCTTTGGGTATTAGCCATTTAACGTCTTGGAATCAGCTTGGCTTATGCTAAATGAAACTAATTATTAGTTATTCAAGGTTCAATTTATGACTATGACCCCAGCCAACTGCCCCTAAAATGTCTGGATTGTATTCAGTGGAAGCCACTGGAAAAGTAACCTTTAGGAAGAGTGACATATACTAATTTTTTTTTTTTTAACAATTGAAAATAAAACAGAATGTGTATACTTAAAACCCTAGAAGATGAGTCATTCTTTGTTATTTTTGTTTTGAAAGCTAACGTGAAAAAGAAATCTACCCTGATCCTATTAGATATTCATAGCTGGAAGATTACTAAGATTAGGACTGCTGGGCAATCAATAACTGGGTTTTATTAGGCTCATTAATTTTAGAAACTGATGAGCACACATAACATCAAACATCTGTCCGGTTTTAGTTTCTTTGCCTCCTCTAGTCCTTGGTGAAATGAGGCGAAAATTCTAAGATAAAAGCAAATAGCTTATCTTGGAGGGCTGATTCCAACCACCTTGACGTTGCAAGTTCAAAACAAAAACAAAACCAAAAACACACAGAAGTTCCTGGAAACCTGAAGTAGCTGTATTGGAACTTTCACACTCTTGGCATTTGCTGTCTCTACAGCGAGGCTGGCTTCCCAGTATTCGGGGAACGTCATCTGGTACCACGGGGCTGGATTTCCAGAAGTTTCTAGAGCCAGCCGCTTTGGCTGCACACAGTGTTTCCTTTGAAGTTCCCGTAGCTGTATGTTTGAATCACTCTGTCCTCCGTGACGAGCATCAGGACTGTTAATTGTATCATGTATTAGAATCTCGTTACTACCTGTGGGTTGGAGGATTTTAAACACGATATTGAGAGCAGCATACATGACGAGACACGTAAAAGACCTAAGACGAACTTTGAGTGAAATACGTCTACAAACCACATGGAATTTGAAATTTTCTTCTGTCTGCATCGTTTCGTACAGCTTTAGATAGAGCTGGACTGGGAGACTGCCCGATCACCAGCCAGGGAAGCCACAAGCACGCACTTGACGGAGGCCAGAAACGTTGTCCTTGATTGGTTAAACAAAGATCAGGCACTTGGCAATGAGCCCCTTAAATAAATACGTGCTGATGTGTTAAGGCCCAAAGTCTGGGAGGTGGATAACTCTGAACCCACGTCTTGATAACACGTCTTAGTCATAGCTCAGGAATCATAACACCTGCCTGAAAACCCCAGCTTTGCAGCTTCTTCCCGTGCGTGATCTTCAACGATGCCATAGTACCCTAACGGGAGGCGTTTCCTCCCATTCTCTTTCAAACACAGTAACGTCGGGATGGGCCAAGCGCTGACTCACTTTCCCAACATCCCTTGCTCCGCGTTGGCAGATTTAGCCAATAAAAATGCAAGAAGCCCTGTTAAATTGGAATGTCAGATAAACAATGCAAGGGATATCATTATAGCAAAAAAAAAAAAAGTATTCCCCATTTTTCTGAAACTCCAATTTAATTGGACATCCTGCATTTATCTGGCAATCTCCCTACAGGCACGTGACCCAATCCTGGCGCGTGGGAACAAGAGGGGAAATTCGCGGGGGCCTTTTAGGAAGGTTTTCCTCCCTGATCACAGTCGTCCGATGCCTACTCTCCCTTCCTTTCGTAGGTTTATATGGTTTATAGCTGGGCCCGCGGCCCCCAATATGGACTATGTTTTCCATACTCTCAGCTGGGTAGGATGCTAAGCGAAGAATCGCTGGAAGCTCCTGGAAATCTTCAAAAGACAGCATGCACAGACCTTCTGGTACGTGTTGCCTTTCTTCCCTCTGCTTGTATGAAAGCAGGTTCAGCTACTGGGTCCCCAGTGGCCACCGTGGACCGCGCGGGGCAAACCCTAGGGAGAGCAGCGTATAATAGGAGAAGAAACCTGGGACCGTGAGCGACGAACGTGTGAGAACAGCCCCGTTCCGTCGATCTGATAGCAGCTTATCTTGTGTATTTAAGCCACAGTGAAATTTAGTTTCGATGCAGATGGCTGAGACTTACCCTTATTAATATGCTGATAAAGAGAAAAAAAAAATTGGCCAACTCTCTTCTCTTCCGGACTTTTAATGTAGGTACGTGAGGACATGATGCTAAGAGATGTGTCAGCCATCTTGCAACCATGAGGAGCCATATCTGAGACGGAAATATCCTCACTGACATAAATAAATGTGACATCGCCCAGGAGGCAGTGACACGGCAATGAACATCAGTGCCAGCCATCCGAGGGGCTCCCGAGAAGCATCTTTATGCCATCTGCTGCAGTCTCAGGAACAGCAGCGACGTGTTGAACATGGTAACATTGCTGAGTTGGAGATTATCTAAAGAACGTGTATAATTCTCAACCTTCCTTGCAGTGGGGCAGGGCCCTGGAGCTAGTATTGGACAATGGAACTTGAGCGTGAGTGTCATGCCTCCCTCTTGTTTCCTGACTGGCGCAGGAAGACGTTCATGCTGAGTTCAGTCTCCAGCCCCCTCCCTCTGCCATTGGGATGAGAAGGCTGCGTGGGCCAGATGGCAGGGCCCCCACCGTGAGGCACGAGGCCTCCTGCCGGCCCACATGGAATATGTTCTGTCACTGAGAAATTAACTCTCGTGACATGGAGCCCGTGAGATGTTGGCGTTATTACAGCCCAACCCATACCTGGATGAATGTATTAGGTAACCCACATTGAGATTAATCGAAATGTTACCTGTGCTAAAGACTTCGAGTTTAAACAGTTTAGAAAACTGTAAATAATACAATAAAATCTCTGGTCTTTTCATAAAATTAACCACGATTATGTTTCTAACGTCTTCTTCCAAAAAAAAAAATTATGCAAATACAAATGTACGATCTCCTTTTCTGTTTTCAAAATTGCTAACAACAACAGAGAAGATCAAACTCAACACACTTCTGCATCTCGTTTTTACAATAGTCTTGGATCTAGGCCATGCGGCTACATGTCACTCTTTAAAAACGCCTTGCATAGATAGGTCATTGCTCACCAGGTAATCGTGGGAATTTAAGATAAGACAGCATGCACCTCCACAGCAGCCCTGTAAAGCAGACTGCTGGGTGCAGATTTTCACTGCCCTGTGATGCTCATCCCACCGGGACAATTGACTCTACATGTCCAGGACCAAGCCACAGCCCCAGGGAAGTGGCCAAGTGTCTGCCAGAGACTCTGGACCTGAAACAAATGTCTCTACATTTTGAATCAATTGTTTTCAATTATTTGTCTTAGCTCCTGGCAAATGTTTAGACACATTCTTACATAAATCTTGACCATTAAAAATTAATCAGTATAAATGGAGGACTAATAACTGGAACTGAGGTGGACTCTTTCATCAGGAAGTAGACAATTTTAGATGATTATACAGGGTTTTTGACATCAAGAAAGAAGGCGGCATTGGCTGGGAGATGCCCATCCCCCCTTCGATGTCTCCATGTGACAGCACGGAGACACCATGCTCTGACTTTGACTGTTATAATGTGAACTGCATAAGGCACATTATCTGGTTCAGAGCTCCTCTCATAAGCCACGGACACGATCCAGATTGGGGGATGCTTCCTCCTGGCTTAAAAGAAGTGGCTAGAAACCAGGCTAGAGCGTGAGCGCTTCCTCAAGGTCGGTGCTAGAGGGAAGGGTGTCTTGGCCAAGATGAAACAGCCACATGACTCTGGCATAGGAAGCAGATTTAAAACACTTTTCAGTTCCCGATGGGAGTTCCGAGGCCAGGGTGTCCCCGGAGGAACCTGAGCCGTGGGGAGCCCTGCGTGTTTTTACGGGGTGCCTATGCAGAAGGTGAGAGCCAACAAAGCCTCGCGCCCAGACGCCCAGATGCCCAGGCCACATCCGAGATGAAGATGGGGCGCAGGCACATCCTCCTCCCGCTATGAAGAAGACGGCTGTCACCCAGACAGAGATTCCACAGCCGGGGCTCCCTCCAAGAGAATCGAGAGAAGCGAGAGGAGGAGAGGCAGAGGAGGGGCACTCTGGCAGAGGAGGGGGAACGGGGAACGGCAGGGTGGGTCCCCCACGGGGCTGGGGGGTGGTGGTGACTGGAAGCCAGTGCTGCTCCTCCGACTCCTCCCTACAGCGTGCAGCCACCCACCACTCCCCTCCCCACGAAGCGCTGTCTGGACACGAAGCGCTTTCCTTCTGCATTTACAGCAGGCCAGGTGCACGGAGCACAAAGCACGTCCCTGCACTGAGCTTGCGGGAGGAAGAAGCGAGGTCGGGCGGGGGGAATAAGCACGGGGAGCGGAGGGTTTTCACCACTGGGAGTACTTGCAAAGCGCCCTTGTCAATCAAGTCTCTTTTTAGACAGAAGTATCATGCAGCTCGTGGCAGCATCTGAAGTTCCGGAATCAGTCATCATTAGTCAGCGTTCTTCCCAGGCTAAGGCGTCACACAGCAGGGACGGGTGACACCGTAGCCAGCAATCAAGCCTGTCCTGAGGTTATTTTGTCCGAATACAACCCTCCCATCTCCCTGCCACTCAAGGCAGAACTCCCGAGAAAGCAAGACACAAGCTCCAGAGAGAGAGAGAGAGCCACTGCGTAGGTCTCTACGAGGTCGGGGTGGGAGGATGATGAGGACCGAGCAAGCCTGCCTCCTCGGGAGGTCGCCGGGGCCTTGACTCTGCGAGCGTCAGCTACAGAGTTTGTGGGGCCATGCGAAGTGGAAACAGAGCCCCTTCCTTAAAAATTGTTAAGACTCAAGGCAGTAAAAGCAGAGCATTAAACCATCCTGGGGTCCTTCTGAGCATGGGGCCCTGGTGACCCCCAAGACACGCCTGTAAAGAGATTCAAGGAAAGCTTGGGATGCTTTGTCAGAATATATGGGTGACAGATTAGCTTTGAAGAAACACAGAAACTAAACCAGAGCAAGCCTCACATGTCACTCTTAATACGCCATCTAGCTAGACCTAGCAGAGGCTGATCGCCATCAGTAATACTGCATTTTCCACCCCAATGTGAAAGGCGACCCAAGATATCTTAAACCATGCCAAGGTGCTCCTTACAATAATGATAATCTCTAAGGGGAAAGCACCTCATTAACCTAGTCGCTTAAGGATGCTAAACTACAGGGCACATAAGGAAAGATGCAGGGAAATTTATAAAATTAAATAGCTATACATAATAGCATCTGGACTTTAATAGGCCACAAAGGTTGCAAGAGCCGAGCCCTTTTGTAGGCTATGTGTACAGGAGGCAGGGGGTTCTCAACAAGCCCAGCACCCCAAAGAAAAAAATTAATCCCCTGAAGAACGTTTAAAGGAAAAGATACAAAACTGTGGGCAATAAATTATTTTCAAACGGCAAGAGTCAAATACTAGCTAATTCAGTCATTTAAGCTTGTCCCAGTGTAGCTGTGTAAATGTGTAACTTACTCTGCTTCTGCGGTTGGCGTGTCCAGAGTTCTTAGGGCAAATGGCTTACCCTGATGTGGATGAAAAGAAAAAGGCCACACGCTAACCTGACGAGTCGGGGGAGGCCAGCATGGCGGGCCCCACAAACTCAAGAGACCAAAAGTAACCACACAGGAAGGTCTGAACATAAAAATTCCTAACTACAGCAGGTCATGGCAGGTCGTCATATCCTGGCCTGTAGCTTTCTTGGCGAAGGTCAGTCTTTACCTTAGGCGAGCCTGTCTATTGTCTTTTTGCTTCTAAGATAACGCACCCTGGGAATGTTGGAGTCATCCCTTATTCCGGACCCCTCGGGGACACCCCAACACACCAGAATGGAGACCACAGAACCCCTCATGGTTGTCTAGTCCCCCACGAACCATCTCCATATGCTGCAAATGTTAACTGTTAACTCTCCTGTGCCCACCCACATAAAAGAAGTGCGTGTCCCTGTTTTACTTTTTATCCCATCCCAGGGATTCCCCCGCTGTGCCAGCTCCCGCCCCCTTAGTCTACCACCGACGACCCACCTCACGTCTCCTCCTTTGATTCTAATGCATCCAACAAGCCGCGAAACTGCCATTCTCTGGTACACTTTCTCAATCCGTTGAGATTTTGCTTCCTGGCAATTGTCGTCATTTGGGCTCAAAGAAACTCATTAAAACTCTGCACAGGTCTGGACGTTTCTTATGTCGACAACGATATGACATATAAAATCACTTGCTTATACAATTGCACTCCACCGCAGAGGTCTGGAGTGGGACCACAGCGTCCCCCAGGGACACCTGTACCTACGCCCCAGCTCCGCACCCTCGGCCAGGTTCAACGCCACGCGCGGGGAGCACACTCACTCAGACAGCGCCGGGGCCGATAGTTTTATCTCGTCTCTTTCTGCAAAATGGATCTGTTCATACTTCCTTTAGCTGAATGATTATGAAAATAAAGCATATGGAAAGTGCCGGAATGCTGTCTGACATGTGGGAATAAACCACAGCTGATCTTACCCAGAGCATTTTGCTTCGTTCCACTGCTTTATCCGCCAGTGTCTGGTAAGCTGACCAGACCTGCGTCCAGCAACAGAAAAGAGGGCAGGGTAACGAGAAACAAAGAGACAAGATACTAGGCATATTTGCTTGTCATCTACCACTGAGATACCCTACTGTTCAGAGGACTATTTTTAGGACGTACTTGAGAAGTTGCCTGTTTTCTGTTTGTCGACGTCATCGAGAGAATGGGCACGTATCTGTACTGCATGATTTTAAATGGGGACCTTCAGGGAATCAGGCCTAATTAAGTCTTTAACCCATCTCCTGTCTAGAAAAAAAGAAGTGTGCCTCACTGCCAGCGTTAACTTAATTTTACATAAACACGCTCATGGAGGCCGAAGCAAATCTGACGGGTTTACAATGTGAAAATAAAATACGAAAACTGTTCTTGGAGTTATTTCTAAACAGAACTCGTCTCTAATCCTAATATAACAGAAATGTATACATAAATCGGGTTCATCAGATGAATCTTCAGCTAACAACTATTTGAGAACGATGCTAATATCACGTGTAGGAATGCCATGTTTTCTAGGATTTGACATTTTCAGCGATCGAGAGTTACTATATTTTGCCAATGGAAATACCGCTACTAAAAACAGGATGCTCTGAATAGAATGATGTCATTTGTTTCCAAAGACTCTCAACATACTAGAGCGATGTAAAATAATATTAAAAGCGAGGTATTGCGTGGCAAACTTTGAGGGCGAGGTTAGGACTGTGATCCGCGAGTTATCTCGGGGTAGACGCTGCGGCCATAAGGGCCACCGGCAGGCGAGTATTCTCGGGGCAAACGGGAAGTGGGTTAAAGACATCTCCAGGACGATGACACAGGTTCGGAGCTTGCTCTTAGCGCTTCCTGGCCTGAGGTCAATGATGCAGGAAAAAAGCAGCGTCCCCGGCTCGCTGGCCGCACCAGGAGCAGCTCACAGGTCTAACTGGACATCTCATTAAAACTCTCCCCAGCCCCTTGTTGGAAGAAATTGCGCCTTGCGTTACTTCCAAGAACTCGTGAGAGGAGTGAAAAATAACATATGAAGCGCAAATTGAAAACTGAGAAAAAATCCAGGCGTTTGGCCTGACTATAGGAGGCGAGACTCGGCAGGTAACAGAGATGCTTTCTGTGCCCTCCATGCAGGCTCTCTGTATTCCTAATCGCCTTCCTAGCACTTACAGAGTTATCTGCTAAATTTTTAAAAATATATAAACTTATATTTACGCAGCACTTGGAATTTGTGTACTTTTGTAAACTGCAGACTTCTCTAGAAGCGTTGACAAATGCATGACACCCCTCCGCCCCCAGAAACAATGATGAAGGAAATTGCAAAGAACTTAAAGTACAGTCATATAGATATGCGCACACGTTTTAAAAATTCATTTGATATAGATTACACTGTTTTGAGCGATGCTTTACTTATGTTGCTTCACAAACACTGTCAATTACTATTTTCGAGATTCGCAAAAGCAACACAAAAAAAGTATTCTATAACACACTCATCAAGCAGTTACAGACCCACAGCTGTGAGATTTTCACCTGCTTGATGAGCTCAGAGCACACGTAAGCGGCTCTGACCGAGGTTCTAGAAATCTTTGGGTTCCCAGGCAAGGGCTTGCCATGACCTGGAGGGAGCGAGCCCCAATGCTTCCAGGCCGGCCCATGGGGCAGCTGGGCCAACTGCACCCCTGTATTAGTTGGCTCCACTCCTTCTGGCTTCAGTAGCAAAACCCCACGCACTGCTGGCTCATAAACAACAGAAATTTACTTTTCACGGTCCAGAAGGCCGGAAGTCGGGGATCAGGGTGCCAGCAGATTCGGTGTCTAGTGAGGGCCCGCTTCCTGGCTCCGGGATGGCCCTTTTTTTGCTGTGTTCTCACATGGCAGAAAGGACAAGGGCTCTCTCCAGGGTCTCTTTATCAAGGCACTAATCCTGACCATGACCTAATCCCATCCCAAAGGCCTCACGTCCAACTCCCACATGTCAGTGCCCCCAGGCAGGTGCTCCTGGCTGGTAGCGCAACCCTTACGAGATCCTCAAGCTCCTTCGGGCTTGATCATCTGCCTCACAAGAGTTTGCATCTGAGCCTCACAGTCCAGGACAGCTGCAGTAGCCCCGGCCTTGATGTCTGCCTTCCATGCACTGGAGAGAAGACATTGTCTTTGTGACAGCAACCTCGGAAAGGCTCTTCCCCAGGATATGAACGCTCACGCATGGGGGCTGGGCAATGGGATTACAAAATAACAAGCTCTCTGCCCTCAGGAGATTGCAGCTTGGTGGCACAAATTCAGATATCTGCAGAACGGCAGGACAAGTATTTTTACGAAATACTCGTGGGGAGAAATCGCTCACGTTGAATCAGCGTGAAGTGCTGGCTCTGTGATCTTGAGCAACTCACTTAACCTCTTTGTGCCTGAGTTTCGACATCTGCAAAATGCTGAACATAATAGCACTCACAGTCACTTTATGAGGACGCTGTGGCCATGATACCAGGCTCTTGTCACAGGAATATAAGTGGAATGTGAGTACGAGTGCGCGTGACCTGCTTTTGAGTTTCTGTCTACTTCTCCCTGGGTCCCAGACCCCTCTCTCCCCCTCTGTGTCTCATCCCTCTGGCCCGGTCTTTCACACGGTGGGTCGCTGAATAACGGACCCCAAAGATATCCAGGTCCTAACCTCTGAACCTGTAAGGGTTAACTTACATGTTACAGGGAGCTTTGCAGATATGATCAAGCTAAGGATGTTGGGATGTGGAGATTAGTGCGGATTATCCAGGGCCCAGCACCATCACAAGGAGGACATGTGATGATGGAGGCAAGGGTTTGGAGTGCTATGAAGAGGGGTCACGAGATAAAGCATGCAGGAAGCCGGCAGAAGCTAGAAAAGTCAAGAAAGTGACTTTCCCCTTGAGCTTCTAGAAGAAAACAGCCCTGCTGACACGCTGACTTCAGCCCAGTGAAGCAGAGTTCAGACTTCCGGCCCCCAGCACTGCAAGAGAACAAAAGTGTGTTGTTCTAAGCCATCGTTTCTGGTAATTTGTCACAGCAGCCACAGACGTACTAATACACACGTTTTGCCAACGCATGGCACATTCAGGAGATAAATAAGCTGGTGTGGAAATACATCAAAGCGGAACAGAGTCCTGGCAAAGCTTCCTTATTGATCATTCTGGAAGGAGCTTCTGAGCACTGGCTGTGGTGACCGGTGCTCTGGTACAGAAACAACTGTGACAACCAACCACATCCTGAATGGAAGTCGTTAATAAAGCACGCACGTGACTGTTCCATGAGGAGGACAGAGTGGCCACACAAACAAACAAACAAACAAACAGTTCAGAGCAGAAAAGCACACCGTTCAAAATAACACGGAAAGCCCTCGGAGAGGTGACCCGTGGCTCGGCCTTTGAGATAGGGGACCAGAACCTTTGCCTACGTGAAACGAAGCTAGTCTGCCTGACAAACACGATGGACCAAAGGCGACGTGCAGCAAGCGGGGGCCGGAGCGGGGAGCAGCTTGGCAGGCGAGGGTGGGACAGGGAAGAGACAGAGGCTCTCATCAGGGCATTGCCGCTGGGCGATTCTCCTCGATGGGCGTGTGGTCCCTGGTGGCCACTTTGGAACTTGAGTGGGGAGGAGCCCAAGAATCCCAGAGCTGTCGGCCGCTGGTCCCTGTCCTGACACCCCTATCACCGTGGAAAAGTTGGTGCCTTGGGGGCCTCATGCCTTCAGCCTGGGATTAACCAACAGGGTGTCCTCGGGTTTAAGCCACTGTCTGTTGGGTGTGGTGTTACCTGCAGCTGACCGTCCCCTCCCTGTCATAGTCCCAATCCGAGAGCATTAAGATGTGCTGTTCTGGCGCTTGAACCTGAACCGCCCTCCAACCTCTGGATGGACATTGCGCTGAAGCGGTGAAGGGTCCCACTGGCTGGACCCTCCTGTACCATTACTGCTAGGAGAAACAGAGAGCATTTATTGATCGAATTAATTAATTGGTATTATGCTGTAATTCCCAACGTCTCTATCAAAATCGCTCATCTCCCACTTGACTTCCAATCTCTACTCAAAGAAAATCTCCCTTTAATAAAGCCAAAACCAATTGATCAATGGCTGGTTATTTTTAGGGTTTTAAAAGCTTCTTTCAGGTCTTGGCATACGTAAATCGTAATTCAAGAACTCCAACTGTCATTTTTTTCTGAAATAGAGTTGATTCTACAGGCCAGAAATAATAAATAGTAGAACTTGAGATTCAATTTGCTAACTGGCCTCTTAACGCAATATTTCTATTCTTAGAACACTGTCTTCAAAAAAAGTAAAACACTATTTTCCTTTTTATATCTTGCTTTAGATACTACATTAAAAATCTCCCACTGACTCAAATGGGCAGCCAGGGCTGGACATCACCTCACAGTCCCATACATCAGTGGGGCTAGCCATCGAGAACTGTCTAGAAGAAGCCCGGTACTGCCAGGGGAGCCCACGTCGGAGTCAGAGGCCTAGTCCGGGTCACCTTCCGTAAGCCTGGCTTGATGAATCACCGAGTAAAGTGCACAGTTGTGTAGAGTGAACAGCAACTGAAGAATTCATAAATTAGTATTATACTTTAATTTCCAACATCTCAATCAAAATCTTTTTTTCCCACTGGATTTCAAATAGATACTCGAAGAAAATCTCATTTTAATAAAGCCAAAACAAATTTATCGATGACTGGTTATTGATTAACGCATTATTCTTCCATCATTCCAAGAGTCAGAAGCCCTGAGATGATGTGCCTGAAGCTGCCTGTCACTGAGTCTTAGAAATTGCTTGTTCCAAAAGTCAAAAGAAAAAAAGAGTTCGGTTTTCTCTCTTAAATATACAAATAGTGAGTTTCTTAGATTGAGTTTATACAAAAAGAAAGAAATTTGTGTCTATTTAGTCCTTCTAATATTTCTGTGCGCACTGTAAAAGCAAATAAATTAATTCTGCTCTAACGTCAGATATGAGGATTAAAATTATAAATATATGTATTCTATACTCATAATACCTTAAGATGATGGAAATTTTTTAAATGACATCATCACTATTGATTATCAACTGCAAACAGGGCACATTGCGAAGTTCACATACTTGTTCCAACGAGCCCGCGCAGAGGTGTAGAATGTCACATATCACTGCTGCTGTCTGGCCCTCCTCCGCCATCCATCATCCTGTGCCACCAGCCCTTACGCCCCGTTTCCTCTCTGTGGAATGCCCTGCTCCCTGCCTCTCCACCTCTGTCCCCTCTGCCTGATGAGTGCCCCGTCTTCTTCCCCTTACCTGTTTTCCCCTCCCTGGCCGTGTGGGGTCCCTCTGCTCCCTGCCCCTGGGCTCCTGCAGCACTCTGCTTCTCTGTCCCTCCACTAGACTGTGAAGGTCAAAGATCCACGTGCCCTGTGTACCTTCCTCTTGGACTAGGGCAGAACGTAGGGCCCAGTTACTTCCTAGTTACTTATGGAAAGGACAAATGAATTCATGGCTGTTGATCAAGGGACACGCTGCTCTTCAATGGAAAGGGGTCCCACCGGGCTAGCTCTGGCCTTGGAAGAAAGAGAGACGGGTCCATCAGAAGTCTGTCCTCTTAGCTTTTCATTAGAAAACACCACAGTCAGGACGCTGGCCGCAAAACGAATTTTGAATCTGTAGTGACAAGGTTTAAACAAACCTCATCATTTTATCGGAAATGATCTCTAGTAAATTTATTCCAAAGCGAGATCACTAAATCGAGGTTTACATTAAGGACAGATTTATAGGAAATATTGCCGAGAAGTTATTTCTGAGCTGGAATGGGCATGTAACCATTTTTTTTTTCCTGTTATTTTTAAGAGACTGAAGGCCCTGATAATTTCTCTCAAAAGTTTGAATAAGTAGAGTTGCCAGGATTTGCTATAGTGTTCAGACTTCCTTTTCTATTGAAATTCTCTGGGAAAATTAGAACCAGATGGCTTTGTGAAGGTCGGGAAGTTCCAAACAGCCGTATTCTTCTAGGAGTAGGTACACCAGGATTTATTATGACTGTGGTTATTCTAAAAGCCAAATGATAACTAATAAGATTCTCGGGATAAAGTACTTCATTGTCAATGTCCCTTCTTGAGCGATCGTTTCAGAACCACCCTCATCTGTGAATCGATGACACATGAAACCCGAGCCCAAGAAAAACACCTGGTTTTCATTTAGTGTTTTCACAGCACTCATTAGCGGCTAGGGCCAGACACCGTTGCAGAAATTTGCGTCTCTGGGGGAATGAAGCTCGCTATGGGGTGGGTCGTTTTTCTTTAAGCGGTTTCTCTCTGCCGGTCTCACATAGCAGTCGGCATCTGCTTTAATAATTACGCCTGACTCGAAATGCTTAAAAGCAGACGCAAGTTCTTTGAAATTGAATCCGAAAGAGGAACCATCAAGGCTATTGACTTCTGTGAAAAGAAGCAGAAAGAAAACAAATCTATTCTGTACAGGATAAGGGAAGACGGTCGCTGTGTCTAATGACTGTGCTGGCTTTTCCAACACTGCCTAAGAGAGTGACTTGTAACATTTTCTCCCTTCCGTTCTTGATGAGACAAAGCCCCTGGCTGCACACACCCCAACACACCGGGGACCGGCAGGTAGCAAAGTCCTTTGCGCTTAAGATCAGGAATCGCCCCATCTTGAAAGTGCACGGGGAATACTTCCGGTGCATCACAAGAAGTGGGCGTTAAAAGGGGACATAGTTGCCAGAATAACTGTCGGGAAGAAAATGCATCTGGGCTGGGCGTCTCTGTTTTGTCGATTATTAGTATCGTTGTTGTTGCTGTTATTAGGAAGAAGTGGGAACGTGATGGTCACGTGGAAGGAAAGGGTCAACACATTTAAGAGAAAAGATGGGAATAACATGACACATTTAAGGCGTTCTTGGTGGCACTGGGCAGCTGTGCTCTCTTAGCTCCAGAAGTGGAGAGAAGGAGCCCGTCTCCCCAACAGCGTCCAGGAAAGGTCCAGGCTCAGTCACGGCCACGTGCGCGTGTTCGCGGTCCGGGCTGCAGCACGGACCTGTCGTCAGTCTCCCCCTGCCCCCTGCCCTCACCCCCGCCCCGGTCACATGGGCCTTCCGGGTGATAAATGTTAGCACTGCAGTATTTAGGGGCCCGGTACTTCAGTTCCTGCCTCCTTCATCCCCAGGTTGATCGCAGGCTGTTTCTGCAGGATTATGTGACTTGCGTGAAGATGAGGACGGAGGTTGGAGCATTACCGTTGATGCTGGGGAATGTAATTAAGAATGACATCTTCTCCCAACCCAGAAAACCTTCATCAAGGTAACGGAGCAAGAAAACAGCTTTCTTACCGAATTAGCATTAAACCGGAATGTGATGCACATCACAGGCACCCTGCGAAGAGATTGCAGAGACAGACAGAAACCTCACCCTTTCACAGAAGCCAGCAGACACAAGCCATCGCACGCACGTCCTCAGGGTGAACGAGAACTAGTCCTCAGGTCGACAGCGCTACTTGGCACACGCAGTTCATCCTAAACACTGTGATCACCCGCGCTAGTTAACTGGCTTTATCCAAAGGGAAAACAAACTCCCCGCATCTTCATGACGGGAGGTAGTTTTACCACTTGGAGCCAGGTGCCCATCAGAGTTAGGTCCCCAGCCTCACGTCGATAGTGGGAGACAGGGACATATCTTCCTAGATGACTGCATTTCGGGAATGGCACCCAGGTCCTTCGGAAAGGCATCCCAGGGTGGGGAAGCTGGCCAGGGGCTTATTTCGCTTGTAAAAAGATTTACACATATTTGAAAAAGAGAAAGAACTTACATGTTTCTTTACGCAAAATCTCTAAGAAAAGGAGGAAAGATGTCTCTTTCCTTGTTTTCAACAAGGAGAATTAAGCCCCTTAATTTTAATTTGTACTGCCTTACGTTAAGGGAGGGGTAGGGCCAACAGTTCAATAAAGATATCTTAGAGACGTTCGAAAGTTAAATTAGAATTAAATCTTTTATATGTGTAATATATTACATACCTACCATTTATTTGCTCTTGTGGAAGTTTCAAAAAATAGCATATAATTTATGTTTCTAGAATCTGAAAATGATTACAGCGAAAAGTACAAGAGAAGAGTAGAACTCGAACAGACTCATGCCATTTTTCTTGGGGCCATTTGTTGAATCAACCATTAATACTTGACTAATAAAATATTACACTATAAAAAGCATTTCACAGAACACTTAAACCATTCCTCCATGAAACAGATACAAAAGGCACCTATAATTCAAGCTTGAAACCACGGAACGGAATTCAGCTAGAGTCAGGGTCAGGGTAAGAGTTACGTAAACTTCCACGTTTCGGTGATCCATGAATGTGTCTGAATAATTGAGAGAACTCAGTAAGTCATATTCCTACTCCCAGCTTTCTGTGAATACTTATTCCCTCCTGGCCTTTTGAAATACGCTGCTAGAAAGTTATGATTAATTATTCAGAAGGCCAGAATTGCCCTTTGCCTGCTATCTTTATAAAATGCAAATTACAGATTCAGAAAAATAAATTGATGACTGAAAAGAAAGCACAGAAAATTGCTGCTGTTAATGGAAATACCTTAAAAGTCAGGACATCCAAGAAGATTAGGGAGGGGAGGACTTTTTCTTTTAAAATTAAACTTTCTCAGTGCTAAGCCCCTTATGGAACTTTTTTTTTCTTCATTTGAAGGAATAATTTCTTAATCTATAACACTCGCATGAAAGCAGCTTTGAGCTTTCAGAAGAGAACAGAACTGATTCAAAGCAGGCCCGCTGCTCAGAAACACAATATCGCCTCATTAAAACAGGAGTCCCCAGCTGAGCGGGTACATTCGCCAAGGTCAAAAAGAAGAGCGAGCATTCATTAAGGTTTTCTCACTAAGGACTCGTTTTTAAATCCTGCTCTTTAAAATCTTATCTTAAATGTAAGCCCAAGATCATCCACCCTTCAAAAGCTACGTAGTCCACTACACTTTATCCTGTCTGGATCTGAAATGAATGCCAATACTTGTTGTCTCCTCCAAGGTGGGAAGGGGTGACACTTTCAGGGATCAGTAGGGAGGTCTCAAGGTTGCAGAGCATCTGGGTGGAAACCATGAAGTTCAAATTCTTTGTCACGAGGAGGTTTTTTTTTTTTTTAAATTTCAAATCCCATCGTATGTAGTTAAATTTTCATGGAATGTTATTCATATATTATAACTTTTATACTATTTATATTTACATAAACATATGTTTAACAGTATATAGCAAAAGATATTTTTTCCAGAATTAAAGCAAATTTTAAAATAAGATTCTTATAGATTCACACCTCTGAGGAGTACCAGTACAAATCAATTAGCCTCAATGAAACAAAACGCTTCCATGAATAAGTAATGACAACAATCGACACTATTCACTCTATACTACAATCTGTTCATTCCACAGAGCAGGTGTTCAAATATCACTTTCCTCCAAAATACTCTGAAAGAAATTCATGACTATTTATCAAAAACATATAAAATGCTTTAAAAATGTGTCTATTCACTCAAAGCAATCAAAAAAGTTAGTGTTGAATTGGATTCTGTTTCCTGAGAACTGGAGACAAGTTGCTTCATTTTCTGCCTTAAATCTTTGCAAAAAAATAAATAAATACATACATACATACACGTTTTTAGATGTCTTACCACAGTGGGTAGAGCAGTGCCTGGCACATCGTAACTGCTTTGCTAATGTTCGGGGCACACAGTAACCCCTGGGGGAGTAAAGATTTTGTGGGACATCTTCCCTAGGTCTAGAAAACATAGACTTAATAAATAGTGAATAAATGCAAGTTTCCAGGCCTGACAGGCTCAGTACTATTATTAAATTTCGTCAGTCTTACTTCTGGCTATTTTGTTACTCATTGGCTCTTCTTCTTACTAGTAAAATAGTAACGAAAAAAAAAAAAGATTCTAATGATTTTTTTCTACTCTGATAGCTTTAATAAAGTGTTGTTTGGAGTCACTGTAACCATAGAATTGAACAAAACACAGGGATTTGTTTTTTGTTTTTTGTTTTTTGTTTTTTGTTTGAAACACAGGGATTTTGTTTTTTGTTTTTTGTTTTTTTTTACCCCCTCAGGTCACTTTTCCTATTTATAATTTTCCATTTATTTGTTTGTGATATTAGGTAGTAGTTTATATACTCAAAATCTATAAGAAAATTGCATCTTGGAGAATAAAAAAACGAAAAAAAAAAAAAAAACCCCCCCTCAAGTCACTTTTCCTATTTATAATTTTCTATTTATTCGTTTGTGATATTAGGTAGTAAGTTTATATACTCAAAATCATAAGAAAATTGCATCTTGGAGAATAAAAAAACGGAAAAAAAAAACCCCTCTTGTCCAGTGTTGCAGAAGGTGCAAGCATTTATGAAGCAGGATTCGAGTACAGTCACGATTCCAAGTGTAGTGCTTTCTCTCTCACCATTTCGTGGAACTGAATTAAGTTTTTTTAATGTTATCGAAATCTTAAACTTTATCGATACCTCTATCATTTGCCATTATCAATAGTTATCAAGGCTGATTGGGTGAAGGAAGTAGAACTGAGTATTTTAATGTAAATGTAGCAATTTACTTGATAAGAGGGCTCTGTGACTGAATAAACCTACCCATTCACGCCAAATGAATTTATTGTATACTCAGAAATCTGTCTAAAGTCTGTAAGGAGAATACCATGACAACCTTGCAACGATGGATAAGCGGAGATACTATGGTTTATGAGATGTAACAGTTATATGTTAATTATGCAGTCACTTAAAAATGATGGTGACGTCTACCATGCTACCCTGAACATGCCCAATCTCGTCTGACTTCGGAAACTAAGCAGGGTCGGGCCTGGTTAGTACGTGGATGGGAGACCACCGTGGAAGACCAGGTATTGTAGGCGTTAAAAAAAAAAACTAGTAAAAATGATGGCGACAGTGATGGTGATGATAAAAAACATCCTCCCAAAACGCAGACATGGAGAAGAAAGACCTGTGATTTCATAAAACTGACTGAGACAGGAACTGGTAGAAATGAAAGAAAGTGAAGAAAATGCTATGACCTTAAAGGAAATATTTTTCAAAATTCTTCACGCAGAAGGTAATCCAAATGGAAAGAGAATGCTGATATTTTGTTCCTGAATCCAACCCTCTGGAACACATTAGCATCATAAAGCAGGAGATTTTCTGAAAAGGAAGCATTTTTTTTTTTTGAGGCTCCTTGTACAGAAAGACTTGAAAAGCTAAGCTTACCCAAGCCTTCTTCCTGCTACCGCCATGTTGTGTCCTCTGTGAGTTTGGCATCCTTGATGGACAAATTCTTCTGGGCAGACATTTTCTGTCCATTTACCGTAAGAGTGACAGAGATACATAGTAATTTCACCAAAATACTGTTCTCCCAAGCCAAAAATCTCTCTCAAGCACGTCTGAGTTTTACTTTTACATTCTAAAACACACCTGTAACAGATGTGTCAGCCACCCCTAACATCTACAGAGCAGGCATGGAAACCGAAAGAGAAAAGCCAATCAAAGGGAGACACCTTTTAACAATTGTTCTATAACCAGAGTCCTGTCTGATAGTGACAAGAAATAGCCACATCTCAAGCTTTCATAGTAGATGCGTCATAGAGTAGTTATGAGGAATGAGTAAGATCATTTTTTTAAAAGTCCTTTAGCAGAGGACCTGGAATTTTAAGCAAAATCTGTGTGCATTTTTTTCTGGCATTCATTTTATACTTTGAATAAAAAGTTGCAAAAAGTGTTCAAATCACGCCTCAGACAGGAAGATAATCTCCTCCCTGCCATGTGTCATGGAGGCTTGCAACATCCCACCCAGCAGCCACGGATATGACTGGAAGTGACCATGCACCTAGGGAGAACTGAATGCAGCGGTCAGCTACATCAAAGATGATAGAGAAACAGAATACATAGTTGTATTCTACGCAGCAAAGTTTCAAAACTCTCCACAATTATGAATATCATTCGACGCTGGGAAGCAAACGGTACAGCAGAGTATTTGCTCTTCAAGATCTCTTACTCTATTTTTTGCTCAGACAGCACCTACTCAGGGAAGTCTTCTCGAATAATGCCATTTAAAATAAACTCCAACTCATGCACCCCCCCAACTGTTTCTCATCCATTTTTATATTGTATACACACATACACACAACTTGTTTACTTGTTAACATGTTTTCCTCCCTGACGAAAATGTAAACTTCTGGAAGATGGGGGAGCTGTGCTCTCGTTCTCCCCCTGCATACACTGAAGCAGGCGGGATCTCGTGGGTGTCAGTCTGTTGGATGGATGGATGGATGGATGGATATAGTAAAAGAGAGTCATGGCTACTAGTGCAAACGCTGAAAGTAGCCTAGGTTTATATCTTATCCCTGTCATTTACTGCTAATAACCCAGGACAGTGGGATAAGACTTGTGCCCATCTCTAAGAGTCGCTTTGGAGATCAATTGATTGGGTCAATTCATGAACGTCTTCAGCACGGTGCCTAGCACGTGGTAAGTGCTCAGTAAATAATAGTTATTATGTCATGAGCAAGAAGTAGGTCACGTGTGCATTTCTAAGTCAGTCTCTGTCAGTAGCTGAATGATGAAAGCTGATTTAGATGAATTGCAATGTCCTCTGTCCTGAGAAGCCTGACTATCTGATGAAGATACGAGAAGACAGCAATGCAACAGGAAACAGGATGCAGCAGAGGATCGAGACATCCCCAAAAGTTTCTTTAAAAAGACTCGAGAAATGAACGAACTGTTACAGACTCATTAAGAAAAAAGAAAAAAAAAATACCCTAATAAATAATACTAAATGTGGAACATTTAATACAAAAGGAACAATATTTACTTCTAAAAGAATTAAAAAGATAACATATGAGTACTATGAACACATTTATGACAGCAAATTAGAAATTGTCACTTAAACAGAAAATTTTCTAGGAAAATATTACTGTGTTGGGGCCCCCAAGACTATCCCCAGGTTTGATGATTTGCTAGGAAGACTCATGAGACTCAGCACGTAGTCATACTCCTGGCTATGACTCATTCCAGCCGAATGATACAAAGCAGAATCGGCAGAGGGAAAAGGCACAGGGGTGAGCTCTGGAGGCAGCCGACCAGGCACAAGTCCCAGGAATACTCATCCAGTGGAGTCACAGGACACGTTTGACTTGTCCGGGAAGGATCTGTGATAACACACGCCAAGTGCTGTTTACCTGAGATGCTCAAGAACGACCCAGTGCCCAAGGTTTTTATCGGTTCTGTCTAGCATGTACCAAAAGCCCAGACTCTGAGAGGAAAGCAGGGCTTGGCATAAACCACATCGCTTCTGCAAACAGCTGTGGCATCATAAGCCACTCTGGGAATGGTAGACGCTCTGCCAAAATCCATGTTCCCAGAAGCCAGCACGGGGCCAACCCTGCAAGCAAGCCTTTGCAAGGATTGCAATCTCAGGCTTGCTATGTTAACTTTTTAACTCGATGATGCACCAAAGCTAACTCAAGAAGAAATAGAAAGCATGAATAGTTATATAACCATAAAAAATTACATCAGTGGTCCCAAGTAGTCCCATAAAGAAAACACCAGGCCATGGTAATATTATGATGAGTTCTACCAAAATTTTAGAGTTATATCATTCAAATTTCATATAAACTATTCCAAAAGTTTAAATAAGAGGTTAATCTTCCCCCAAATAGCTCATATTCTAAGTGATAAGCTTGATACTAGGCAAGAACAGGATGAGAGTAAAAAAGTACAGGACAATCTCATTCTTGAATAATAAGGTAAACATTTAATACTAAAATTATCAGAGTGAGTCCTGCAGTGTACTAAAAAATAATAACTAAACTGAGTTCTTTTTACTTGCAATGCAAAATTTATAACTAGCAACATCTATAAATTTCCTTTCTACCTGAACTGATGAAAGGAACTAGTATCATTACCTGTTCATTATTTCAACAGATAAAAAATTAGTATTCAATACCTATTCATATTTTGTTAAAGTAAATAATTTTAGAAGTCTAGAAATTTAATTATAAAAAAGTAAAATAGTCTCTACGAATATTGGTAAGATATAGATATATATGTATATACGTAAGTAACACATCAGTAATTATGATTTAGAACATGTAACTTTTCAAAAGACATAATTTAGAAAACAATGGAAGACATATTATATCTAAGAGTAAAATTAAAAACAGATGTGTAAGACCTGTATCAAAAATTATAAAACTAATAGAAGACAATAAAGACCTACATAAATGGAGAGCTATGATAAAGATTTCGGTTCTTCAAAAATTGATTCATCGATTCGATGATACCAATCAAAATCCCAAAGTGCTTTGTGAGAAATGGGAAAGGCTAATTCTAAGTTGTATATGGAAGGGAAAAAAAACCAAGAATAGCCAAGATACTCTTGAAGAAATAAAAAGACAGTTTTCCTATCATAATATTGAAAAGATGATTAAATTTGGATGTACTGACACCTTGGATTACACACAGCAGTAAATATGAATTCAGTAACTCTAACAAGGAAGAGCATGGAAGAATCTCGTGGAGAGGAGCATGGACTTGCAGGAAAGGCCGCGTGAGCAGCCCATCCTTGGAGAGCAGCCAAGCCTGGGGCAAGATGACGGAGCCCAAGCAGGCTGGGGAGAGTGGCAGGGTGTCCACGAGAGAAGCAGCTTGGCTGGGTGCGTCAAAACCTTAGGTGGGAGGAGAGAAATCCACACAGGGAAGGACTGACCCAATGAGAAATGTCAGAGATTAAGTCAGGAGGTGTGCGTGTGCGTGTGCGTGTGCGCGTGCAGTCAGCTGGCACGGGATGCCAGGAGCCAAGGTGGAAGTGGGCACAGATGGGTTTGGTGTGTCAGAGTCTGAGCATCAGAAGGAGGGCTCCTCTATATCCCCCAGCTCTGTTCAGTGAGATTGCCCAGGAGTAGTGAGACCCCAACACCTAGAACCCAGACCCTGGTTTAGAAGATCACTATCCACTGAAAGGAACCTGGGCTCCCTGGAGAAATGGCCAGCACCTGAGCAGAGGTAGGGGACCAGTACAAGATGAGTTTGGAACATCTTGGGCCAAAAAGCAAAGAAGGGTTTAAGGGCTACTGATGACATGTCACAAAGCTAATGGGGCCAGCATGCGTAATTTCCTACTAGCCAAATCTGGGATCATTTGAGCATCAAAATAATGATAGTAGTGGATTATAACTCAATGAATCAAACAAACTGACATGAGTCCACACTAATATTAATAGTTTCACTAGGAATATGATATAAGCAGCTTTAAAGGTACATGCAAATACCTTCTGCCATTCAGTAGGTTGCTTTTTTGTTTTAATGATTTCCTTTGCCGTGAAGAAGCTTTTTAGTTTGATGTAGTCACATTTATTTTTGCTTTTGTTTCCCTTGCCTTTAGAGTCAGATGCACAAAAAACAAATAAACAAACAAAAAAAGTTAAGCCTGATGTCAAGGAGCTTACTATATTCTTTTCTAGGAATTTTATGGTTTCAGGTCTTACATTCAAGTCATTATTTCATTGCATTAATTTTTGTATATAAGATAGTGGTTTTATTCTTTTGAATGTGGCTGTCCAGTTTTCCCAACACCATTTATTGAAAAGACTATCGTTTCTCCGTTCTATGCTTCTGGTTCATCATAAACTAATTACCCACGTATGTGTGGGTTTGTTTCTTGGCTCTCAATTCTGTTGCACTGATCTGGTGTCTGTTTTTATGACAACACACACTACTTTGCTTACGATCACCTTGTGCTGCACAGATGACTCTTAAACGAACGTGGCTGCGAACTGCACAGGTCCCCTTACACGCAGATTTTTTCGACTGACTGGCACAGCTCAAATGACCCATGCAGTTCAAACCCGCCTTGTTTAAGGGTCATCTGTAGCTTGAAATCCAGGAGCATGTCCAACTCGATTCTTCTGTCTCAAGATTTCTTTGGCTATTCGGGATCTTTTGTGGTTCCACAGAAATTTTAGATTTGTTCTAGATCTGTAAAACATGCCACTGGAATTTGATAGGGATTGCACTGAATTTATAGATTACTCTGTATAGTACGGACACTTTAACAATATTAATTACATATTAATCACATATTCCGATCCATGAGCACAGAATACCTTTCCATTTATTCGTGTCTTCTTCCATTTCTTTTATCTGTGCCTTATAGTTTTCAGTAGAGAGGTCTTTCAACTCCTTGGTTAAATTTATTCCTAGGCCTTTTATTGTTTTTGATGCAATTATAAATGGGTTTTCTTAATTTCTGATACTGTTATTAGTGGATAGAAATACCACAGATTTATGTATATTGATTTTGTATTCTGCAACATTGCTGAATTCACTTATTCTAAGTTTTTTTGGTGGAATCTTTACGGTTTTCTATATATAGTGTCACGTGATCTGCAAATAGTTTTACTTTTTTTCCAATTTAGATGCCTTTTCTTTTTCTTGCCTAATTGCTGTGCCTCGGACTAAAAGTGGAGAGAGTGGACATCACTGTCTTGTACCCTTTCCTAGAGAAAAAGCTTTCAGCTTTTCAGCATTGAGCATGTTAGCCGTGGCTCTGTCATGTGTGGTCTTTGTTGTGCTATGTTCTCTCTTCACCCGTTTTGTTGAGTTTTTATCATAAATGAATGCCGAATTTTGTCAACTTTTTTCCTGCATCTATTGAGACGAACATAGTTGAAGTATTTTAAAGTCCTATTTGTTTTTATGATGTTGAGGTAATAAGCCACTTTGATGTGTAACATGCTCTAGTCTATGCTTTTAACCACTCTCCTCCACTAGCCCTGCAGGCCCTAAGTCTTCTGGCTTCAGATCCCACGATTTTTCCTCTATATCATGAGGATGTAGAAACGGGGCTGACAGATGGTATCTAGCATTGTATACTTTTACATTTAAAAAATTCTTTGCATGTATAGTTACATCTCCCTTTTCGATCATGACATTTATATCTCTTTTTCTCCATTGTCTTTATTAGTTATTTCAAAGAACATACATTTGGATTTTATTAAAACATTTTTTGTACTCATTGCCTAATGTTCTTCTTTCTTCTACTTGCTTTATTTCATTATTTTTTTATCCTGCTTCCTAAAGATGTTTATTTATTTTTCGATGTCTTGAACTTGAATTCATGCATCCGAGCGTACTGTATGTTAGTAACTAGGGGCTCCGCTCTCCCTGTGCATTCTTTCTGACACTCGCTCGTCAGGCTTTAGTGCCACCGCGCCACCAAAATCACTCTTTGGCCACCGTGACCTGCGTATTGTTAAGTCCTAGAGATACCTCTCGGGTCACCTCTTATTTCACCTATGACAGTGATGACCCCAGCTGCTGCTTTCTCCTTGAAACACTATCGGTCTCCAGGGCATCACATTCTTGAATTTTCTAACTGGCCATTCTTCTGTCATTTGCTACTTCCTCCTCCCAAACTTCTCAAACAAAAATCCAGCATATTTGGTCCCCAGAGTATGTCATTTTACATGCCCTGTAGCGTATGGCAAAAGTACATTCATGTACTAACTGGTAACAGCCAGTAATGATCACGTAGTAACTGGTGATAATCATTATTTTCTTGATTCATTCGTCAGTGTCTAAAATAACAAAAAGGAAAAACTTCAGTTTCAAGTTTTTATTCAAATTCAGAAAAATATTTTATGTTTGAGCCAATATTTGTACTTTCTAAACAAGTTTACAAACTGCAGTTGATAAGTGTTTTTGAAACTCAAATGAAAACTAAGTTTTCACACAGAGAGACGGAATCCACGCACTTGCTGTGCGGTTGCTGTGTCTGGTCACTGTGCTCTCACCAGCCACCGCTGCTCAGGGTCAGTGAACGTCAGACCAGTGCGTGCTCAAGATTTTCTTAAATATGACGCTCTTTGGATGGTCACAGGAGGGTATGCGAAAATTAAGGGCTCCGTTATGTTGTCTAATATTGCTTACTTGGAGATTTTCAACTTAAAATGACCGCTTTTGCCTTCAATTCCTTCCCATGCGCCTAGGTATACAGAAGTATCTTATTCCAAAAATCTTTGTGGAAGGGAGCAGAGGCCACTCCCTGGGCGAAAGACAGGAGGCACAGTAGTGAGTCCTGCCTGCAGCAACTCCTAAGCAGAAAGAGAAGCCGCTTTTCACGTCTCGGTGCCAATCGCCTTTAGAATCCGTAAGAGTTCAGCATAACGAGGCTTCCATCCGGCCAGACGCCTTCCAGCACTGCGGGCCATACACGCTGCTACGTACTTTCCACAAACTGAATGATTTGAATAAAAGACGTTTCTGTTAAATAACGCTTCATGTTTATCACCTTAAAACACACAAAGCCCTTTTTTAAAAGTACTAACTCATCTCAAATGAGAATTGATAAAACTTAATATGGCATTTCCTTCCTTGTTTCTGTTAAAATTGCAAAGAGAAGTGGCTGACTTCATTCAATCATCTAACAGATAGCGATTCTGGCCTGGCACGGGGCTTAAGTTTCAGTGAGTTTATATGGGGGTGGGGAGGGGTGACGAGGGAAGAGAGTAAAACAAGCACATATGTCAGGTGGTGATGAGCGCTATAAAAAAACAAAATAAAATAAACTACAGCACAGTCAAGGGCCAGAAGACGGGGAATGGGGTAGGCCGGCTCGTTTACATGGAACGGTGTGTTAGCTCGGACCATGTTGTAGTAAGTAAGCTCAGAGGCTGAGTGTGACCAGTTTATTTCTTATTCACATTATACGTCCCCCACTGGTCAGCAGTGTGTCATTTAGGGACCCAGACGGTAATATAAAAATAAACTACAGCACAGTCAAGGCCCAGAAGACGGGGAATGGGGTAGGCCGGCTCGTTTACATGGAACGGTGTGTTAGCTCGGACCATGTTGTAGTAAGTAAGCTCAGAGGCTGAGTGTGACCAGTTTATTTCTTATTCACATTATACGTCCCCCACTGGTCAGCAGTGTGTCATTTAGGGACCCAGACGGTGGTGGTGGTGGTGGCAAGGCGTGCCTCCATCGACCCTCCACAGCTGCTGCGGTGGTGGTCACTAACTGGGGGGTCGTCACTAACTGGGGGCTCACGCGAGGCCCTTCAGTGTTCATATCCACTTGGCCAGGCCAGTCTCGCGGTCCCCTGCGGGGGTGCTGAGACTCTGAGGGGAGCTCATGGTGTTCCATGAGCAACAGATGACTGTCACGGATGCTCAAGGAGCGCTTCTCCAGCAGCGTGAAATCCAAACAGAAACTTAATGACGGAAGGAGCTACACGGATATTCTGTTGTTTGAGACTCCAACGAAACATGCTCTGCTATCTGCTTCTAGTGAAGAGCCACAACCTCTACACTAGCTATTCTGATAGAAATAATTAGTATCTCAAAGCTGTCCCTTTCTCCCCCAGTCCCATCACCCCATCATCAAGCAGTGGCATCTCACCTTGGTTAACAGCCCTGCACACCACACAATGTCACGGTCCTTACTCTACGTCCTTTAGGAACTTACCACCTTCGGGATAAAATCATGATTCAAGGCCTGACAAGCACAGTCCTGACTGACGGCAGCCCACATCCCCAGGCTCCCCATTTACTGCTTTTCTATATACTTAAATCTATGTCCTCTCATTGCCTATTTAAAATTTAGCATTCTAGACAAGGCACAGCATTCTGATCATTATGTCAAGGATTTCTAGAATAAAGTCATAGAACAAAAAGACTGAAGATTTTACTTAAAAAAATTGTGTTTGCAAAATAGCTCTTCAAAGTAAAGAATCCTATAAACCTTTTTATAAACATTAATATTTCTTGTCCTACTGGTAAGTTAGATACCATGTTTAACTGTCTTCATTTCAGGAAGAAATAGAGGCGGCTATTTTGAATGCCAACAGGATTAAAAGCGATTTGTAATCCCTTATGAGATTAGAGTAACTCTTGCCCCTGTCAGCATGCTACTGCAGAGCAGGGCTGAGGTCTGCATGTGTGCTCCACCCTCCCCCACGACCAGCACTGGGAGCTCAGACGATCTACTTCATTAGCTATGCAAGGCGTGGGACCCACGCCACCGATTCTAAAGGTTGTTTTCAGTAATCACTGTAAGAAAACCCATTTATTATCAAGCATATACGCATACTCCACAGATTATTTCATATCTGCCCTGAAAGAGAATACATAAACTCTTCAAAATTTGAAGATGTCAGTCTCGTCAGCCAAAAGCAATGTTGGAAGTGAATATTAAAAAAAATCAAAATGAAATTTCAAAATCTACTTTACAATACCGGCCTCATAAAACGTAAACTTTATCAGCACTTAAAAATATCAGAAATAGAGCTTTGATAATAATCATCTTAAAGTTATATTAATATATAATCTGGTATGTTGTATAGGTTCATTTTTAAAGGCAATAATCCCAAAATTCAATATATTATATATATTATTCAATATAAGAATTCTAAATTATTTTTTCATTATTAAAGTAATTTTAGCAGCATAAGTTCCTCAGAGTTAAATATCCACCGTCAACACTAGTGTCTATATTGTACCAGGAAGTCTTTAGTCATACATATGTATGTGTATGTATTTACATTTATAATATACATACACATATATAACAACATATATATATATATTTCTTTGAGAATTGGTCAAGAACTCCCTAAAGTTCCCCACTGACAGGAGGAATGAGGGCCCCTGGGCTCAGGGGGCCGACAAGCCACAGGGCGGCTTGGGAGGGGCAGGGCACAGGAAGGGAGCAGAGGACACATGAGGCCTGTGCAGTATTACATCAGGAGGGTGTCTTTTTCGTTGCTAAGAGTTTACCCAACTCCCTCCAAACAAATGCGCTCTCCAAGAAACGTTAAAAGATAAAGTCAGCTTTAGAAAAATGGTCTTGCACCATTTAAATCCTTGGCTACTTATCATCTCTAGAAAAGAAGAAAAAAACAGTATTTCAGGAGCAGAGATTTTTACAGTAAATCTCTTACCAAATCCTCCTTAATTCATTAAACTCTCTTCTTTGCTCTCTGAGGTCACCTTTGGTTCTTCCTACTTTTTCTCTTGAAAACTCAACAGTTTCCAACGTGTCTCCCCCCTCACCCTCCCCACCTGCCCTTAGGCCTTTCACATGAGAGGTTCCAAGTCCTTTCAGTCCTTACAAGTCTTTCAAAAGCTTCCCACTTACTGCCGCAGGGTGACATCTGAAGTCTCTAATCGGAGTCTGGGACTTCAGCACCTGATCCTGTCAACCTTCAGCTCAGCCTGTCTCATTCCCTTCCCTATCTCTCCTTCGGACTTCAGACTTCCACGTGGTGAGACCACCAAGCTGTCACACCTCTCAGCCCGGTTCACGCTTGCCCCTCCCCCCATCACACCTCTCAGCCCGGTTCACGCTTGCCCCCACCCCCATCACACCTCTCAGCCTGGTTCACGCTTGGCCGTTTCACGCTTGCCCCCGCCTCCACACCTCTCAGCCCGGTTCACGCTTGCCCTCCCCCAACTCCCCCACTCGGTATCTCCCCAATGAGGCCGTCTCCCCAGGCTTAGCTCTCTCTCAGCTTGGCTACATCTGGAGGAAACGCCATTAGCTCTGACATGTGCCTGTGTGCACACACAGGCACACAGAGAGGCAGCACAGTTAGTGGCTAAATTACACAGCCTGCAACCAGACCGCACAGACGCTACTGGCTTTGCCACTTAAGGGCTGAGACCTTTGACACATTACTCTCTATGCCTTAGTTTCTTCACCTGTAAACAGGATCAATACTAGTGACTAATGGTGTAAAGATGAAGTGAGTTAAATTATGCTTAGTACATAGCACGTGCTAAGTAAATGTCGTTATTATTGCTAGACACACTGAGAGTGTAAAGATAAAGTGAGTTAAATTATGCTTAGTACATAGCACGTAAGTAAATGTCGTTATTATTGCTAGACACACTGAGGACTTACTACGTGTCTGGCCTTGTTCCAAGCGTCTTAACTCATTTAACTCACAAGACGGGAAAATGCCCCTCCTGCGTGCTTCTGTGACTTTCTCAATGGCTCGTAAGTTCCCTGAGGGTAGGGCACATGTCACACTTAGCCCTGTATTCCCCCCAACTCCCTAACAGTGCCTGGCATTCTGTGTGCAATGAATAATGAACTTGATTTTGACCTGGCACCTCTCAGCAAAATACTTTGCAAAGGGTTTGTTTTTTTTTTCCCTTGTATCATTCGCCTTCTCCTCAATGCCTCTCAGGTTCTATCCCTGCTCCACCGAAGCTGGCCTTCCCAAGGTCACCAGTGCCTTAAAGTTGCCAAATCCAATGTCTTGCCAGCGTTCAACCCAGCTGATACTCTCCTGAGGCGCTCTTCTCTTGGCTTCCATGTTGTAGGAGCATTCGTGAGGTTGATAACTTGATGGCTCACATGTCATTTTGTGGTATAAAAACCTCTGCCAGCTACTGCAGCCTAAGCCGTCTGAAACAGCATAACAAGAAGTCTGAAGACAAACAGCTCAGTGCAGGACATGAAAGAGCTCTAGGTCCTATGTAGCTCTGTAGAGGCTTGACAGGCGACAGTGTGTGGGCGGCTGTACACCACCCTTCAAACCCATACCTTCCAACCTCCAGCGCATATTCCAGTAACTCCTTTGGCAATAAACTTGTAAATTAATAAATAATCTTAAATCCCACTCCAATGACCTCTGGTGGGCTGGTACTTATTAACACTACTTTGCATGACTTGTAAAATTAAGCATGGGTTCAAAGCCATGTGATCAGCAAGAAAACGTATGAGACAAATTCCTTGTGCCAACTTTACACCCATGGTCCTCAACCCAGCTCCTTATTAAAATAACCCAGGGGGCCAGGGCTCCCTCAGTAAAGTCACTGAATCAGACTCTCTAGGGAGGTAAGACTTGGACACATACAGTCTGTGAAGGATCCCACGGGGATCCTCACGTGTTGCCTTGGTTAAGAACCCGGCATCACACGAAGATGCTTCTATGAGCAACTATCACGACTCTACACTAAGCCACGTGAGGGTGACCCGGAGGCTGAAGAAACAGCTCCTCTCCACCAAAGGACATACAAAGAGCCACAAACGGCCACTCCTTTAAGAGAGCTTTAAACATTGTCATAGTTACAGCGTGTCCGCAAAGTGATGAGGAGACTTTTAGTGCTATGGCTATATAGCACTGGAAAATAAAAAATGAAAAAAAAGTTATTACACAATAACAGACTTGCAAAATATCAAGTCCCTCAAATCTTTAAGACTGCAACGACATCCACACAAAAATACAAGTAAAAATCGTATTAATAAAAATACACCGAATTTATCTATCTTTTCTCTGAGATGCTTTTGGCCCTTCAAAATTATACAATGCTCCTCCCAAATGTTAAATGGGGAAATGTCCCTTCGTTTACAAAAAAAGACGAGTAAGATATACTATAGCACAAAAACTCTAGAGTAGGATATATCCATACCCACCTTACAGAAATATGCCAAAGTAATGACCAGGGTCGATGGCGTGAACACTACATGTACTTAAAAAGAGATAGAACGTTCATCATTGAACTAGGAGTAACAGACAAATGAATCCCTAATTCAGAAACACAGGGGTTTGAAGGGAGAATCTGGAGTCAAGACTCCCTGAGTTTTAGGCCCAGAATGTGCCATAATGAGATGAGCAACTTTGAGCAAGTTACTTAACTGACCTGGGCCTAGACTATTCATCTTTAAAGCGAGGATAGTAATACCACAGTAGTTCCCTATGGCGGATACAATCCAAGACCTCCAACGAATGCCAAAAACCAGGGATAGTACCGAACTCTGTACCTTTTCACTTAGAAGAGCACTTTCGGCTTTTCTTTGGCATATTCGAATTGCCAGCATCACTACCCTTGCACTTTGGGACCATTTTTAAGTAAGATAAGGGTGACTTAAACACAAGCACACTGTGATACTGCGATAGCTGGTCTGACAACTGAGATGGCTACTAAGTGCAGCATATGCGGTGTGGACACGCTGGACAAAGAAAGATTCGCATCCCAGGCAGGACAGAGATGTCGCACACTATTCAGAATGGTGCACGACTTACGATTTATACGTTGTTTATTTTTTTCGAATTCTGCACTTATAATTTTTTGTAACTAACACGGTGGAAAGCAAAACGGTGGATGGTGGGGGAGTACTGAATCTATGTGATAAAATGCGATTAATTACACAGCGACTGAAACAGCAGGGCTAACAAAATGGGCATTTTGTGTTGTTCTCTTTTTGAGAAAGAAAAAAAAAATCTCAACTAATTGCAGATTTCTTCACGAAGCTTTCATTCTAATGCTGAGCAATCTACTAGTACGCAGGTCAACTTGGCTATATTCTCGGAGACTATATTATCATTAAAAGTGTATCATTTCCAATGAACTCAAACATTTATGCTTTTCTAGGTATCAAGAGTAAAATAAAGTTCATTTATAGAATTTTCATACTCATTACACAGTGTTGTCCTGAAGAACTTTCAGGAAAGATTTATAAAGAAAGATTTAAAGTGAAACTCAAGCCATAATTTAGGTTTTTGGGTTGCGACTACCAGTTAAGTTTATGCTCCTCTGGACAATTATATTTGACCAAAAAATTAAGCCTTAAGGAAAGTAATTGGTAATCACATTAAAAAGTCAATTCACTGCATGTATCTAATTCAACTCTGTCCCTAGGCATCAGAACAGCATCTGGCAAAGGGCAGGTACATATCTGTTCAATGAAAGAATGACCCTAATTCCAAACTATATATATATATGGCAAGGAACGGTTAGGAGTTACCCAGCACTGTGAAAATGTAATGGTGACAACATTCTTTCTTATAACTAACAACTTATAATCACTTCCTGGGAGCAACTCAGAGGTCCAGGCGCCCCTGCGTCCTGCAGCCACCTTATCAAGCGGTGCTGCTCCCCCTTTCCCAGAGGCGGGTCCCCGACAAGGCAGGGCGAGGCCGGGCGGAGGAGCGGCGGGGCAGCACCTCACTCCGGCGGGTCCTTCTTATAATTTTAATTGGGTACTGTATTTTTTGGGTGCTTCTAATATACTGTGTCATTCTTTGTACAATCAGTAGTCATATTGGCAAAAATCCCATTAAGGGTGTTTATGTTTTCTTTTGTTTGTTTTTGGCTGGGAGCAGTAGGTGTTAGCTTTGGGCTTCTGTCCTTAATACGTGGAGATTAATTACATCGTTTTTGATTCTGACTTCTTCTTTCCCTGCTCCTCTACCTCCCACATTCACAAATTACTGTTATTACCTCTGTGTGAAAAATAAAGTTACTCCTACTAAAAGCTGGACGTTTGACTAACATTTCAGGAGTTAACTCAAACTTTACCCAGAAATTCTCCAACCGCAGGTGCTCACCTGCCGACGCCCACGCCAACTCCGCGCCCGCGCGTGGCCGAAACGCGCATGCTCGCGCCTCGACCAATAGGAAGCCCGGCCGGTCCACGCGAGCGGAGAGTGGGCGGTGCCTGGCGAACGCCCCGCCCACAAGGTCCCCGGGAAGGCGTGGTCAGGCTCGGTGAGGGAGCGCCGGGTGCCGCGGGCCCTGGGACCTCGGAATCCCCTGCCCGGGACGCGAGCGCCGGTGTCCTGGGCTGCCAGGCCCGTGGGAAAAGGGATGGGGCCGCTGGCGCTCCCCGCCCCGGATCTCCTGCCGCGTCCGGCGGGGTGTTTAGGTCTGGACGCGCCTCCATCTCTTTCCACGCGTTGCCCTTCTTTGTTTTGATGCTTCTTTTTCTCTTTTCCCTGTTTACTAAAGCAGACCTCTTTCTTCCTAGGGCATGACTTCTAATTTCTAAGGGAGAAACCTGGGGCGTGACTTCTAATACCTAGGGGATTTCAGAAGGCTTCCCTTCCATTGACCTATCTGAAATTTGATTTTACCCAAAGAATTATTAAATGTCTGCAGCTACTATTTTCAAGTTTGATCTGAGCAAACACCATTAATTTGTTCAACAGATGTGAAATATACAGACTCTAACGTTACACAGCCTTAGTTTGAGCCCATCTTTTATTACTTTGCGATGACTGGATGAACTATTGACCCTCTTGCTTCGGTTCTTATCTAGAAAATGCGGGCGGTCGTGCTCACAGGTGATATATAAGGGTTTTAATATAGGAAACACGTTAAACTTGGACCTGGCTCATTGAGAAAGTTCAGAAGTTAATATCATTATTAGATACCAGACCATCTGCCATATTCAGGTTATATGGTGATAAGTATCCTCATGTTCTTTCACGTAACACATAATTTTGGGTTATTTAATATATTTGAGATTTAACAGAAATAAAATACACCTATTCTTTATTTTGCTCTTTATTTCTCTTAATATTTAACTCAGTTTCTTTATCAGGAAAAACGTAATGATCATTTATGCATTTGTAATAAAAATATATACAACAATCTTATTTCATTGAAGGCATTAACTTCATATTTTGTAATGTTAGGCAGTTTAATGGTATGGAACTCAGTAACTACAACACACACACACACACACACACACACACACACACACACGACTCATTGTCTATCCATGATGTGAAATGGTTATTTCTATAAATATCTGGTGTAAAACATCTTGCATTTATTTCACAATCTCTGGAGAGCTTGTAGTAAATGCTTCACTTCAGACGCTGGTAGGTGTCAACCATTAACATCATTTAAGTGGTTTCCACTGAGGAAAAATATTTGGTCTTTCATCCTATCCTGCAGCCGAATAAGTTGACTGAGGTGCTGCGAGGATTCTATGGCTCCCCTTCCTTCCTGCTGGGGAACAGGGAGCTCTGGGCTTCAAAGGCCCTGCGTGTCTGGATACACTCCTGCTATGTCCTGAAGTCGGGGCACCTTTTTGCGCTGTGCAGTACAACTCCCAATGGCTCAGTGATGAGGCAGTTACCATTACTCACCTTAGTTTTTCTATGATGCCTGTTCCTCAGTGCTTACAGGGAAATTTGCAAATTTCTAAAGAAATAAAATCTAAAGATATCAAGATGTTACATATTTAATACTGAGAAGTTAGGTATGAAAGGGTACCAACTGGTTCTTTTCTATAAGGAATACAAACTCTATCTCCAACATCATAGAGCCGAAGACATTAGAAATTATAATAAGCTAAAGTTTAAATGTCATTTAATCATAGATTTAATTTCTATTTTTTTCTATAGACGTTTTATCTTTTAAACTCATCTACTACGTGTATGGCTTTGAGATGTGTGAAATTGAATGCTCTGCCAAGGATATCTATCATCTGTTTATCTGTGTCCCTTTTCTTATTATTACATCTCAGGGAAAGAAAATAAGCAACATTTTTAATTAAATTTGCAGATACTGTCATGTCAGTTAAAATGCTTATGATCGTAGGTCACTCAGAACTGCTTAAACAGTAAGAGCAACAATCTTAAGTTCACAGTATCTCTTAGATACTGGCTCAAAAATGAAAAAACCCTGAGTCCTTTCCATTTTTCACTCTGCCATCCTCAGCTTAGTCCGTGGACTAGTTCCTTGCATGGATGTAAAATGACTATGTAGTTTCACGTATCACATGCATTTAATCAAGAGGAACTCTTTCTTCCGTGGGTCTTTTTTTTTTTTTTTTTTAACTTAATAAAGAAACCTTTCCCAGAACCCCCCAGGATGCAACACATCTTGGCCAGAAGCGTCACAAGCCTACTCAACAAAAAATCATGAAGGCAAAGGGACAAACCTGTACACACTCAATCACAGGAAAATCTGTAGCATAAAACATGTAACCCATGTGAGTACCACACAAATAAGCTGTGCCTCATCATGCAAGACTGTATTGCATGTAAACGTATGACCAGTGATACAGCAACTCAGGGAAATGGTTAAATGTCGATTGTCTAAAGATTAATTCTAAGACAACTGAGCCCTAGTTTATGCTTTTAATTGTCTTGGCAGAATTATAGTATCCTGTTTCCCTCTTGAAGGTTTCCCAGTTTGGATCATAAATTATATTGTCATCCTATTTAGAAAATGCTCAGATCTATTTGTTTCAGTAAATTTGCTCCAAATTGTTTCAGTATTTTTCTTTTCTGGTAAATACCATGAAACAGTCATTCGATGCTCTATTTTGGGAAGTTATTTCTGGGTGCGTCTACCTTTTCTTTACCCTGGCCTAGATGAACCCCTTAGTTTCTCAAAACTAGTTTCTTCCTTAAAGAGCTAAGAATTAAGGCAAAAGCAATGGAATGGACTATTCTCTTGATGAATGCTAAAGAGATCATTTGATAAAAGTCAAATAATCTTGTAGTCCAAGATATTTACTTAAACCTAATTTTTAAAAAGAGTTAGACCTTTGAACTGTTATTGATACATGTAAAATACTTCCAGAACCTTTAAATTCAAATTAATGTTTTCAAAATTATTTTTCTTAATTTTTCACTTTTAAATGTTCTGTACACTTCTAAGTGCTGCCTTTTATGATTCTGCAGATTATCTCACAAATAACAACATTCATTTATAATTTAAAAAATAAAATCTGAAAACAGGATATACTAAATAAAATGATTTAATAAAATATTCATTAATTCGTATTGTAAAGAAACTTTCATATATAACCAGATGACAAATAACACTGGATTCTCTAACATTCTTTTTGTGTTTGTTCATCTTCTCAGTGCCAAATGTTTCTATAAATTTTGGATCTTTTCTTAGTAATCTCAGAGGCCTTATGTTATATATAACCATTTTGGAAACAAAGTTGTAAATCAAAATTCTTAAATTATATATAGTTCCTTTTCTGTATGTGGATTTTTATAGGAAACTGTGGAAATCACAAGTAAATTTGCTGTCCAAGCACATGTGATAAAAACGGCGTCGCCATACATATACTCAGGCACACACAAGCACATGAAGTCATTATGCAGGCGGACATATTCTCATGCCTATTTTCAGCCTTGTTTAGTTAGCATGTCTTCGTGAGTAGCTATAAAAATTGTATTCAAAGTCCCCTCTTTGATTAACTCAGAAGCGACTCGAATTAGATTTGTGGTAATTTGCATTGTAGCAAGCAGCAGACATCGAATATTTAGATAAAGGAGGGAAAACGATTTGTACCCTCTCATCCTTCTTGGTGAGATTTACGTCTCCGACCCTTCAGCCCCATCCTCCCACCCCGACTGTATTTGTAAGTGAAGGCCTATGGAGATATTTGCTATCTGAAGCCTCTATGGTACAGTGGTGGGTTTCAATATTATTTCTCTTCCTTTCTGCCCTTGAAAATGGATAAGATACTGCTGACTTAGTTTAAGAAAGCCCTGCTTTTTAAGAAACAGTCATATGATAGCAGGTCACACACAGGCCAGTCACTGTCCTAAAAGGCCACACTGCAGGAGAGCACAGGTGTTCCCAAACATCGTCTGGTTCCTTGACTAAAGTGGCCTGTAGGTACTCAAACATGCCCTTTTCTTGTTTGCTTATTTATTTAAACACTTCTATTAAAAAATGCTTGGTTACAAACATCATAAAAATAATTTTGGGAGACAGGAAAGATTCGAGAGGTTTGGAACCATCAGAGGAGACATTTCTGTGGAAGGACAGTGATCCTTGCGAAGGCCGAGTGGCAGATGGTTTAGTGCAGTGGACAACGAACACGCAGCAGACACACCAAGTGCTCATCGCGTCAAGGTCATGGTGGGTGCTATTTGAAGCTCCAGGTCTGGAGCCAGGTCACATGCTCTCCAACAATATTCTTGTTTCATAAGCCCTTGAGTCATTGCCCCTTCCTTTTGCTTTTTCTATGACATTCCCCAGAGCTCTTAGAGCACGGAAATTCAGTTCCATCTGGACATTCTTCTCTCCCCGCAGTCGGTCCTACAGCTTTTCTCAGCCAATCCCTGTAAAAACCTGCTCACCACACCACATGCAGTTTAGGGACCCCATGTCTAAACCTGCCAGTTGGGGATCTCAAGTCATCGTAGAAACATCCAAATTGTGTTCTTCAGCACTGTTAGCATAATCTGTACCCTCTTTGCTTCCCATGTGTTTTGCGTATTTAAGATGTGGGGGCTTCGGGTCAGATGGCGTGGGTTCAGACAATGACGTCCCATTTTATTCTAGGTGAGTATTTATGAGTGTCTCACTCTAAGATTACTGGCACTTTTTGCAGTCCAGTGTTTTAATTGTTCTATTAATTATATGTCAATTAGTACAATTCAGCTCAACCTAACGGAGCATATCAGTTGCCCCAACAGATACCTAATTATCCCTGAAAATGTGTTCTAACGGGTATTGTTGCTGTCTGCACCTTTTCAGTCATTTTGAATACCCAAGGTCGTCGCTATCATTATTCTAATTACACTGTAAAATTTACTCACTTGCTTATTAAATGGAATACTCTTAGAAATAGAGAAAACAATAAGAATCAGATCTAGTTGTCAGAATTTAAAAAAATAGATCTAAGAGACAACCGTGCTTGTAAAGGCGTAGAAAGGCTCAGTGCATATACTGTCCGACAGAATGTTACCCAAGTAACATCTGAGAAAGGAAGAAAGGAAGAGAGAGAGAGCAGCCCCTGGCCTCTGGAAGCTGGCCTGTCACCCACAGCTGGGCCACGTCATTCTCTTGTTGGACATAAACGGTCTCATAGAAAACTGACTTACCCCGAGGCTGTGATAAAATCAGACAAAAACAAGGTCCCTGTTATGGATTAAATATTTGTGCTTCCCCTGCTCCCAATTCACATGTCGAAATCCTCACCTGCAGTGCAAAGCTACAAGGAGCTGGGTCTTTGGGAGGTTTTAAATTGGTGAAGTTGGAGTCCTTGCGAGTAGAATTAGTGCCCTTATAAAGAGACCCTAGAGAGCTCTCGCGTTCTCTTTGTGAGGATGCAAGAAGTCAGGTGTCTGCAACCTAGAAGAGGGCCCTCACCAGAACCTGACCATGCTGGCCCCTTTGATCTTGGACTTGCAGCCTCCAAAACTGTGAGGAATACATTTCTGTTGTTAATAAGACGCCCAGCCTGTGCTATTCTGTTACAGTAGTCAGGACTGACAAAGACAGTCACAGAATACAAAACACTCTAACTAAATGAGTGGCTGTTACTTCTTTCTCTAATCATAGAGTTGGGTGGGGTCCAAACGTCATCTCTTTAACATAAGAGAGACTGCTGTTGCTCCCCTCACTTAGGAATTGCAAAAGGTTTGGGAGCTGTGAGCCAGGCACGGTAAATGAAGACCAAATGTATCCCAGAAATGTATTTTGATCATCTGAATGAACTAATACAGTCACAGTTCTCATAAATCACAATATCTTACTGGTATTGCATTTTTTTCATATCTGTAATTTCCATTTGGTTCTTTTTTGTGACCTCTGTTTTGTTGATGAGGTTTTTCTATCTTTTTATTTGTTTCCAGAGAATGTGTAATCGACCGCGCAAGTATTGTTACGACGGCTGCTTTTAAATCCTTGTTGGGTAATTCCGACGTGTGATTTATCTTAGCATTGTAGTATTGTTGTCAGCTGATTGAGTTTTTTTTTCCATTCGAGTTGTGATTTTCTTGGTTCTGGTATGACAGGTGAATTTTGATTGTATCCTAGACATTTCGCCTATCATGTTAGGACTCAGGTATTATTTCGATGTTTTATTTTGTATGCATCCACTCTTTTTAGGTTTAGCGTGCAGGCGTTGGACACTTTCGGGGGCCGCCATTCCAGTGATAACTTTTTATTGTGTTAACGGTGTTACTTCGATCGGTGTGGTTTATGGGATACCTTTGGATTCCTCTCTCGTTCCTGGTGGGCTGCCTGGTGAAGTGGAAAGGGTTTCCCTCGACTGGATATAGGGTGTCTCTTTGTGGGAGGAAGTAGTCTCAGTCTGGCAGATTTGTATAAAACTAAACATGTAACTGTCATACAGCTCAGCAACTGCATGCCTGGGCATTTACCCCATGAATCCTCTGCAGTAAAAGGCATGAACTGCTGATACATTGATCAACAGGAATCTGCAGAAATTATTTGAGTGAAAAAAAAAAAATCCCAAAAGTTAGTTATATGCTGCAAGATTCCTTTTATGTAATATTCTTGAAATAACAAAAATTATAGAAACACAGAACAGATCGGTGTCGCCAGGAGTTGGGGTGGGATTGGGGGTGGGGGGATGGCGGCTGTGAAAGGCCAGCAGCGGGGATCCTCGTGGTGTGAACCTGTTCTGCCTTTGGGCTGTATCGGTGTCGATATTCTGGCTGGGATGTTGTACCATAGTTTTTTCCAGATGTTACCACTGGTTAAACGGTACATGGAATCTCTCTGTTATTATTTCTTAGGACTGCGTGTTCTACAATGATCTCAAAATGAAAAGTTTAACAATTAAAAAAGCAAGGCCACATTATCCCCTCAGCTACTAATAAGAGACAGATTGGTGATGATGGATTTCATATCAGCTATTGCTAGGAAAATTTATGTAAAATGCGTGTCTATCCATTTCTTTTGGTTTGCCAAGACGAGCCAGTTATGCTACCATATGTATGCTCATATATTCATGATACCGTCTTGACTGGTATGTAGTGGTGATGAGTTTTACTCTAAGGATCCCTCCATCGGAAATGTGTAAAGTGCTTGTTTTGGCAATAATTAGCATTAATAAGTGATTACATCTTTCTTTTCTTTACTCTTGCTTTTTTTTCAGGTGTCATCTGTTTATCAGCATCTGGAAATGTCTGTAGCCTTTCTACACTAGAATTTTCAAATTCATTAGAGAAATAGAAAAGAGATTCAGGTGCAGGAAAAAAAGAGTGGTTAGGAGAGATATTTTACCACTTTTTATAAGTTCAGACACATCAATGAAACAATCATGAACTATTCACTCTATGTATTAATTACAGGTTAGGAATTATTGTATAAAACACCTTAAAACTGTGCAGTAATACAATAGTAATACAAATTCTGAGCTTCATTATAAAAAATAACAGAAAAATAATTAAAAAAAGAAAATTCAGACCCGGCCATTACATGTCTGCGTGTGGGATATTCTGTACCATTTTAGTTTTCACAAATCCTAGCTGAATTAAAACGGTGCAATAAGACAACTTACCTGGTCAAACAGGTGAGTGGGCTGTTGTTGAAGGACGAACTGAAAGGATTTGTCTTTCTCCACCCAGACTCATGCATGTTTGAGGCAAGATGGGAGGAAGCAAGGAAGTAGGTGCCTAACGGGTGCGATTAAATTCTGTTAATCTTGACGTGTGTGTTTGGGCGACCATGGGCGTATTCGGTGGAAACTAGACTTTACCAAAACCAGTAAAGCCGGAACCAGGATGCATCTCGTGCATGTAGAAACAATCAGGAGAACAAAATAAAAGTCTTACATTTTTCATTAAAATCTGGATATCGACAACTCTATAGCTTTAAGGGATTGTTATCACATCAACTATTATGAATTTTAAGCGAAATGGGAGCAATACCTATGGATTTTTTTTTTTTTTGTCCTCTTGCTTAGGACATAATCCCTGAGACATGACCCAGTCCCCTAATATGTTACCTGCAGCTTGACGATCAGCCACCAGAACGAGGTACAGGACAGCACCTTTCATCTAATCTCACAAAGCCTCTTCCTCTGACTGGTGGGGTGCCATAGGACGATTTCGACATAAATCAGGTTTTGAACATGGCAGATAAATTCCATTTAGCTCCAACATTCTAGAATTCTTAAGTTTTTCTTCTCATTTTGTGACATGCAGGGCATTATATCAAATGCTAGACATATTTCTACTTTTAAAAAGCGTTATACTTTTAAAGCAAGTATTAGAATAGCATGTTATAAATGGTAGTTTCGTATGGTTATAGACAAGGAAATTCATTTCTATCAAACCAATTTATAGGAAATTCTGATAAGTATCAGTCATTATTTGTACCAGGATCCAGAGCTTATGAAAATAAATTGTAGAAGGCCTGTGCTTTCCCAATTTAGTCCTCTGCTCTGGGAAAGCTTAGCCTTATTTCCTATATCATTTTAGTTTCTTTTTGCCAGAATTCATCATGCACGATACACTGCAACACAACTCTAAATAAATTCTCTGCAATTTCGGTGGGGGTGGGGC
>NW_006440135.1:171547-194293 GCF_000325575.1 Pteropus alecto
GGTACCTGATTTATTAGACAGATAAAATAATATGCGTTTAGACAGCTCCCAAGTGACTTAAAATATGCTGAGGCATTTTTATGCATGTGCTATTCAAATTAAAGTCAACAATAACGTCCACTCTCTATTTTTCCCCTTCTGATCATTTTTTTTTTTTATGATGGAGTTGAGAGATCCTCCAGAACGATGAGTCGAAATCTAAAATGAGAGGGGTCGGAGGAAGGGGACTTGGGGGAGAAGGAGAAGCCGGCAGGTTGCTCGCTTCAGCCGTCCAGTTTCCCAGTCAGCCTCCGGCTGAGTGGCCAGCGTCAGCGGGTGACCAGGGGCCGGTTCCAGTAACGGCCTATTCTCCCCCGCAGTGCGGCACAGTGGACCAGGGCCTGTACTTGAACCTGATGGAGCGAAATCTTCAAGACGCTCGAAAGTTCATTCTGGAGTACGAGGTGGCGCAGCCGGTGACCGCAGTGCCCACCTTCATGGAGGACGACAGCCGCTTTTCCCACGTGGCCGTCGACGTGGTGCAGGGCAGGGACGCGCTCGTCCACACCATCTACCTGGCCACAGGTAGGAGCTCGCTCCTCCCCCGAGGGGTTTGCTACCGGCTCCTGAGTTCGCGTTTTAAATTCTAAGCGTGCGATTTCCACATCAAGTCTGGGTCTTCCTTCCTCACGAGCAGCAAGACACACGATGCTCCCTCATCCTTCCTAACTCTCTGTGCTTCTTGTGGGAAACCTTAGTTTTTCCCTTGTTTTTCATGATTTGTTCACTTTAATTGGAAAGACAATACTTAGTACTTTCGCCGTTGTTTCTTTTCATAATATAAGCTGTTCCTTAACAAGATCGTTTTAATTTGGGTAATTTAAGACAATAGAATAGATGACATTTTAAAGTGAAATATAGTCCCGTGTTTGTCATGTTAATTTCTGATCGGTTCAAAGATAATACAGCAAATATTTTTGTGGTAGGGTGATTACACGGAAGCATTCTTGGAACTGTTTCCTTAGGGACAAATAACAGAGCATTTAATGAAAAACCTAAGGCAAATTTCTCATTATGTGAGACAGACAACTAGACCTGTCTAATTTCCAAAGGAACTCAGTGCAGTAGCGCATTCAGCCATATGGGAGTGTCCTTGTCCCTTTGCTGGTTACACATGCAGCTCCTGGCACTGGAGGCCAGCCTCCGGGGCCTTCTCTCATCCTTTCCCTTGCCTTGGTCCTCCCACACTGGACTCCGTGGCCCGGAATGATACCCAATCCCTCCCATCCTCACCAACTCCGTGTCCAGGAAACCACCCATTCACTCTTCAGTTTCAGTACAATTGGCAATTTCTTAGGAATAATTGTTTTATCCTAATAATCATTTCTATTTCTTGATAAAACTTCTCATTTCATAATTATACATTTATCTGTTTATTTTCTTCCTGTCGTCACTAAACTTTATTGAATTTTTACTATTGTGTGGTTCATTTGAGCACTGATGGGTAAGATGGTAAACTTACTGGTAACACCCTACTCTTGGCATTTAGCCAAGTGTTGGCTAGCACACCAATGCGCACATAGTGGGGCATGTCAGCTGCTCCCCGGTTAAAACTACTAAGTGAAGGAAAAAATAGAACTGACTGTCCAGGTATCTAAAAAACCTCTTGCTGCTTTTTTCGCTGGAATAAATAGACACTGAAATGTTCCATCCCATACCAACCCAGCTAGTGTGAAGGCTTGTCCATGAAATGGTCCATGCAAGGGTGACCAGGCTATGCCATTACCATCTACAGTTGGTACCCAGGCAGCAAGCATTGTTGGTGATATTGAATGAAAAAATGATGGGCTCAGTGCTTTGAATCAGAGAAGGCCTGTTCTTATAGACTATTCCTTGGACATTGGAAGAAATAGGAAGAGAGCCAGGTCAGCAACTTTGAAAAGAGATAACACCGAGCTTGGGGAAAAATTGATGATGATCATGATCATGATCATGATCATGATGATAATCTCTAGACTGAGTATATCTATAAAAGACTGAAACCTTAACACATCAAATACTCATTTCCTGGCCTTGATATTTTAAAAATTGCAAGGTCTATGTTTAATCTGTGACCTGCCTCTTATTAGCACCTTTACCTTGAGCAGGTTACATAAGCTCCTTGAACCTCAGTTCATTATCTATAAAATAGGGGTTAACAATGATAGCATCTACATCATAGAGTTACTGTGAGAATTTTGTGAGCCAATACGAGCGAAAATAAACACGTGGGACTATATCGAACTAAAAAACTTCTGCAAGCCAAGGAAATCATCAACAAAATGAAAAAGCAACCTATTGAATGGGAGAAAATATTTGCAAATCATATATCTGATAAGGGGCTAATATCCAAAATATATATTTAAAAAAAAAACCATATAACTCGATAGCAAAAAAAAAATCCAATTTAAAAATGAGCAGATCTGAATAGACATTTTTCCAAAGAAGGCATACAGATGGCAAATAAGTATATGAAACAATGCACATCATCAGGGAAATACATATTAAAACCACAAGAATATATCACCTCGCACCTGTTAGAATGACTAGTACCAAAAAAGAGAAGTAACAACTATTGGCACTTGTTATTATATATGTGTGTGTGTGTGTATACATATATATATATATATATATATGTATGTGAATGAAAACTGATACTAAATTATTAGTAGTTGTATGTAATTTTAAAAGCCTAAATTTAAGTGTAAATTTCAATGTTGGACTGAACCATTGTCCCGTCTTAGAAAGCATACTAGAGGTATCTGACAGTTGCCATCAAAGGCCAAGATGACAATTTATAAGCGTTTCTTATGGAATAACAATTATTTTCCACCTTGGTGATTTTCATATGCTAAAATGCCTTAAGCAAAGGACAACAATTACATTAAATATGGGCTTTAAAAGACGGTGCACATCAGAAACCAGTGAAAAAAGAAAAATGAATTCTATCACTTTTTAAAACAACGTTATTGAAATATAATTTACATAACATAAATTCACCCATTTTAAGTCCACAATTCAATTTTTAATATATCTAAGGAACCACTGCCTAATCCAAAGTCATGAAAATTGTTGTCTTCTAAGAGTTTTATGGTTTTCACTCTTTCACTTAGGTGAATCATCCAATTTGAGTTAATTTTTGAATATGATTTGCCGTAGTGATCCAGCTTCATTCTTTTGCATATGGATAGCTAGATTCTCAGTACGATTTGTCGAAATGATTATTCTTTCCCTCTTGAATTGTCTTAGCATCTTAATAGACAATCAGTTCACTGTAAATGTGAGAGTTTATTTCTACACTCTCAATTTTATCTGTTGATGTATATAACTATTCTTAGGCTAGTACCATGATGCCTTGATTACTATAGCTTTATAGTAAGTTTTTCAGTTGGAAAGTGTGAGTTCTCCAACTCTGTTCATCTTTTTTTAAAGCTGTTTGGCTTTTCAGAGTCCTTTGCATTTCCATGTGAATTTTTAGAATCCGCTTGTCCATTTCTGCAAAAAATGTTCTGTTGGGATTTCGGCAGGGATTGCATTTAATCTGTAGATTCATTGGATAAGTATCGCCATCTTGACATTAAATCTTCTAATACATGAACATGGTTTATCTTTCCATTTTCTTAGGTCTTCTTTGTTTTCTTTCAATTTTGTAGTTTTCAGAGTATGAGTTTTACACATCTTTTGTCAAATTCGCTCCCAAGAACTTTATTCTGTTTGATGCTATTATAAATGGATTTTTTTTAAATTTCATTTTCAGATTATTCATTGCGAGTGTATGGAAATACAGTTTTGAGCTTTTACCCAGCAGTCATGCTGAACTCTTTTATTGTTCTGACAGTTTTCAGTGAATTTCTTAGGATTTTCCATATATGAGATCCTGCATCTGTAAATAGAGATAGTTTTTCTTCTTCCTTTCCAGTTTGGATAACTTTTATTTAATTTTCTTGCCTAATTGCCCTGCTAGACCCCCCAATACATTGCTGAATGGAAGTAATGGGTGTGGATGTCTTGCTCCTGGTCTCGGGGAAAGCATCAGGTTTTCATCATCAAGTTTGACATGAATCTGTTTTTGTCATAGGTATTCTGTGAGGCTGACGAAATTTCCTCTATTTCTAGTTTGCTGAGAGCTTTTATCATGAGAGATTGTTGGATTATGGCAACTAATTTTTCTATATCAATAGATATGATGATTTTTTTTGTCTTTATTTGTATTGTTATAGTAGATTACATTAATCTTTAGATGTTATATCTGCCTTGCTTGCATTCCTTGGATAAATTGCACTTGGTCATAGTACATAATTTTTTAAATATGTTGCTATAGTTTGGTCTGCTAGCATTTCGTTGAGGATTTTTGCATCTATATTCATAAGAGATATTTTTTTCTGTAGTTTTCTTTTCTTTAGATGTCTTTGTCCGGTTTTGTTATCAGCTATCACTTTTTAAATAAACCTTCACTGAGGAGATGAGGTTCAAAGATTCTCTTAAATAATACAGGGAAGAGATTTGACAGAACTGGGAATAAAGAGTGACATGTAACTCTTAATATTGTTGTTCCCATTTGGAATCCAGTACAGTAAATGCGCTTTCTCCAAATCATTATGGGTTACACAATACATTTTCAGTCTCGTCTCCACCAGGGTGCCTGCAGTAAGCTGTGGCTGGGAGAAACTGCTTTATAATGGTGCAGTGATTAACAGTCCCCAAGTCTAAAAGTAAACCTTTTCTGGGCACATGGAAAGCAGTATTTTTTACATGAATATATATCATCATACAAATTTATATAATTTCTTTCCTTCTTCCTCCCTCCCTCCCTCCCTCTCTTCCTTCCTTCCTTTTCTTTCTCTTCTTTCTTTCTTTCTTCTTCCTGGTTCAAAAAATAGCAGCAGAATAATCCCACAGTAATATAATAAACTGACAATTTTTAAGTTGGTTTATCTTATTTCATTTCTTTTTTAAAACATGGAATTATTAGCCAAAATGTATTCTGCACGATTTACATCTTAACACTTTAAATGGAGTTTTCTTTACTAAAGGGCATTGCTGAATACCTTATTAGATAACCCCATAATTGTATAAACATTAATAATAGATTAGTATAATGCTTAGGATGGATGGAGCTAATGTCTCTGACGGCAGCAGTGTAATGAGAAACAGTCTTTTCATATGATTTTTTTTCAGATTTACCCTTTAGATTAGGTAAGCACTTTCTCAGAAAAGCTGAGGGCATGAACTTTGCTAATGTGGTTTTTATGAGGAATCAATGAAAACTTTACTTAACCAACTACCCGAAGATGAGAATACCTGAAATCATAATTATAAAGGAACTAATCCTTGGAAACCAAATAAAAGTCAATATGAAGAAAAAAGTCATTTTCAGTGTTCTGCGTTGGTCAGCCCTAGTAAGTACTAAATAACTATTGGATGTTTGAGATGAATAGAAAGAGCTAGCTGTTCATCCTCATTGCTATTATCTTAGCTAACTCAAAATATAAGAAAACCTGATATTTAAGTACATTTGGTGCACAACTTTGATTTCTGAAGCCTGCAAGACTTAAAATACGCTTCACATTTGGGGACAATTTTGAGATTAATACTGTATTCAGATTATAGTTCTAATTATCGGCTTTTAGTCTAAAATCCTGAGTCCTAGAAGAATATAATAAAACCAATTGAATATGCAACACTTTCGGAATTAAAATGGAGTTGAGAGAGAGGAAAAGAAAATTTGAGTAAGAAGAAATATTTCTCTTTTTATACTGGAAAATATGTGTAAAGATTGCTACACTATTAGGATAAAATGTTGAGCATAGTCGACAGTTAGTAAGGGGTATTTGAAGTAATACTGACTGGAACCCAGTGGAAGCTGGTTTAAATTGTCAATAGTTAGTTTCAAGGCTTTTATGGATGGCATTTTCATGCAATTTGCCAATGCTAAAACCTCGAGTAGTTAATTATTTGCCTAAATATCTTCCTGGAATTTTGGAGAAAAACACTGACCCCGAGTATTGTAGTGTTCTCTCTAAGCTTAATTACTGGGATTGAGAGCTAGATTTTGAGTCTCATTCATATGAAATTTTAATTAATTTCTAAAATCCGACCTTGACCGTAGCAAAAGAACACTACTCAACGTGGAAAACAGCCCCAGCCACAGAGGCCTGGCTTTGTCCTTGATAAATCAGGTCTCTAAAGGCAGTCTTCACAATGAGCTGATGCTCTTTGAGTTAAACTATATATTTTTTTTTTTCAATTAGAAATTGTATTGATTACATAATATTGGTGGTTTTTATATTTGTGGGCAGCATTAATTTGTCTCTGCGTGGATGGGATATGAGCCAGCTGTCTTGATCTTTGTTGAATCACTGACCTGTGAGGAGTCACCTGACAGCTTGTCTTTAAGAATCTCTAACTTTCAAAGATGGATCTTTAACCTGCACCCCTGGGTCCTCAGATTCTGGGGGCTTCCTGGCCCTGAGTGCAGAGAATTCTAGGAGCACGAGGGCACAGGCCGAGTGCCAGGTCCTCGTGCCCTGGCTGGGCTGTGACTTCCCACCCAGTTTTAGTGACAGAACCTTCGACCTTTTTCCTCATAAACTGTGATCTAATCTTCTCCAGTGTCTGAGTTCTGTCCTGTATCCTCTGACACATCCCATCCCAGGAATCAGAGGACCATTTGTGTGCCCTGTGCTTGGTCCTACACTGTCACCTTCCCTGGTCCTCTGTCTCCTGCTGTCTGACTGGAAGGAACCCTCACTACGGCCTCCGTGGTTGGAGGATGTATATCTGGTGTTGGAACCAGGCTGCCCCTCAGCCACTTGACTCCCAGTTAGGAAAAAACAGTGACTTTTGTCAAGACTCATTTGCTTTCCATGTGAATAAGAAATGAGCTGGGATGCCACGTGGATCGAAAACAAAAGTGCACCCAGAAAAGATTTGGGGAGACACAAGGGGAAGTCAGTGCCGAAGCTAGCACGCCCAGGGTCCTGGAGCTGCGTCATTAGTGTGGGGCGTGTTTAGTGGCTGAATATTCAGCAATTCATCTCAGTAACGTGTCACAGTATAAGCCTATCCCCCTGCCCAGGAATGTGTAAGAATAAGTGCCATTCTTGCCCCTTGGATGCCAGCAGGGGCTTTCCTGTCCCTTAGATATCTGTTCCTTATTTCAGACTCCCATTTTCATGCCTTTGGAAGTCTGCTGCCCTCCCCATAATTTCTGTTAATTAACCTCTGGGCTTATGCTCACGACTTCCTGTCCATGCTCAGGTGGAATGTGTTTCTCTCATTGTCAAACAAACAAATCAATCCTTTCACTAATTTCTGTATTTAAAAAATAAGTTACAGCAAGTATCACATGAGCTTGGAAGCCGTTGTTGAAGACGTGGTCAATTATAAAAGCAAGCGAGGGAATAATACACATTACGGGAGAATGGTCGCCCAAGGCAGAGAATGCGATGGGTGGACGAGGGTTCAGAGCAGACATCGAGGGTCCAAGTGAGGTCCTAGCGTTTGAGCCGGCTGGTGGGTAACGTGGTGATCGCACTGTGTTACTACTTTCAGCCAACACGTATGTTCATCAGGTATTCAACATTTCATACCAATAACTTTCTTAAAAGCGAAAAAATGCAAATCGAAAGTGTTGACCCTCGCCAAAGCACAGCTTAGTGTGGCCAGGCGCGCGTTCACACATGCGCGCAGGGAAGCCGTCGCAGGGCGGGGCGTCAGTGAGCACAAGCTCTCCGCCAGCTTCCCGCTTCCTCTCATCCCGACCCGCTCTTTTTTCACTCTTTCTGTCCCTTTGACCAGGAAGGCACCCCAACGACTCCTCTGTCTCAGGCAGTCTCTTCTCTCATCTGACCCCCTGATCCAGCCAAAACTCAAACCCCGGTTGGAGGGGTCCCCCAAGAGAGCCAGCGCACGTCCGCCCCACGGTGCCCTTCTGCCCTTCCTTCTGTTATGGACGCGCGCTCCCATTTTAATATGCCTTCTTCTGACAGCAGCATCCCGTCTCGTGCATGCGAGCGCGCATGTGTGAACACGGGCCTGGCTACACTAAGCTGTGCTTGGGCAAGGGTCAACACTTTCGATTTGCATTTTTTCGCTTTTAAGAAAGTTGTTGGTATGAAATGTTGAATACCTTATGAACATACGTGTTGACTGAAAGTAGTAACACAGTGCGATCACCACGTTATCCACCAGCCGGCTCAAACACTAGGACCTCACTTGGCCCCTCGATGTCTGCTCTGAACCCTTGTCCACCCACCGCATTCTCTGCCTTGGGCGACCATTCCCCCGTAATGTGTGTTATTCCCTCGCTTGCTTTTATTATTGACCACGTCAATCTGTGGGAACATTGTCTCTCGGTTCTGTGTGGCTTGCCCTAGAGGTAAGTCAAGAGATATGTATTCTTCGGTGACTTGCTTTTATTCATTCACATTATTTCTGGGAGGTTTACCTTGGTTCACGTACGTAACTAACTTCACCTTTATACAATAGTCCTTTGTGCCTCCGAATTTCATGGGATCTTATTGACCGGTGTTCGAGTTGTTCCTGTTTTTCATTATTGGAGACAGTGTTGCTGTGCCATCTCTGTCCTCACCGCCCGGGGCAGAGTGTTCTCTGGGTCAGGGCTTCTCAACTGTGACAGCCATAGGAAGTGGTTCTATTTGTATGGCTCATTGGGAAGCAAATAAAGCCATTTGTGATGGCCCCAGGAATAGAAGCGTGGAAGCTTCGACATCCTGGTGAGCTTGGTGAACTTGAAGCCTGTCCGTGGCCCAAGGATTGAGAAGCTGCGCTCTGCGTGGGGAGCTGCCAGTTCATTGTGTACATGAATCTTCGGCTCCGCTATAGTATTCTGAATTATTGTCCACAGTCTTGTAGCAAATCTCGGTAATTTAACTACACTTGACCCAATTGGTTATATTATGAAAACACACATGAGGTGGGACAGACGAGAAACATGAACGGTTTTTTCCATCTTATGGCTTTTACAGTTGTGGTATCGGGGGTGATTCTCTCTGGCTGTAGGAAGTCATTAGGGAATGGTACATATCTGTGTTCAACTTAACTCTTTAGATGACGGTTAATGCACTAAGAGACAAAATTGGGATGGAATTATTGTGAAATGGAGCATCTGAAAACAATATGGCGTGTTGGGAAAAACATACACCCTAGTTCCAGACCAAGCGGAGATGGTATCCTTTCTCCTTGTATTCTAAACCATGTAACTAGGAAATTTCTAGACCTTTATAGGTCCATTTCAGTATCTGGCAAATAGCATCACAATATCCATTCTGCAATATTTAAAATAGGAATATAGAGAAGAGATGCCGACCCAGTGTCTGCCACCCCCAAGCCTAAGTTCCAGCACCTTCCACTTCTTACCCACTGGCTTTTTCTGGGTGTGTACGTGTGTCTTACATTTTGCTGCGTTGCCCTGACTTCTCTCATCTCAATGTCCTCCAGGGTGGGTTCCCCAGGCCCTGGACACTGAGATGGAGCTGGAGCACGAGAGGGGTTTTGTTTTGTTGTTGTTATTGTCGGGGTGGGGGTGGCGGGGGCAGTAACAAGTGAAAGGAAAAAGGAAGGAAGCCAGGTTGGGCAAGGGGAGCCATCACATGACAGCATGTACCTGCCCAGTGTGGATCTTCAAAGTTTTTCTGTTAGAGAAATTGAGCCGAAATGGCTGGGCCCTTGTCCCACTGCCTTGTCCAGTCATTCGATGTAGACTTCCTGAGAAGAACATGCCCTTGGCTATCTCCACCTTGCTCAGACTGAGGAGCACCCTGAGAACATTTCGAACTTGCTTAAAAGCTGAGGCAGACCCTGAAGGGGTTAGCAGCTGGAGGCTGTCAGCTAACCACAGTCTTTGCAGCTGTGCAGAGGGTCGGGCCCTGCCTGACATATCTCCACGTCTGCCCTGGAATTGTGGAACCCGCGAAATCTCCCAAACCTGCTGCATAGGACTTTCAGTCTCCTAAAGTATCTGGCTTACTGCCTGCCACCTAATTAGGTAATGAAGAGAATTGGATTAATTATCTAATCGTTAATTGCGCATCACCCATAACCCTCTTAGTATTCTCTCACGCTTTAGACATCACTAGTTCTCAACGGTGGCCCCACAATACGTCCGCCTAGACAGCTTTTAGAAAATAGTGATGCCCACGCTCTGCCTGGACCAATCAAATCAGGTTTCTGCACGTGAAGGCAGGATCAAGGCCTTTACAATCTTTACAGACGCTGAAGGAGTCTAACGTGAAGCCCATTAGGAAGTCCGCAGTATCTACTTAGGTTTGTGACATATTGGGACTATGTTTTAAGGCATGGAAAGAAGGGCTTCTGGAATGGAGGTGGGACCTCTGGCCGTGGCACCCTCCTCCTCGTCACCAGCATCATGACGATTGCTCAAAAGCAGTAAGTGTCCCCATGGTCCACGCACTGTGCCGGGCTCTTCCCTTAGAGACGCCTAAGGAAGTTAAGAGATCGTCACATCGTCTCAAAGCTCATCCATGGCTGACCTTCCTGTTAGCATCTTTGACGACGGGAACTAAGTTCGACGACCCCTGCCTGCTGGTCAAGGAATGATGCCACGCCACTTGGGTTAGATCCAAGCCGAGCTCTCGTTGACGGTGTTGGTCTCCGAGCCTCACGGCAGACCTCGTGAGTGCGAGTCTCAGGGCTCAGACCTGCCATTTCCACTTCGGCAGCCTCCCTGAGCATCCTTACAGTCATCGAAGTCTGAGAGCCGGTCTGCTGTGCTTCTAGATCTGTTGTCACTGACCCGACGAGCCTAGTGCTTCAAAAGCCCAAAACTCAAAACGTCAGCAAAAGGAGTGAGGGCAGGTTTACTGATCCAGAGGGTGCCGGCTGAGAAGATGGGAGACCTTACGGTGCCTCGACTCCATCTGGCTCGCGGACCAGGCGAAGGGTTTCTAAGAACCTGGGGAAATGGATTCGGAATCGTGGTGGGCAAGTTTCGATTGGAGGACCTCGGAACGTGGCCATTTGGTAAAGGGGTGTCAATGCTGGGTCTTCTAGGACAGTGGACCCGTGGCTTCTCAGAGGGTCCTGGTGTCCCAAGTTCCGGTGACATCCTGGTCCTTTGTTTCCTGGGGTGGAGGTGATGCTTTGGGTCCAGGCACAGCTGGAGGCTGAAGTTCTCTCCTCTGCATGTGCTTCAGCCGTGTGACCTGCAGTCCCGCCTGTGGCCCCTGACGGACAGCTCGGCACCTTGTTCAACAGCGTAGGGCCATTCGAGCTGGCTCTGCGGTTACACTGTCCCGTCTGTCTTGTCAGATTTCTGCCCCTGCCCCCACCTCACTTCAGCTTCTCACTTCCGAAGTAACTTTCAATAGAACAGGCAGTAAGATGGGTGTGTAGAAATTTAGGGGCAACTGGGTACTCTGGACACCTCAAGTTGCCAAAATGACGAATCGAATTTTTAATGTGCTCTTTCTCCTGCTATTCCTTAGAAATAAGCAGGAAGAGTGAAAGAGGAAAGTCCAACCCTGAGCTTAATGAATGACTTCTGAGGCTTTTAGAATTTCGAGACTTTCAAGTATTCATTCAGTAAACGTTCATTAATTGCTTTCCATGAGACAATAAAGGTATCAGGATGAGAAGACTCGGTGCTTGACCTCAAGGAAAGCTTATACCATACAAGGAAAGACAGATACTTTGCTTACAGTTTGACCTAATGCTCTCTTAGTTGAAGTAAGAATAACCTTCAATGAGCCCAGAAATTTGGGAACCTGGCCTGGCCTGGGAAGGTCAGAAACATCCCAGAGGAGAGCGAGGGAGCTGCTTTGGGGAAGTAGGGAGGTGGCTGCCGGGTGGAGAAGGTATCGAAGTGTCTTCCTGGGAGGAGGCACAACCCGTGCAAAGCAGGCAGCTGTCGAAAGGCGTGGGGCGTTCTAGAAAGACTGAGGCATTTAAGTTAGCGGGAGTTGGGCGCGGAGAGACAGGAGATGAAGGCAGGAGGCAGGGCGGGCCAGACTGACATTTTTATCCTCACACACGAGTTCAGGATTTCCGGGGCCAGGACAGATCTGGGCCAAAGGGGAGACACAGCTCAGCTCTGGATGCGCCGAGTTCCAGTCGCATGCGTAGGTCTGGGAGTCGATGGGAAATCCTTCTCTGAAGCTGGAGAGAGAGGATTGGGTCAGTACTAGAGACCTCAGGTCGGTTTGAAGCCATAGGAATAAATAAGTTCATGCCCGAGGAAAGCACGTGAAAACGGCAGCTACCAAATATCTGGGCACCTCAGCCGCTGGTTCATAATTAGTATCATGTAGCAGTTCTGAAAAATGAGACAATACTTTTCTTATTCCATCGAGTAGACAGCTCCCTTTTCTTTCTTTTAAATTTATGTCGTGTGAGAGAGATTTGCATAGATTTTTCTCAACCATCCCAACTCACCCTAATGGGACCAGACAGAGTATAAATTTCACCCCTGGGTGTGAGAGGGTAATTTAGACTCTGTATTCCTGCCTACTGACAATCAGAGAAGGCCTGCCAGCTTTGCCAAATGGGTGGTTATTTTGTAATTTAGATACAATAAATCTCAGGCAAGTAATTTGCCTTCAGAATCTTGAATTGCCTCCTTAGCAGAATGGTTTTCAGTCTGGTTGGAGTTACATTTAAGTTACAGAGCGACATGAGAGCTTAGAAGACAGACCCAGAAGACTCGATTGACTGCACTTCTGTTTTAAATACAATTTTGTTTCCATTCACAGGAAATGTAGTGGCAAATTTCTTTTTCAGCCGTCGGTTTATGATGTCGAATGCCTACAAGAGTGCTGTTTCCTTTTGTTTTTCAGCAGGGCAATAGAGGCTGTTGTGACAGGGGTGACATCTCCCCTCCTGCTTTATGTATGGGAGGAGCTTGCTCGTTTTGGATAAAACTTGGGTAGAGCTTATAGTCTATAAGCTAAAAGGAGCAAGAAAGTAATAATAGCAAACTCCTGCATAACACACGCTGCGTGCCAGGCACCATCTGCACCAATTCGCTCCCTGTGTGGCCCTGGACCCGTGAGCCGGGGCCCAGGGTGGAGGAGACACAGAGATGTGAGTCACCTGGAACCCGGAGTCTAACCTGGGCCATTGGACCTCAGGGTCCACTCACCGAACCGTGTGCTCTGCTTGAGCACCTACTGTGTGCCGGGCGCTCTCCTAGACTCCAGAGAGTCCATGGTGGGCACCACACGCTGTGTCCCCAGCGCCTGGCTCCCTGGAGCTGACGTGCGAGGGTGAGGACGCGAGAATGTGAGTTAAATTCAAACTCTGAGATAAAAGAAAGTTGCATATAATTATGACTAGGATGTTTAAACTGGCTAACGTATTCTTTTGGGGAGGAAATAAGCCATTAGTTGAAGCTGATAAACGGAGTTAATTAAAATCTCCGTTTCAGGCATCCACTGGCCAAGAAGACCCATTTTCCTCTTTTAATTCCCCTGTTACCAAAGAACTGTAGCACTGAGCTCCCGATGCCAGGACCCATGTAATTCATTTGCTCAATTATAAGTTAAAAGAAAGGACTTTCGTAACACATTTGTTGTCCCACTGAATTGATGAACTTTATGGAATGATCTGTTGCTATGGCGACATGCTGCCTAGTGAGTGGAAGAGGCTATTTCATCGTGACCTCACTGATAATGCTTGGAAAGGTAACGGATGTAAATACAAAAGGTTTCCTTCTACTCTGCAGTAACTCTGGGTCGATGAGACAAGCGCTAAGAATGCCTCTCGGACACAGTAGTGGGGAACAAATGCAGACACAAATAATGCCTATCCAGGCCCTACACCATTTCGAAGTAAAGGGGTTTAGCTTCCTTGGTTAGCAGGCTCGGTGTCCACAGCGAATCTTCTATGCCTTGCCAAAGATAACCATCGTCAGCAGGGTTGTTTATTTTAAATGCAGATATCATTTCTGCACAGTATTTAGTGCATGGAAAGCAGAAATGTTCCCTTAAACTATGACAAAAGCAAGAGAAGAAATAAAAAGAGAAAGTTTAAAAAACTATATATTCAGTGTTGTAAAACCTCCACCTTCCGATATTTTTTTGAAGCTTCAGAGAAATATATATTTGTTCTATCCTCTGGAAGTGCTTTTGATCTTTGTAATTAAGAGGAATTAATTTATCTGGATTTTTTCCTCAAGATTTTAGAGTTTATCTGGATTTAAGCTGGAATATACATAAGGATGCTAATTTTCACCATAGATACTGTTTAAGGATTAAATATTTCATTGTTTGAGGTAGAAAGAAGGGTAGCGGGCTGCCTGATTACATATTAGTATGAAAAATCTAAAATTACCCTTTTAAATGACTTTTATGCATACTGATCGTAAACATCTGTTGGAACTAACCATGTTGCTGTTCTTTTTCTTTATTTCTTTATTTCTTACTTTTTCACAGAAGAATTATTTTTACACTCCCGAAAGTGTGCAGCATCTGAAAGTTCTAGAAATTGTAAAAATGAGACTCACTGTAATTACTCAGAGACCTCTTCCTCAAACGCTGGAAAGTTACTTGCCAAGCACTCGTTTAGTTCTTTCTAATTTCCCGAACCTCCACTCATGAGAGCACCAGAGGCATTAATTTTCTAGTCTTAGTCGTCAGCCTCAGCATCACCTGTATGAGTTAATTCATAATGTTTTCTTAAATGAATTAATCTTGCACAATGTTACAATCCTCATATGATTATTCTTGGCATTTTTAGAACCAGAATCAGACATACATGGATAAAAGAAGTAAATTAAAATATTTGAAAATGATAGATGTTTTAATAATAGTCATCTAATTTCATGATTATACAAAACAAAAATTATTGAATCAAATGGGCAATTTAAAATCCATTGCTTTAGTAGTTACTATGCTATCTTAGGAAAACCATAGAAAACGAATTATTTTCTACTAGTGTCATGACCTTGGTCTGAACAAATTATCCGTGTAACAAAATGTATTCTTATATTTCCTCTCTAGATTTAAAGTGACTCCACATACATATGGATAATTGCTATAATTGTGTTTATTTCAACTGACCATTTTTAGAAAGATTGCTAAGTGGGCTGTGTTTAAAATTATTAAATATTCGTTAGCAAGCTTAAGATTGAAAATTAGAAATCTATTAGCTACTGCAGTTAAATTCCAGCCTCTGATGACTGATTTTTTTCTATTATAGCTTACTTAAGGCAAATGACAACGTCAGTCTTTTTTTGATCATAGTTTTGCATAAACAAGTCTTGTGTCTCCATGAACAAGGTCTTTACCTTATTCTCCTGAAACTGAAAATAAATCTCATTTTTATTAGTTTATTTTCTTGTTTGTTTCCTGAGCTCATGAAACCGATAGCCCAAAACCTGATTGAAAAGTCAGATCTTTCCTGGGCTTGGTCCCCTTTATGCATTGGCTGTGAGTGTAGTCAGTTTTATGATAAGATAATTGCATGTCTATAAATCATAGCTTAAACTTTAGTCTGAATAACAACTACTTTTAAATACAGTGTCTTGTTAATCCAGTGACCTTTTAGAAACTCATAAGCCATGCTATTACCAATGCACTTTTTGGAGATTGCATATTACCCTTTCATACTCTCAAAGCAAAAACACTTTTGAACATTCTGAAATGAAAGCTTGATCAGAAATTAAGAAAGCCTAAGTTGTAATAAATTATGGTATCCTTAGAAACATCCCTTGAATGTCCTCACTTTCAATTTCTTTGTCTGTAAAATGCAGCCTTCACATGGATATACTTAGGTGTCTTCCAACTCAAACATCCTGTGGCTCGTTGAAATTTTAGTTTAGAGAAAAATGATTATGGGAGATGGTTTTCACTTGAGAGTTTGCCTAGAAGCCTGCCAGTGTTAATTCCTGCAGTTAATTCTCCTAACTCTGTTACTCATGTGGGGAGATCCAATACCTCTGACATTTGTTCCCACCTGACCACATGGCGTGAGTGACGACGATGCCTTCCTCCACTGGTCAGCGGTTTCCTGCATTTGCAGCTGATCGTTAAATGGACCTTACCTTTTAATGTCAGCCCCACCTCTGTCCCCGTTCATCATTCTTTGAATCTTATTCTATGGCAATATTGTGTGCATTTCCCTGTGGCTCACATGCAGCCACCTTCTGACTTCAACACACCTCCTGAGACACTGTCTCCTTTGGTAATGCATCCAAATGCCCTGACAGGTGTCATCATTTTCTCAAAGAGGAAGGAAGAAAAGGGACCCATCCCATGTTGCTCAGTGAGATGGTGATGATGAGAATTCAGCTGCTGCTTCTCTCCGTGTAGGTCTCCTGTCAGAGAGTAACTATCTGTTGAACCCAGGGCTTCTCCCGGTGGTGTGGCACCGCCCTGCAGGTTGGCAGTCCATTGGCAAAGACCATACTTCAGAGAAGGCTATAACCAAATGAAGTCACTCAGATTCTCCCCACTTACATTTCTCGTTGGATTCAATAAATTCACTGTGTTTGTTACCTTGAGGAAATCAATATAGTCCATACTTTTCTGTTTGGAGTTTGTGTTATGCTTCTGTTTATCTTTAACTAATTTTGGTTTAATTTTGAGGATAATATATGTATTTTCTTGTAATTTACATTGGCATTGACACATGGGTGATTCAAGCTGTAGATGACTAAAAACTAAACGGGAAAATATAAGAGAAGGGGGCACTTCTCAACTCTGATGCCAAAGCCAGACCAAAACTACAGACAAATACCCTTCATGAAGATAAATGCAGAAATTCTTAACAAAATATTAAAAAATAGAATTCAGCCAAAAGAATTATATGCAAAAAGAATTATACACTGTGATCAAGTGAGACTTATTGAAGTCTGCAAATCTGGTTTAACATTTGAAAGTCAATCAATGTAATCCACCAGATTGACAGGCAGATGAAGAAAACTCACATGCATGATCATATCAATCGATGCATAAATAGCATTTGACAAATTTCAACAGCTATCTAGGATAAAATCTCTCAGAAAACTTGGAATAGATGATAGCACTTTACTTGATTTTTTAAAAAAGCATGCAAAGCAAAAACAAACAAACAAAAACCTTTACAGCTAATATGGTACTTAATGGTGAAAAACCGAAAGCTTTCTTGCTTAGACTGGGAACTAAGCCAGAATGTCCACTGTCACCACTAATATTTAGCATAGTATTGGAAGTGCTAGCCAGAGCAATAGGGAAAGATAAAGAAATAAAAGGCATCCACATCAGAAAGGATGAAGTAAAACTGAGGAAGAAATAAAATTTTGCCTATTTGAAGGTGACATGGTTGCCTATGTTCAAAAGCCCAAGGAATCGACAAAAAACTCTTAGTACTAAATGGATTCAGCAGCATTACAGGATACAAGATCAACACCCCAAAATAAATTGTATTTCCATGTATTCTCAATTAAACTATGGAAAGCAAGTTTAAAAAATGTCATTGAAAATTGCTCAAAGAATAAAATACTTAGGTGTAAATATAATAGGACTTATATCCTGAAGACTACAAGATACTAATGAAAGAAAGAGAAGACCTAAATAAATGGGGAAACATACCATGTTCATGGATTGGAAGCATCAATATTGTAAAGCTATCAATTTTTCTCAAATTGATATACAAGTTTAATGCAATCTTTACCAAAATCCCAATAATATTTTTTTTAGATATGTGCAAGATTATTCTAAAATTTATATGGAAAGGCAAAGGAATTAGAATAGCTAAAACAATTTTGAAAAACAAGGATAAGAATCACTTTACTCAATTTTAGTACTTATTATATATTTAAAATAGTCAAGACTGTGTGGTGTTCATGGAGTTTTAGACACATGTATCTATGGCACCAAATAAAGTTCTCAGAAATATTCTCATGCAAGTATGGCTCACACAAGAGGAAATATTGGTTCTAGGCCTTGGGGAAGAGTTCTTAGATATGGTACCAAAAGCATGATACATAAAAATAGATCTATAGAATCTATCAATATTAAAAGACTTTTCTTTGTGAAAATACCTATTCAGAAAATGAAAAGGCAAATTGCAAACTGGGAGAAAACATTTGTCAACTGTATATCTAGAATACATAAAGAACTCTCAAAGATCAACAGTAAAAAAAAATCAAGGATCTAATTAAGAAATGAGAAAAAGCTATAAAGAGACATTTCATCAAGGAGAATGTGCTTATGGCAACTAAGCACGATGATACATCATCACGCACCTATCAGAATGGCTAAAATGAAGAATAGTGATAACATTAAATTGTTGGTGAGGACTGGAAAAACTGGAGCTCTCATGCAGTGGTGGCAGGAATATAAAATGGTACAGCCACTCTGAAGAATAATTTGGCAGTTTCTAACTAACCTAAGCTGAACTGAACTGAACCAAACCAAACCAAACCAAACCAAACCGAACCAAACCAAGCTAAACTATGTTTGCATTTACCATATGACCTCATCATTGTACTCCTGGGCATTTATCCCAAGGAAACTTAGATCCACATAAAACATGGACATGATTGTTCATAACGGTTTCATTTGTAATAGCCAAAAGCTGAAAACAACAAGAATAAATGTCCCTTCTTTGGTGGATGTTGGAGCAAACCATGGTACATCCACACCAGGGCATACTGCTCAGCCATATGAAGAGATAAATTGTTGATACAGGCGGCGGTTTGGATGGATGTCCAGGGCATTATGCTGAGTGAAAAAAGCCAATCTCAAAAGGATCCATAGTATATGATTCCATTTATATAATATTCTCAAAACCCCCCCCCCAAATTATAAATATGGAAAACAGATTAGCAATTATCCTCAAGTAGGGATGGTGGGAGAAAGGAAGGTGACACAATGGAGGTCTTCGTGGTGACAGAATGATTCTGTACCTTGACTGTGGTCGTGGTTCCTCAAAACCACATGAATGATAATAATTTTATAGAATTATATATATACATTGACCAATGTCAAAATATTAGCTTTGATATTGTTCTATAATTATGTAACATGTAACCATTGGTGGGAGGGGGGACTAGATGAAGGGTACGTGGGACCTCTCCATACTCTCTTTGCAACTTCCTGTAAATCTATAATTATTTTTAAATAAAAACGTTCTAAAAAAAAAAAACGAGTAGGCTTTATGCTTCCATTTGAAAGATCGGTGAGGATCACTCTTTTTTTTGTTTTGTTTTAAGAGAAAGTGACAGAGGAGCTATACTTCAAGAGAAAAGTAGGGACTAGCTGATCTCTCATTGAAGGGAAAAGGCTATGCAGCAAACACTCAGGAAGAACCTTCTCCGATGGTGGCGATTGCTTTGTGGCAATCTGTAACCCCTGAAATGATCCAACAATAATTGTGTTCACTCTCACAGGACACAAGTCACTTGCCCATGGGCACATGGCCAGCAGGCAATGCCAGATGGCCAGGTGATGAGTCAGGAACCAGGTCCTGATCCCAGGGCAGTGCTCATGAGCCATTAACCTTTTAGGGGCTTGGATTATTTTACCTGCAGCGGGAGGTCTAGCGTAAAGAGTTTCAAACATTTGTGGAGATGTAACCTTTTGCTCAAGGGAAATTTTATAGGACGTTTCCATACGTAAAATGCAGCCTAATGAGGCTTGTCTTGTAGATTGGGACGCCGTCACCTGTTTGGTGGAGAGGTGAGGACATGGTTCTCCAGGGCAGCACTGAGACCTGTCTACACAGCCCCAAGCTCGAGGTTGCCATTGCCTAAAACCACAGCCACTGGCCACAGGCCACTGGACCCTGGAAGTGTGGCCATCTTGAGCTAAGATTCTCTGTAAATTAAAAAGTGCGTCAGGTCAGATAGTTTGAAATAAATGAATGCAAATTCTCTCCTTTTATTAGGCATTCTTCCATCATGGTTATATGTTTACATGCTCGTGTTTTGTATACATGGGGTGAAATAAAATTTATAATTAAAATTAACCTGTTTATTTTTTCTTTTTACTTTTCTAAATGTAGCTACTGGAAAATTAAAAATTACTTATGTGGATTGTACTCTATTTCCAGTGCACAGTGAGCGGTAGACATCGAAACTGCAGTGTGTCCAGACAATGGAGTGTTATTCAGCACTCAAAAGAAAGGAGCTGTTAAACCATGAAAAGGCATAAAGAATCTTAAATGCATATTCCTAAGTGAAAGAAACCAGTCTGAAAAGGCTGAATGCTGTATGATTTCAACTACATGACATTTTGGAAAAGCAAAACTATAGAGACAGTAAAAAGATCAGGGTTTGTGCACAGGGAGCGGACAGGGGGAACACAGGATTTTTAGGGCAGTGAAAAGACTCTGTATGATACCGTGATGATGGATACATATGTTTATACATTTGTCCAAACCCATAGAATGTACAAGACCGAGAGTGAATCTTAAAGGATACTGTGGATTGTGGGTAATTATGATGTGTCAACATAGGTTCATGAATTGTAACAAACATGCCACTTTGGTGGGGTCATTGACGATGAGAGAGGCTGTGCATATGACAAGGTGGGTGGCATATGGGAAATTACTGAGCCTTTCCCTCTACTTTGCTGCAAACCTACAATTGCTCTAAAATACAGTCTTTAAAATAAAAAAAAAAGAATATCTGACACAAAAGTAGACTACTATTCCTCAGTATATATTAATTTTATGTTTAATAATCATAGAAGTTGTATATACATTTTTCAAATCAAGTTTTTGCCTCTTGACCACACCACGTTCTTGTATGGAAGCAGTGAATTGCAGGATTTGTGTTAACATGGTTTTCTTTTTTTAAATTTTAGACTTTGTATTATATAACAACAGAGATACAGAAAACCACATTAAACAGACATGCAACTTAACGAATTATTATGAATCAAACATCCTCACTTCCTTACCTTTTATCATAGGTTCATTCTGTAACTGTGTATCTCTAAACACTATAAGTTGGATTTTTTTATATTTACATTTCAAAAATTATTTTATTGGGATGTGACAGCCAAACAATAAATTGAGCGTATTTAAAGTGGACAATTTGACATCTTGAAATAGGTATACACTATAAAGTCAACACAGTCATGATAATTAATATACGTATTGCCCTACAAGTATCTCTGTTTCAAATCCTCAATTGTAATCATTTCTTCCCTCCCCTTTTACCCCCATCACCCACCACCGCTCTGCTTCTGTGCCCAGGCGACCCTTGATCACCTTTCTGCCACTTTAGTTTGCATTTTATATAAATGAAATTATACAGTGTATACTACTTCTGGCTCCTTTCACTCAGAAATTATTTTAATATTTATCTGTTTTTACATTATTAATAGTTCATTCTTTTTGCTGCTGGACCTATGTCCTCATTTATCTTGGATAAGTACCTAGACGTGTAGTGTCTGTGTCTCTAAATGTTCAGAAACTGCCATACTGTTTTCCAAAGCGGCCGTGTAATCTTTATTCCCATGAGGAACATATGAGAGTTCCAGTTGCTCCTCATCCTCACCAACACTTGTGTGATAAGTGCTTTATTGAGAAGTATGTGAATTTTCATATATTTGGGGATTTTTCATGTTCGGTTGTTGATTTCTTATTTAATTCTCTTGTGCTCAGAGAATATACTTTGTGTGTTTGAAAAATGTTTTAATTTATGGACTTTTGTGGGGAGGCAGAAGATGGTCTATTCTAGTAAAGATTTTATGCACACTTGAAGAGAATGTATATTTTATAGTTGTAGAACAGAGGAGTTTATAAATCCTAATTTGGTAAATTTGGTTGGTACTACTTTTCAAGTCTATCAATATTCTTACTGATATTTTATAATTTATATTTCTATAGCATTGAATTGAGAGGGTAGAATGAAAATATTCACTATCTAACTACGATTGTGAACTCGTCTGTCCCTTCGCAGTGCTATAAGTTTTTGCTCATGAATTTCGCCCTGTTATTAGTTACATACATGTTTCATATGATTATGTGCAATTAATGAAATGACTCTCTCAATCCCTGGTGATTTTTTTTTTTTTGCCTCGAAATGCACTTTGGTATTAATTAAGCCACTCTAGCAATCTTTCATTAAAGTTAGCTTGACAATCTTTTTCCATCGTAGAGGGTATTTTTTTTTTTTTTAATGTAAGCAGCTTCCATTTGGGTCTTGCTCTTTTAAAACAACCTAGCAATTTATGCCTTTTTAATTGGTATGTTTAAACCATTTATTTTAACGTGATTATTGGCCCAGTTATATTTAATCTGCCATATAGCATTTTGTTTTCTACTTGTTACGTCTGTTCTTTGTTCCCTCTTTTCTCATCGTCTACCTTATTTTGGGTTAATGGAGTATTTTTTTTAGTGAATTTTGCAGGTACGGGCTCTGTGGTCAGACGAGCCTGTGCAATTCCTGACTCCATCCTCTCGTAGCTGTGCGAGTTTGGCGACGGCACCCCTGAGCCTCCATTCCATCATACCTCACACTCTGAGTCCTGACTAAATTAGTGTATTGGGCTGTGTAAACTCTACAGCCTCTATTGCCTGGACTTCTATGAGGTGCTGGGTAGGCCAGGTTTCAGCATCGCTGAACTTCTCGATGCCTCAATTCCGTCATGTATAAAACTGAGATAATTACTGATCTCGCAGGACTGTGTAAAGATTAAGTAATTCACAGCTCTTAGATTGTCACCTGACTCTCAGCTCTTACTAATGAATGCCAGCTCCTTCTTTGCTTAAATAAATAAGCATCTGTCTTAGTTCTTTGCCGCACACACAGGAATG
>NW_006440135.1:194312-197513 GCF_000325575.1 Pteropus alecto
CTTTGATGTGCACGCCACCTGTTTAACCCCCACAGATTGTTTCGGGGGCACCTCGAATGCATTTGTCTTTCACAGTGCCGATGGAGAGAGTGTTTGCTGAGCCAGGCTTCTGCTGGGCATCAGGAAGAAGGTAGTGGGAAAAATGCAAAGGGAGTTTAACTTAGGGAACTTATGCTCTGATTCTGGGACGCCATATGGTCTAGTTTAGGAGAAGTTAGTCAATCACACAGATAAAGGTGAAATTGGACTTATAAGTGCTTCGGAAGAGGTGTTTGGGAAAATAAGCAGTTTATAGGGGTGGGAATCATTAGGAGGATGCCCCAGTAATTGAGACAGAGAAGGTGTTTGCTAGGTAAGAGATGGGGGTAGTGAAGGTTGGGGGTTGTTGTAGAGAGAGGGAACAGCACTCGTGAGGAAGAAACGTGGTCCTCTGGGGACCTCGAAGATGGTGAGTGTGAGTGAAGCATAGGGAATTAGGGGGAAGATGGGAGATGAGAGGGGTCTGAACCCCAGAGCGTGTCCAGTCTTACCCTGGGAGCAGGAGAAGCCATTCAACTTTTCTAGGCAAAGTGGGTGGGGCGCCTGGTTTCAGAGGAAGAGTTCCATGTTCTCACCTTCCACGTGTAGTTGGTTTCTGAGAGAGAGCTACTTACTTCTAAGACAAGCAGAACTCAGATCTACTACTAACTTGTCAATATCACCTGCCATTAGCTTCTTTATTATGTTTTGCCATAAGAAGTGGATCATTTTCATTTTGTTCTGTGTCTCAGTCAGAGCAGAAGGAGGTTTTTACCCCCTCAATCATTTTAAGGTGAGTCTACATTTAATCTGCATTTAAGATGGAGCTGCATTTAGCCTGCAGCCTCAGACTAAACCTGTACACAAGTCCGTCCACCGAGGTTCAGGTATGTGCTTTCAGGTGCGTATCAGAGTAGAGAAAGGAAACTGGCCAGTTTCAAGAAGAAGGCATAGGATCAAATAGCCAAGAAGAGCCACGGTTCCATTACACGTTGTGTGAATACTGTTAGGACGCCGTGAGCTACTTCAGGGGTGGAAAACAAGCTCTGACAGAGAGCGCTCAGAGTCCCTATTCGCGTCTTCGGAAAGAGAAAGACTCCTGGGCTTGAACATTTACGGCCATAGGACGGGATGCTATTTTCTGGGTAAGGAACTATTGAAGTCTTCCAATTTGTATGGTTCATCGTCTCCATAAAAAAGAGAAGGCTCAAGGTCATGGGAGTGGGAGCACTTTTGTAGGGTTTTAAAATCATTTTAGATCGGTGACTTGTATTAATTAATTATTGTATTTTATTGTATAAATATGCCTTAATCACTATATGTACTGATTTATAAAAAGAGCTATTAAGTTTGTTAACTCTATTAACTATTCAATTATATAAATTAACTATATACACTAATAACTCCTGTACAACATAATGTTTTTTATTTTTCAAATACACATGTATTTATTTTCTCTTGTTTTCTTACTGTAATCTAGAAAATGAAATAAACACGTCAGATTTCAGGGTCAATATTTTATAGATGCGGTATCTGAACCAGAGAGCATAGCACCTTGTACAAAGATTCATCGGTTGTGTCAAAGCATTCATCACAGCAGGTGTTGAACGGGCAGGTAACTTTATTGAAGGCTGTTGCAATAGGAGAGAGAGGCAAGAACTGAGTGTGGACTCAGCTCTGCCACAGGAAGATGGGTAAGGTTTTTAACCGCTGGGTGGGCTAGTGGAAGAGGACCAGGGGCTCTTTGGATTGGCCGATCGGTGGAATACGTTGATCACATTGAGTTGTTCCTGAGTTTGTAGATCTTCTCTGTGATCCGGCCATCTGTCCGTGCTTGCTAATCGGTGCCCTCGTAGTTAGTGATTGCATTTCAAAGGGATGGCTCCCAGGTCCTTGAGAAAGAAATTTCTGTGTCATAAAAGTAACAAAGGCTTTTAAACAAGATTTATGTCTCAAAAAGACAAAGAAATAATTTGCAGCTTAGAGTTTCCTAAAGTAAATGCTCTGAGAAAAGGGAGTTCGGGGACCAGGAGTCAGGAAGAAGCTGGCGTGAAGTACAGTCAAGCTGAGGGGAACTCTAAGGCGTTCTAGGTCAGTTGTAAAACACGAAATAGAATCCTGAGTTTTTCCTGTCATTTTAGGCTTCATTCAGCTCACAGGAACGTGAGCTCCCCAAGGCCGAGGCTTGTCTGTCTCCAGGTTCTACGCAGCCTCCAGTGTGGTGCCAGGCCCGAGACAAGCTCAGTAAATATCGCCCAAGAATCAAATGAACCCCCAGCGCTCTCTTCACCACTGTTTTACTTCATAACCTGGAAAGATTGTTCAATTTAAATCCTTTCGAGAAACTCTCTCTTTTCTGAAAACTGTGATGACGTATAAGACAGTAGCAAACAAATGGAAAACTGTTGAAATCTTCCTTTAAAATCTGGTAGGGAAAAATTGGTACCGTTAGGAAAATGACTTTTCTCACCTTTGTGTAAGTGAGTATCTGGACACCATTAATTCAGTTAGCCTCTAATGATACCGTTTACACCACAAAATTAACACCTCATTAAGAAAATTAGTATGGAAATTGGGTAGCTGCCCAGCAATTATTGCCTGATAGGGCAAAGTTTTAAAAGGTAAAGTTAGTAGGTTGACGCTTTTATTAATTATATATTCTCTAAAGACAGCACCTGCCTGGTGGGAGAAACACACAATACAGTGAAAGAAATTGCAGGATCACCACCAGGGCTTTCATTGTCCCAGCAACACAACATTCGTCACTCTAGATGAATCACATAAACATTCAGAAGGAAGGGTATTTTGACATTTTACAAAATACACCTTCTCCCTTCAAAATGAATCTAATGTTTTCCAAATCACAGCGTCCTGAGTTTTCGTTCGCACAGGCTCTGGTTTAGCCTCTAAACACCGTGGCCTTTCTTTAGTTGATTCGTTCATCACATATTTACTGAGCTTACTATGTGCCAGGCACCAAGCACCCCGGGCGTATGATGATGGGGGAGGCCGCACCCGTGGGGCTGAGTGTTTAATGGGCAGTTATGGCATAAATGGAAGTGCCTTATTATCCACTGTGATTTGAGCCGGAAGGCCTTGGCTTTCACTTAGAGTTGACTTTACCTAAAATATGTTTTATCAAGTCAGACAATAAAAATGGAGAAAATATATTTGCAACATCTT
>NW_006440135.1:198183-229236 GCF_000325575.1 Pteropus alecto
TGGCCCTAACGGTTCTGCTCAGGTGGGTATGTGCTCTTCGCCCATGATGAGCATCTCTTGGCCTCAGCCTTATCTACTCTGTCTTGGGCAAACTGTTACGTTGGGTGAATTATAAGGAGTCAGAATAATATACTCTTTTTCTCTGGACTTACTGTCCTCTGAGGTTTTATATAAAAATTAAGACATATTTCTTGACAACTTCTGCCTTGCTCAGATGTAACTGTCGACCCTTCAAACTCTCCTGTGACTTCTGATTCTGCCCATTAAACCCTCTTTCAGGGAAGGGCTTCCCTCGAAGAAGCACGAGATGGACAAAGAAGTGATCACATCTCCATTTCTATTCTTGATTGGCCAGGGAGGAGAGGCAGCTGGGAGCGTGGACTGTGGAGGTACCTCTGCTTACCTCTGTTTTACACAGAGAGAACGTGGATACCGAAAGAGTGAGCTTTTCTCTGAGTGAACAGTGATTCCTTTCTTTCCTTCTTGGTACATCAGTTTTAAAACACATTTTTTTTTTTTTCAGGAAAATCATATGGAGTGTTATAACCAACTATTGGGATTTTAACTAAAAATCGTTTGGTTAGTATTACTGGCAGTACATATCAATTAATGAAATTTATTTTCAAAAGCAAGCTGAAATGTGAAATACTGACATTAGTATTTTAACTCAGTGTGAGATAGATTAATAATAAATAGTGTTTATAGATTTAAAGCAAGTCACTAATTACTACTTATTAACATCATCTACACATCATAGTGTGTAATAGGAATTATCGAGTGTCTTTTTCAAGCATAAATTGGTAGCTGGCAGTTAATATATATTTGTTTACTTATTGTATGCCCTTATTTAAAATAAGCTAATTACAATTAGAACTAAACCAGTTATAATATATGTTTATGGGGATCACGCATTAATCTGCTAATAGGTTTCACGGTGCTTCAATGCGCATGTCCACCACATCCTCTACACCACAGCCCACATTTTTCTTTTGAAGATTTCCCCCAACATTTTCTTATATCATTATGCCTCCTTATACACATCTCTAGGAGGCACAGGCTGCCTAAGCTGCTCCGCTCATCTCCCCTAATCACGCTGTGTTCCCTGGCGCAGGAGATGCTCTTCAAACTCAGCTAAACTTGAACCTTCATTTAAAGACAGCAGAAACCTCCATTTTCCAGAAAGTAGCTTCTGTCCTCTCTCTTCTCTGAACTGCCCTCGACTCCTGCAGCAGCTACTGCTCACGCTCCTCGCTCAGCACCCCTTCCCATGATGCACCGCTCCTCGCTCAGCATCCCTTCCCATGATGCATCGCTCCTCACTCAGCATCCCTTCCCATGATGCGTCGCTCCTCGCTCAGCATCCTTTCCAGTGCTGGGTCGCTCAGCAACATTCCGGAATGTGTTCTGTGTTCTCCCTCCCTTGCCAGACGGCAAGTTCATTTGCATTCTTCTTTGCTTCTTCAGCGCAGGCCACTAGGCCTCGAACATTCTGGGAGGCAAAAAATCTTGATTCATTGCTTCACACGTGTTGCTAAATTGCTCTGCGCCATTTAATGGAAGAAAAAAAGAAACCATCGTGGCAGCTCATATTAAGTAATGAGCTATTGGATTTACAGATTTAGCATTTTTCATGTAAAGTGTTTCCAAACACACCTGAGGGTACATAATATATAGTAATTTCTAATTACATTGAAGCACAAGAATAGCCACATGTATCCTACCTCAAAGAAACTTAATTGTTCTCATTTAATATATAATATCCTTTAAGCCTCAAAATAGCCCTGGGAGGTGGGTGTTGCCATTCCAGTTTTACAGAAGAGGAAAGTGAAGAAAATAAATTCTACAGTTGGATGTGCAAACTTAATCATTTGAGAATAACTTGCAATATGTTCCTCGGCCATATTATTGATCTGCCGTCTTGCGCTTTGGTATGTTATTTCTAGTAAAATGAAGTCACGATGTCGCCCTTAAGAAATGAATTTCAGAGCACATGTTTACATGGGATTTGGGAATAAGACACCTCAGATCATTGGAATTAGAGGAAATACAATCCATATATATGTAAACTGATACGTGCCGTCATAGTTACAGTATCAAGGTAGAAATAAATATGACACTTGGAGGCACTCAGAAATTTACAACATTGCCCCTTAGCCACATCTGTAACTTACGGAAAATGACTCAATTAGATCGAATGACCATTTGTATGAAGGTGCTTATTTCTTTATTTAATATTGGAAATTAATAAAGATAAGTACAGTATTCAAAAGGGTAGAAATGTTTTGTAAACTATGTTACCAAATTTAATAGATTGGAAACGTGAAAACAAATATGGAATCTACACATAAACATTCAAAAGATTTATTGGGAAATGATAAATGAAAGTATCTATGACACATTCATATCTTTCCTCTGCCGGTATGTAAAAATGCCTTGTGTTTGTGTACAGACATACACCCCCTCACACATACAACCATGCACAGGTGTTTCTGCTATAAAACCATGGATGATTCTTGAAAAATTTCACATTCTGAAAAACCTCACACTAAAGTTAGCGTGAGAACAATAGGCCACTCAGAACCTTTGCAGCCCTGAAACCGCAGTCCCCCCACCCCCAGTAATTAGTACCTGCAGAGATGATATGCCAGTTCATGGCAGCTGGAGGTTTACGGCAGACGCTTTAAAATTGCACAGAAACATTGTTATGATTCTTTGTGCATTTGTATATGTTTAAGTTTTGTAGAATAAGATCTTCTCGAACGCAGTGCCGAGCTGTAGGTGTTGAGAGCACAGGCGGAAGCAGAGATCCAAGCAGAGGCCGCCATTAAGGGGACACCAGTGGAAGTGTGACCTACTGTCACTGCAAAATCATTCCTGGATGGAAGCAGCCTCTCTGGGGAAGGAGACAAGCTAGATGGCCTTGGGTTTGATGATAAATTTTTAGATACAACCTGAAAGGCCTGATCCATAAGGGAAGAATTGATTAGCTGGGCTTCATTAAAATTACAAATCTCTGCTCTGTGCAAAACAATGAAAAGATAAGCCACAGACTGAGAGAACGTATTTGTGAAAGACATATCCGATAAAGGACTGTTGTCCAAAATAGACAAAGAACTCTTAAAACTTAATAATAAGAAAACACAAAACTTGCTTAAAAACTGGGTTCACATTTCGTCATCACGACTACATTCACCCCAACAGTGATCCACACCCACCTTTAAGAGAGCTGTGTTACATTAAGTTTTGACTTTCGTATATTTGTAATGTTACCTGAGGTGTTTTCTGGGTGTGTGACATTCATGTCTATGTTGAATCATGCTTTCTAAACTTCACTATATAGCGTCCCTCATACAGGCTTAGCTAATGTGTCTTTTCTACATCACATCTCTTCTTAGAATGCCCAATGACGATTTGATATACGTCACTTTTGCCGCACAGCCAAAAAGTCATACTTCCAAGAAAGTCTGTGAGTTTGTAAATGAAGGGTACAGTCAGCATCTTCAGCATTGTTTTATGTACAGCGTGTTTTCTCAGTCAAGACACAATTGGCATTTAGATTCGACGGTTCTTTGCTGTGGGGGCTGTCCTGTGTATTTTAATATGTTTAGCAGCAACCCTGGGCTCTGACCTCCGATTGTCAGTACTGTGAGACAAGCCAGATAAAATCAACTGATACTTAGATATTTAAGGGGATCAGGAAATTCCCAAGGATACAGTAAAAAGTTGTTGCTTTTTAAAACTTACATCGCCATCTTCGAAATGCATTCGAATCGATAAAACATAACTAGATCTTTTTTAATGTAAAGGTACAGTCTAGGTAAAAATGAATATCATTGTTGTGTTAAAAAATACGCAGAAAAGTAGAAAGATATCTTTCTTCTTAGTACTCAGGTTTGCCTCTAAATCTATATTTAGTTCTAAAGTATAATCTCAGTAAATGTTTTAAACTCTGAATCTTGGGATTCTCACCGACACCCTTCTCTGAATTTTGACTTTTTCAAAAACCAGGAAAATATATAAAATGAGAATAGTCAGAATTCTCCAACTTCAAATAATGAGACAAGAACTTTGTTAACTCTTTTCATCACAGAAGGAAAAACAAAGTGGAATAAAGAAGAGCTATAGCCATTCATTGCACAACACTTGCGTTATACCAGGAAGTCTGTGAGTTGATATAGGTTCATTCTGAGAAATCTGTCTTCTAGAAATAATAATTTTTGTTGGAGTACAGGAGTAATTAAACATCTTTTCTTATATACAATTTAGAATAAAGGTTAAAGTGATCAAAATTTTGCCCACAGCATAAAATATTCTGCACAAGGAAAAAAACATGTCATGTTCTTTTATAGAATAGGTTTCTGTAGTTGGTTAGAAAAAAAAAATCCATTGGTTTTAAGTTCTGAGCGGAATTTTAAGAACATGAGCAATCATTGACATTATCCGTAAAAAGAAATGTTACTGAGGGCAGCTTTTTGTTTGAAACAGCTGAAACTTTTGCATGGAACACTGTGCTGTTTTCCGAGGTCTGTAGACAGCTTTGCAGAAACTGCAGGAGATTCTGATTTCACTCCTATGTGGGATGCACAACTGAAAACAACAAAAGAACAGGATAAGCAAACAAAAACTCATAGACACAGACAACAGTTTAGTGCTTACCAGCGGGAAAGGGGGAGGGGCGAGGTAGATAAAGGTAAAGAGGGTCAGATGTATACGGTGATGGAAGGAGATTTGATTTTGGGTGTTGAATACAGAAGGCAATATACAGATGACGTATCATAGAATTGTCCCTTAAAACCGATGTCATTTTATTAACCCTTATCACCCCAATAAATCCAATAACAAACAGAATTCTGTCTTATGTATCTATCAGGGAGGGAAACGTTTTAAGATGTGCCGATATTCAGCATTAGAGAGGGTGTGGACAGGCACTTCCACGTTGTTGATCTGTGCAAAATGAATAATAATACCTCATTATAAAGAATCGGCCTCTGCAATAGACGGACGAGAAGCCCCATAACCTGCCACCTATAGAGGGAGACTCCAGTGGCACAGTTCATTCGAGTTTGAAGGTCCGAGAACCCTGGACACTGGTGATGCAGACTCCACCCTGGGTCTGAAGATTCATACGCTAATTTCACCTGGAAGCACCCTCACAGACACGCCCAGAAATAAATATCTGAGCACCCCGTGATCCGATCAGGTTGACACACACGATCGACTATTACGTACCCCTCACTTTTAACTCAAAGAGTTTCACTTGTCCTACAATGACATGCATAGATGTTCATTGCAATTCTGTTTTTAATAATGAAAATTTGAAAAGAACCCAAATCGACTTCCATGGGACATTGTCTAAATAAATAAGTTCATTCTTGCAATGGTAGGCTCTGCAGCTTTTAAGATGAATGAGGTAGATTTTATACTTACTGAAATGGAGATGGGGAGCATGGCATAGGGAACGCAGTTAGCACCGATGTAATGGCTGGGTGGAGAGCCAGAGGAGAGAGAGAGCAATCAGGGGGACCGTTTTATAAACTCCATAAATGTCTAACCAGTGTGCGGTATACTTGAAACTAATCATAAAATTTAAAAAAATATATGTCGCGACATATTAAAATGACAAAAGGCAGAAGTAAAGCAATGTGTACAATTCCATCTGACACAAAATGACGCGTAATAGAATCATATACACGACTACATATAATTAAATACTTGGGCGAAATGTATAGCTCCAGTCTAATTTTGAGAAAAGATATCAGGCAAACTCACATTGAGGAACGTTTTGCAATACACCTGACAGCTTCTCTTCAGATGGAAGGAAAGAAAAGACCGAGAAGTTATCGCGAATCGCAGATGCCTAAGGAAGCCTGAGGACCGCGCCGCGAAGTCCTGCGTGGGATGCTGGAACCGACAGACCAGCCGAGGGAAACTGATGGATGTAAATAGTCTATCGTTTAGCTCGTACTGCACCGATGCCAAGTTCTTAGTTTTGATAAGGGTACTGTAGATATATATTTGAGCAGGGGTCCTCAGCCCCCAAGCCATGGACTGGTACTGGTCCGTGGCCTGATACGAATCGAGCTACACAGCAGGAGGTGAGTGGCTGGCAAGCGAGCGAAGCTTCACCTGTATCTGCAGCGGCTCCCCAGGGCCAGCATCGCCGCCTCAGCCCCACCTCAGATCATCAGGCGTTAGATTCTCATAGGAGCCGGCGTCCCTGGTGCCACGAAGGTTGGGGACCGCTGTATTAGAGGTCAACACTAGGGGAAGCTGGATGAAGCGCATACAGGAGTCCTCTACTCTCTTTACAACTGTTCTGTAAATCCCAAATTATTTCAGAATAAAAAGTCAAATACACACACGGCGGGACATTTACATACTTACCATAAAGTACTATACTGTATAATGAATTATCAACACAGGACAGAACTGTCAAAATAAATGATAAATATGGAAAGGGAACAACATAAAGATCTGTTAGCAAGTGTCCCATGCGAAATCCTAGTGAGGCTGGTGTATAGACAGACATCGTGTCCCCCGCCTCTTACATCCCCAGGGAGATCGGAGGGGCCTGTCCCGCAGGCGGGGGCGGGGCGTTGCAAATTGCAGGTGGCAGAGACTTTAAGCTCTAACAGATCCAGGCAACTCATTAGTGGTTAGAATTCCTCTGTCACTCTGAATGCGGCCCCTTAAGAAAACATTCAAGTCTCTGGGGAACTTTCTGGAGAGAGGAGGAGCTATACTTTGATCCCGCCAGACAGGGGGGTGACAGAGGCTATGGAAATGGATTTGGGGGAGGAAAATGGGCTTTCGTAAGTTCACCCACAAGCCAGCATTTCTCTTAGACTTGCTCCAGCAGACGGCACGATTCCATTCCCTCCCCTCTGCCAGAGCTTCTTGTAGAAATAAACAGGCGTGGCCGAAAATTCGCAATTTCATCAGCCTTTGCGGATATAAAACAGCAGTGTTGAAAAGAAAGGAGGACAGAGAAAACCATCAACGTGGCAGCTGAACCAAGACGAGGCCAAGCAGCCATGCCAGAAGAAAACCACACACACGGTTAAGGTTTAACCATTTTCCGTCGCTTTTGGAGAAACGAAAGAAACGCCAAGTTCCCCTGGATCTTCGTAAACAAAAATATGATATCAGCATTATTTTTAAATGGTGGAGTATAATTTGTAGCCCAGAAAGAATAAACTGGCCTCATCCATGGACTTGTCTCGTGTGAGTGATGAGTCTTTTCAAGTGTAACGGACACTCCGGGGCGGGAATCTTTGGCGAAGAAGACGGCGGGCAGCAGGCGTGAGAGGTCAGAGTGGAAGCTTGCGAGCTGCTGCTAATCACATGTCCAAGAAACGTCCGATGGCCTGCATTACATTTAGGGTGGGTGTGTTTTAGACCCCCTTCCCACCCCCTTTTAGAGGGAATTTCCTTTATTTTATAGGATCATCTGCAGGCCAGTCATTGGGGTGACCCAGCCCAAGACCCAGAGACAGGAGTCTTGAGTCTCTCCTCGTGGTGAGGGTCCCCCTGGTCCCTCTAGGATCCTCCTATTTGGCTTCGTCCACTCACAATGATGGAACTGGGGGGGGTTGCTACCCAGACCTCCTGGCACCTGGAGCAACAGCCCACCCCGAGGACCGCTGCCCTCCTCGCCGGAGCCGAGTGATGGACGGCGGGCCTCCTTCCCTACGCCTTCTCACCTCCGTCTCCTTAGACTCCCTTAGACTCGTGTTTACCATCCTTTTTTTTTTCTCTTTTACCACTTTAAAGATGTCGCTCCTTGCCGTCTGGCTGCATACTTTCTGATGAAAGTCTCCCGAAGTTTTATCTTTGTTGCTCTCTCTATTCGTCTAGTTGTGTGTTTTATTCGTTCTGCCTTTTATCAGGAAGCTTTTCTGATTTGAGGGAAAAGGAGTCGTCACTTCTTTGATCGGCTGTCACTCTCCAAATTACTTTCGTAGTTACGAGCTGCCATCTTCCCTTATCTCACTCCAGAGATGCATCATCCCCTGCGGCGCGTATGAGACGCCCTGATACCAGCTGGGTTTACAGTGCTCTCTGTCCTGGGCTTTCGTTCATGTCCTTGTGCTCGTCTCGGGCTGTGAACATCTGTGGTCATGAAGAGGGCTTCGTAATTCCCTTTGCGTGGCGTCCCGCGGTATTAAGCCTTAACTGGCGCCGATGATATTAGAGGTGGCTTAGGTCAGAAGACAGGCCTCTTATTTCTAAAGAAGGATAATCTGGGAGAGAAAAGGGTGAAAAAGATCTTGCCCAGTTTTCTGAAAGTCTACTCTGAGCAGACCCATTACACGAACTACTAAATTTAAACAAGTCTTTAGGTCACTAAGTGTGTCTCACTGAGTTTTACTAGAATCAGGCAAACCTACTCCACCCTAGAGACATCCAGAGAAAATACCAGAAGGTCAGAGTTGCTCACAGCTTTCTGAACATATTAACATATGGATGACCTGCCCAGAAATGTCTCAGTTCCTAATTCTGAGCTATGACAGAAGCTTCGGCCTGCTTAACTCCCGTCACTGAATTTGGTTTGGGGACATGGAGGCAGATCTCCATGCTGAGCCCACATCGAGGCTCAGAACACAGGATGAACTTGACACACTAGGAGGGGACGAGAACTCTGGGAAGTCGGAGTGAGTTGGTCGGCACCAATTCAGAGGGAATGAAAGACAACTTTTGGTTTTGTTTCTCTTCCATCTTAGCAGGTCATCTCTTCTTTAACCCTTTAAACTCTCAAATAAAATTCCTCTCGTGCGAGCACCTTCCCAAAGGCCGATGGCTGCTCCTCCTGCAGCATCTGTCAGGATGACTGAGCCCCGAAGGCCGCTGGGCTCGCACCTTGTTCGCAGCTCCCTGGTGCTGGCACCGCAGAGGAGATGCAGACACGGGGGATGCAGAGACGGGGGATGCAGAGACGGGGGATGCAGAGACGGTGGACATGTGTGGGGGAGAATTTCACGAGAAAAGCCCTGGCTTGGCCTCCTTCTTCACTGATCTTTCCTGTTGGTCTTTGCAGCATTTGGGGGGTTGGTGAGGCTGAGTGATGTTTTTCTGCTGCTGCAAAGCTTGTTTTTTTGTGTGTGTGAGATGCAAAACCCACCTGCCCCAGACAGCCGAGGGGAATTCAGAGAGAGAGGAAGAGGATTGTGAGATGCTTTGTCAGAATTTACTCTGACCCAAGGAGACCTCCGTTATTGGGACCTGCAATTAGATTTCTTCCTCTTCAAACTGGCAATAATATTGTAGTAGCTTTAATAGAATCTACTACTGATTAAAAAGGTACTTCTTTCCAGGTCAGCCTGAACTAACTTTGAATTAAGAAAAATCTTAGTTTATATATATGATGATATATTTATTGACTTTTCGAGTCGTCTAAAATAAAACTTTTTATAAATACGAAAGTAATTGGTGGTAATTGCTAGGAACATCCACATGTTCTAGGAAACTAAATCAAATCTGGTAACTCTGTTACTTTGTTGAGCTAGCACACTTCCTGTGCTAGTGGCTTGATGCCTGGGCACTGGGGTCGTTAGCCCCAAGGGGTCATTTCTCTCATCTGCTGGCAAACCAGAGGGAAGGCTCCCAACTGAGTTGATCCTGATCTTCTTGCCTTTCGTTGCTAAGAGGCTTGCACCACTAAGAAATCCGACTGCATGTTGCATCTTCATTTACGATTGCTTGTCTTCATCATTTCGTCCATAAAATGTTTTACATTAACAAAAACTTATGTTAAGGCAAGAGTAACATATCTAATGTATATAAATATTTATGTTTTCTTTTGATTCTAAGTGGAAATATGTAAAGTCCTTCAAAATGTTAATGAATGTATTAATTAATTTATGTTTGTAGTATTGACTGATAGCTTATAAAATAAATGCAACGCCAATTTTAAAATCCAGGAGAACTTTGCACAGATTTCTAGTAACTCTAGTAGGAATTTTTAGTTTGTTTTCTCTTTCTGCCAACTATTTTCTACTGGAGTTTACTTTCGAGCAGATGCAATTGGCATGACTACCAATCTGTTTCTTTATGGTAGAAGTGAAAATGTTTGTTTGTTTTTCTTCACATAACTTTTCTTATTTATTCCCGCTTCTGTCTTGCCTAAGGCAGAAATGCTGGCTCAGGTAAATTGTGGAATGTAGGCAGCTTGAAACATGAGCTAATTTCTTAGAATTGCTCTGAAAAATGTATCATCTCAATTAAATGGCCGAGACTGTTATTTAAAAAGAAAAGTCACATGGATTTTGTAGCATGCTTGATGTGTATAGTCTAGCTGCACTTTGCAAATCTTTGGCTACCTAGTATATTTATTTTGAAGGGGTCTTTTATAGGAACTACCTGTAAACATAGGTCATTTATTAATGGAAAGTCTTGAGTTTGCTCCCCCATCTGTTAATATCCAGCTGGATGACAAGTTAGGTGATGTTTCTGAATTTCAGCCTCCTTCTTGGAGAAGGTGGTGACAGTCCTCTCCCAGAGTGGCTGTAAGTATCAAAGAAGGGCTGTGAGTTTCTGGAAGAAGGTCTCTCATTCAGAGCACTTCAGTGACAATGTTCCTTCTTTACTGTCATTACTTCAGTTATTTAAAAATCTCATTCACTTATCTTCAGGTTTGCATAATATTATGATCAAGTCCATTCACTTAATGATGATAGGAACCTTAGGGAATTATCGATAGCAAGGAAATAAATCGAAGGTAAACTCGTAAAGACCACGAATTTTTATATTATTGCAAAGAATTATGAATAATTATTAAATGATATTAAATAAGTAATTGTTGAAAATAATTGTTAATAATTATGAAATGATTTTTAATAATGGACAGTTACTGTAAATATAAAACGTGAAGTTGAAAATTACAACACATGAAAGGAGGGAGGGTCCTGACTATTTATGCTGAATAAACAGTATTGCTTCTCATTGTAGGGTGAGTGAAAGCCTCCCTCGGAAGCTAAACAGACTTACTGAGGGACACAAGTCAGCGCTGGGCTAGGTCCATCAAGAACCTTCCAGAGAAGCAGTGTCGCTGGTATTTAAAAACGATCTCCCATGTTGAAATGTCACACAAAAGGCAGACGGTTGTCCGAAGGCTGTGATCAAACATGTCAGCGTGGACCGTTGTATACATTTGAATCTTCCTCCTCGAGGATAAATGACCACGAGTGACCCGGAAAGGTCCAAAGGAAAGATCTTAAAACCAATACCTGCTGACAATGAGGTGCTTTGAAGGTTAATAAAAATTGATAAGATGCACTATAAATTGTTCGTGCCAAATAATGCCACCGAAGATAAATTTAAACCCAAATGTAACTGGTAATCGGAAGTCGAAACAGATTTGTGGTATAAATAATAATGGCAATATTACAAAGGATCTCCTTCTTGTTTGGCACGTTAGGGTTTTTCGACTGCTTTTGAAAATGTTCTCACATGTGGTTCTAATTTTACAGGTGAGAAAACTGAGGCCCAGAGACTCCTGGTCACTTACCTGAAACCTCACACCTGTTGATGACTTGGTGGCTGAAATCACACCAAAAGGCAGAGGAAGAACACCCTTTGTGAAATTATTTGGGCACTTCTGTTTCATAATTGGGAAGAGCTATGATTGCCTACCTGCCTCTCTGGCCTGATTTTGAGTGACAGCTGAGAGAGCCCTGTTACCTGACAGGGTAAAGACGGAGCTTCTACAAAGAATAAGAGCACCCCTTGCTCAGCACGCCAGTCTTTAAGATTGAATTAGATCGTGTCGTTTTGTGGTTTTATTTCTGGAAGCAAAACTTGCCATAAATTAGGAATCGCTTTCCCAAAATAAAATCCTTTTTCTTCTATGATGGTATATAGTTTTCGGTAATGATGTATACACTGTATTGATTTTTTTCCCCCAAATGTGTTATTTTAATAAATATCTCATGAATGAGTTTTTAAAAAAAAAAAGGTCTCACAGTGGTCTGGGCTCTGCCAACTCAGAAAGGACTGAGCAGGCCCCGCGAGGTGGTCAGAGCCAGCATTACACAGGACCGGGTCTGTTGAAAAGCCCAGAGGCATATTTCGTTGGCTGTAGCCTCTGACTTTTTTTTTCTGAAAAGAGCCAGATGAATTTTCCTCAGCCAGAAATATTGTTCATAAACAGGCTACATTTAAAAAAGCATAGACACTAGAATAAGAACTTGTCTAGGTTCGTCAGAGTCTCTTCTCTCCCTCTCTGTATTTATAAGCTGCACACAGCCTCACCTTACTCTTTTTGGAAATTTGGTTTCTCAAATTAACCTCATGCCTTCCCAAGGATCATCTACTTTTCTTTATACATGTGGAAAAATAAAAAGCAAAGGTATTTTTCTTAGAAAGATTTTAAGATGTTTTGAATGTTGTGGAGAAGTTTTATTTCAAGCATTGGAAGCCAACTCCTGGCATTGGGAGTATTTCAGTAGTTAGGATGAACTCATGGTAGAGGAAGAAATCCGTTTCATCATTTTAACATTTTTCTCAAGGTTATTATAACAGATTAAAATAAAAGGCTTTGCCAAAAACATTCTTGCATTTACGGTATTTAACTGGAAACGCACTGAATGTTCGCTGGGTTGCAGCGATACTGTCCAAGCTGTCTGTCACCTGGCGCCTGCAGCAAACCATTCATCACGGCCGACACAGGCCTCTGAGGACATCACAGGAGAAAGGAGAAAGCCATGCGAAGGAGAGTGGGGAGGGACGAGCGCCTTTCGAACTCGTTAAAATGCCTTCGAGCGTCTGCGGATTTTTTGCAAGTTGTTTTAGAATCAATTTTAATTGATTATTTCAGTTGTACAGGATAGCAAACTGACATTATGTTTGTAGATGTCAGATAAATTTCGGCATGACATGAGCAATAATGAATGGATCATATTACATACTCTGCGAGAGCTATATTTCAAGTAATAAATACATCAGAAACACCCTAAGCCTGGTTAATGGTGACATGTCTCTACGTAGATCACTTCTACTTTTTAGAATTCATCAATCGGTTATTTGGATCTCACGTTTTCTGCCCTTTTATTAATATGTGCTTATTAACGCAAAATCTCCATGATATCTTAACGTTTCTTCTCCGAAGGTATTGACCAAAGCGAGGCTTACAGAGCTGCCCAGCTGTGTGGCCTTGGGCACGTTGCTTGACCCCTCTGTGATTTTAATTTCTCGTCCTTATTATTATTATTTTTTTTTAGTGTTGTATAAATTCATTCGGTTTACAAAGCATAATAAATATTCATTATTAACTATTTTATTATGATTCAATAAACCATGCCTCATTTTACGTGTCCTATTTACTTATTTGCGCATGGGAATACAGAAATTTTAATACATTGGAGTGGCCACATGGTAAATGATCTCTCTTATTTCCTATGTCATTCAAAGAGCTCAAAGCTGAGACAGCAGCTGATGTTTGCTCACTTGTTCACACACATATACTCACAAGCACATGCACACATACAATCTGCTCTTGTGTGTAATATAGAACAGGAGCTCACTAAATGCTGCAATTGATTTGATTAATTTATTCAATTATTAAATTGAAAATTTAATAGCCCACAGGTGTCCCCACTACACTCTGTGACCCCATCTAATATTTGAAAAATAATTAAGAGTGCAATTTTCCTAATTTAACAGAAACACCAACTTGCCTGCAGAAATTTGTCCTACTCCAGTTGAGTAGGATCCATAGCAAATTTGATAAAGTGAGTCATCCAAACCACAAGCTGAAAAACCCTTTTTGAGTCTTATTGGGAATGAGAGGTTCTCAATAAGTTGCTGGCTTCACAGTGCGCCAGGAAGAGAGTGGGTTCTTGGAGAAGAAACCCCCCAGTACCCAGGCCTACCCGGGACGGGGTACCCAGGCATGCCCGGGAGGGGGTGCCCGCTGCATTCCCCTTCCTGCGAAAGCCGCTGCTTACCATGCCTGTGCGGGTGGTGCGCTGCATAGTTCTAAGGGGGTGCTGACGTCCTGTAGGTGAGGAGCACCCCTGTCGGTGGGCAGTGCGCCCTGGGCCACCCTAGCCCTTACCTTCGTGCGAGATAACAGTGAGTTCGTCACAGCCCCGGAGACAAGCCCCGGGGTGCCCACCTTCGGTTTGGACCCCGTTCTGCATTGTGAGCGACCAGTCCTTGCCGGGAAGAGCAAGGCCGGCGTTTCAGCGGGAGCTTTCCTTAAAGAAGGCCTGGGACCAGGGCGTGGACCACACAGCTTCCTTGGGAGGTGACCTCACAGCATCAGGTGGGAGGCGGGAAAGAAGAAAGCCCTATCAGAGTTCACTAGGAAGAGTCTGCCATGGGTGTGGCACTCCATTCCCCAGGGACTGCTGAGAAGGTGCGGGTGACACTGCCCACAGTGTCCTCGTTCCTGGGATCCTGGTGGCGGAGGAGGTTTGTTCTGGGGTGAACTCCCAAGGCTGCAGAGAAGCCCAGGGGAAGGGGAACAACAGGAAGCGAGGCAGGTGCTCCAGTCGGATGCTGCGGTCAGAGTGTGAGCCTGCAGGGTTGTCCTTGGCTGCAGCTGGAACCCCAGATGACCACGGGGATGTGCTACGTCTTGTGTCAGGCATGTTCATTCGTACAGCTGTTATCCAGCCTGCAAGGCAGCCCTGGACAGTGAGGGATGAGGCGCTCCTAGAAACGTGCCCTTGTTCCTAGGAGACGCGGGAGGGGCACCCGCTCCTTTCTCCTGATGCTGGTGTGTCTGGATATGACGCTGAAGCTGCCGCTGCCCATGATTGGCCAGCCAGGGTGGGGACCACGGGTGCTACTGCAGGAGGAGAGGGAGCAGGAGCACAGGAGAGCAGAACTGTGCCCTTCTGCCCAGGACGGCCCTTCCTCTAAATTCCACTATGGCCGAAGCCAGCTTGAGCCCAGGTCATCCTAACGGCTGTGCCCACTCCCTGCCCCTCACTACCCTCCTTCATAGAAGCGCCTCAAATCCCTGATCCTCAAGGCTGGGGGACAGCGGGCGTGGGAAGCCCACCTAGCTTTCTCCTTCTTGTCCTGTGTATATCATGAGGTTTATAGTTTGAGGAAACTTGTTAACATCCTAATTAGTAGACATGTTCTTTCTTAATGATTGCTTCATACTCGTCTACGAGATCATGGGGAGATGAACCAAGGGTTTGGTGAGTTCGCTTCCCACCAAAGCAACAAACACTATTGGCCTTCATGAGAAAGACCGTGAAACAAACTCTGTAATTGCACATGGTTTTGAATGCATTCGCTTGTATTTGCCAATATCCCTCTGTGAGGGAAACGATTCATGATTATTCTGGAAGAAACACAGTAATCCATCTTCATAAGACTGGAAATGTGAAATTTCCTTCAGCTTTTTGAAACATCTCTGTAAAGAGCTTGTAAATATGAAAGATTGTCATAGTGAAAATGTCAAATTTTGTTAAAAGAAGTTTGAATGTCTCAGGAAATGGAATATCAGTCCACATGGTCATGTGGTACAGCAGATGGCTACAAAACTATACATTTTCTAAAATTCAGCATCAGAAGTTCTGAACAGTCAAGTATAAAAATGATGCATGACAGACGGGAAGAAAAAAAAATGATGGATCACAGGAATTAGTCCATCAGAGGTCTGTCTCTTGGACATATAAATAATCATCTATCTACAAGCTTCGGAAATTACACTTGGAATCTGAGAACTGGAAAATTTTACAAAAGTATTTTATTTGTAGCATTGGGAGACTGTGGCATAAGTTTCACTGGCTTTAAAAAAGAGGATATATTTTATTTTTTATATCTGCTGAGAATAATTCAAATACGATGACTGCAAAGTTAATTGCAAAAACTTTCAAATATAACAGAGGTTTCCTGTTACAAAAGGGAAGTGTATTTGCAAGTGTGTGTGTCTGTGTATTTAATAAACTCCATGAGAAAACGTTTCCTCTTGCAACGACCCAAATCCCCCGAAATTTACTTCAGGAAGCAATGCAAGTAGAATCCTCAGTCATAAGAGTTTCAGCGAAATGATCATCAGTTTGAAATTTTGTTTTATAGGCTGAGGCGAGATTAAGCAACATACCTAACAAATGTCCCTGTTTCTAAAGGTGCCAGATTTTTAAGCATTATAAAGCGAGTAATTCAATCCCTGCTTCTAAAATTAAAGCCTTGATTGAAATTAAACAAATCAGAAAATAATTTTCCCAAATATACCTATCCATCGACTTCAGTACTTTATTGTAACACTTCTGAGAGTTCCGGGTTAATTATGGATTACCCAGAGAACATTCTACAAGTCTTTTTGCTATTTCCTGTCTCCGCCAAATTGGACATTTCTTTTCACGCGATTTCGGAAGCTCACCTTGTTCACTCCTATATGAACCAGGCCCTTGTTATTATGATTACAAAAGCAAGTTATCTTGGAGCCATGTTGTTAGTTCATGTTTCTTCAAAAGCATTAATCGATTTATCTTCTTTTAATTGTTGCCTTTCTGTCCTTGATTTTGCTGTAATTTAATCTTCTCTTTCCAACTTTTTAAAGAGGAAGATTTAAATAATTCCCTTGAAAACTGTCTTCTCTTTCAATGTAAGAGTTTTATACAATACATTTCACTCTAAACATTGCATTAGCTACATACATTACAAATGTTGATGTGTTGTGATTTCTTTTTGTCCCAAGGGTTATTGATAAGCATGCTATTTAATGTCCAATATTTGGAGATGTTTCTAGATCTCTTTCTGTTATTAGTTTCTATTTTATTTGTTTAATTAAGATAATCAAAATTGTAACTAATCCAATTAATTGTTTTAAATTAATTGTGTCAGAGATACAACTCTGTATGGTTTTTGCTCTCTTAAAATTATTTAGACCTGCTTTGTAGCCAAGAATATGATCCATGACATTTTAAATGAGTGGGTATTCTTGCCGCTGTTGGATGAAATTTTCTATAAAGGTTCTTGAGATCAAGTTGGTCGATAGCATTGTTCATGACTTTCCAGCCTCATGAATTTTCCACTTTTTTATCCAATTACTGAGAAAGGAGTGTCGAACTCTCCAACTATGATTGTGGGTTTGTCTTTTTAGTCTGGGCTTCTGGTGCTTCAACGCTCTGCTGTGAGGCACATACACATCTGTCACAGTTAAGTCCTCATTTTGAATTGACCCTTCTAGCCTAGATAATGTCTCTTTTGATCATAAATAATGGAATTGCTTTTCTTAAAGGTATACTGCTGTTAAGAGAGCCTCTCTGATATTGATAGTCATCTCTCTTGATTAGTGTTTGCATAGTATTCTCAACCTTTTACTTATAACCTCTTTTCGTCATGTTTACCATGAGTCTCTTGTAGAGAGCGTATAATTTGTCCTGATTTTTATCTAAAATAAAAATCTCTGTCTTTTAGAGTGTTAGACCACTAACGTTTAATGTAATTTTGGTAGTTAGTTTCGAATCTATCTTGCTGATATTTATTTTATGTTTTTTTCCATGTATCCTTTTCCCCCTCTTTTCGTCATTTCCTGCCTCTGAATTCTTCTGTAATGCTTGCATATAATTCCATTTAAGCACCATTATTCATATTTTAGCTAACTCTTGTCTTATTTTTTTTTATGATTTCTTTAGGTTTTACAAGGTACATTTTTAACTGATTACAATCTACCTCCAAATAACACTCAACCATTTTACCTATAGTTTTAAAACATTACAATAGAATATTTCCATGTTTCCCCTTTTATTCTTTGTGTCATTGTGGTCATATATTTTATTTCCGAGTATATTATAAATCCCACTGAAAAAAGTTACTATTTTTGCTAAGACCAATTATCCTTTAGAGATATTTAAAAATTAGGAAAATGCTATTCACATGTATCTCTATATTCATCATTCCCAGTGTTCTTTATTTTTTGTATAGATCCAAATTTCCATCTTTTGGAAAAAATTCTTTCTGAAAAAATTCCTGATAGTTCTTTCCTCTTGAAAAAAGTCCTAGTATTTTTTTTTTTTCAGTGAAACTCCTCTGGTGATAAATTCTCTCAGATTTTTATTTATCAAAAAGTTGTGGGGTTTTTTACCTTCAATTTTGAAAGATATTTTTGTTGATAAATAATTCTAGGTTAATAGTATTTCTTTCAGATACAGATGAAGCTTCGCTCGCCCACCTGCCACTCACCTCCTGCTGTGCAGCCCAGTTCCTAACAGGCCACGAACTGGTACCAGTCCGTGGCCTGGGGTTTGGGGACCCCTGCCCTAAGGAATAGTGGTTTATTAGCTTAAGTAAGATGCCTTTTACAATTGATAACGAAGTGCAGATAAATACAAATAAACAGTAATTATATAATACTTGTTATTTCCACCATGTGTCAGGTACTGTATTTGTATTTTGTTTCTTTGCTTTTGGTAGTTAATCCTTATTATATAATGACTGAATGCTGGTGTTCCTCAAAATTCATGTGTTGACTCCTGTTGACTCCAAGGCAATGGTGTTTGGAGGTGGGACGTTTGGGAGGCAGTCGGTCATGAGGGATGAGTGCCCCTGTAATGAGACCCCAGAGGGCTCTCTGCTCTCTACCTGTGAAGGCACGATGAGAAGACAGCCCCCCACAAACCAGAAGGCAGGTCTCCCCAGACACCAAATCTGCTGATGCCTCGATCTTACACTTTCCAGGCTCCAGAACTATAAGAAATAAATATTTGTTGGTTAAGCCAGTTTATTGTTATTCTATTAGCAGCCAAGACAAAGACAATTCTCACAGACACGTGTAGCGTCATTGTGGCGGACAAGGAAACAGACTCAGGAAGCAAGTCGCTTTCCACCATCACACGGCGCCTTGGTCTGCTTGGGCTGGAACAACAGAACACCGTAGACTGGGTGCCTTATAAACAACAGACATTTATTTCTCCCAGTTCCGGAGACCAGCAACCTATGACCAGGAGCCAGTGTGGTTGGCTTCCAGAGAGAGCTGTGTTCAGATTTGCAGTGTCCTCTCCTGGAGGACAGCGGAGAGAGAAAGCAAGCTCTCCGGTGACCCGTGTCAGCTCACTAATCTTATCATGGGGGCTCCACCCCCATGACCTCTTCTAATCATAATCACCTCTCAAAGGCCCCACCACTCGATGCCATCACATTGGGAGGTAGAGTTTCAACATGGGATTTGGGGGGACACACGCATTCAGTCTGTGACACATAGTTAATGAGGAGGGAAGTGGAGAGTGGCGATTATTTCCTGTGTCCTTCCCCAGCTCAGGCTACACAGCGTACTTACATTTCAGTCTTTCAAAAACTAGAAATGAGAAGTACACAAAATGAAGAGCTCCGAGGCTCCTGCCCCGCGATGCTGCAGAGGCCTGACCACTGAACACTGTTTTTTTTCGTCCTTCCTGGAAGACGATGTGGCGACACCCGTGTTTGGTGTGGAGGTGGCGCACACGGGATGTTGGATGTAGACAGGAACCTGGCAAATACCGAAGAGACGCAAGGGTTGTTGGGTTGTTTGTCTGATGTCAGCCAGAGATGAGAAACCTGCTCTTCAGATTCCCCAAGACATGTGTTCTCCCTGCGTCAAAAGCAGCATTTCCGGCCCGCGTCCTAAGCGGGCTCTCTCGTTCCCATCTCTTCATAGGCACTATGCTCTCACAGTTACTGCTCCTGGTTTAATAATGCAGCGAACGAATCAGGCTCGCTGGAGAGGAGATGGAGCAGCTCTCGTGAGCCTGACTTGTGTGTTTCTGGAGGCGGCTGAGCTCGTTCACTGACCGCTTGGTGACAAGCACTGCTCTGACGCGTGACTGTGAGTTCAGTGAGACAGCGAGGATGCTGGGCCAAGGCTGCTCCGCGAAGCTTCATAGGGCTTCTCTCTGAGGGGGACCAGCTTTCTTACAGATCCCTGGGGATTCCAACTTGCAGTCCAGGTCGGGCACTGGATAATTGAAGCAGCATCAAAACTCAGGGAAGTTTTACACAAAATTATGGATAAATTATTAAGCTTCAATAACGGAGTAATCTTAAATAACGGATTTACATTTCGTAGAATTGGAAGTCTACTATGGTAGCTGGTCACTTACAAACGGCGATGCCTGTTCATTCTCTGAACTGCCTCCATAATCAGCATGTTTAAATCAAGTTTAATTGTGTCAACATGGATGTCGTGTCACGTGCCAATTAACTAGAACCAGGCAATGAATTTGTCCTCGGCCACCAGCACGTAGAGAGACAGTTGAAGTAAAATTGTGCTTTAATATATTTTTTTTAAGAACAACTTTCTGAGAACGGACATGTAATAGCAAATTCAAGAGACCGTTGAACAAATGTTAACTTCAAACTCTTTAATTATTACTTGCAGCTAGTAGAATGAACTTCGTTTCCAAAAACTGATAGATTTTTTTGATCCATGATCTGCTTATGCCAAGACCCAAAAGAAACTTTTAAAACCACAGAAGTTAAAATCTTATATATCGACCTGTAAGACAATGGATCAATGGAATTCAAAGTAAATTCACAGTTTAGCTGCATATCTACATCTTACTGAGTGAGGTTCATCCACTCAGATAAGTGGTTTAACATTGTTTAGAGATTGACTCTCTTGTCATAGGTTGTGTGCTACAGATGTGGCCTGAGACAAGTCACAAGAACACAGCAACGTAGAGACTTGCAGAAATTAAAAGCCTGCTCTTTTAAAACTTAATAGTAATTATTATGTCTAACTGTTTAAAATCAGAACATCTTTGTTATGCCAGCTCTGAGTAGCTTCATTTCAGACATAAAAACAAAACAAAACACAAAAAAACTGAGAACAGATCGATTCCTGAAGCAGATTGTCATGCGTTAGGAAATGGAAAACTTATTCATCGATAAGTACCGTACCATTGAAACTCATATCATCAAAAAGTTCATGTTTGTTTTATTAAAACAGAGTTGTTGTGTACTGCTTGGAAATTAGGGAGAGAGAATGACATTGATTGAAAGAGTGGAAATGATTATTTATCATCGTAATTAGTCATTGGTTCTATAAATACGCCTCTTTTTTTCCAGATGGCGATGGTGCAGAAGGACTCAGTTAACGATGAGGCTTTACTGCCTGGGTCCAATGCCCTCGTCAGGTGGCAGGCAGAACCAGCTCCAAACCAAGTGCATGTTTTAGACCCTTCGGTGGGACCGTATCGGTTCAGGACATATCCATCGACAGGTGAGAGCAAGCCCAGCTGGCAGTGGCTTAAACCTTAAGAACATACATTGATTTGACAAGAAGGCACGTGGTTCTAGGTTGGCCGGCCAGCCCCGAGGACATAGGACCTTTGTGAGTCTTCCGTGGTTCTTTTTTTGGCACAAGTGGCTTCTATGATTCCAGGTATCATGACCTCACGTAAGGGTATCTCAAGGCAGAAAGCAGAACTCCTTCCCACAAGCCCATGGCAGACAGCCCCCACATTCCATGTGACTGGGCCACAGGGCCCCTCCTGGTGGCAGGGCGTTGGGAAAGCGGGGCCTGGCTTTCTGGCTGCTGTGGTTGGAAGCAGGTGCGGGAGGAAGGGGCAGGGACTGGCCAGCAGGTAGCCAACCCCGCAGTGACGCAGTCATGCCATGGGAACTTTGAAAAGGGAATAGCTTCTCGAGAATAGCAGGGCACACCACTGTGCGTGGATGCAAATGGTAATGGGAATTCCCAAGCCGTTCGATTCAACGTGCATAACCGACTTCTTCTTTCTGCAGCGGCTCCGCCTCGACCAGTCCTTCTCTCCTTACGTCTGTGGCTCAAAATCCATCCTCCTCAGAATGTAAAATCCTCTTATGATTTTATTTGTCCCTGCTTTGCCAGTCCTTCCTTGCCTGTCTCCAATCTTTTTTTTGTTTCCATTCCTTGCTTTGCTGGGATTTGTTGATTTATCTGATCACTGGAGGACTCTATGAGAAAGCAGTGGATATTTATCCACCTACGTATCTCAGAAGCTCCGGGCAGGGCTGCCACGTCACAGGGCTTTAAGAGAGCCGTTCGTTTCCGTGAGTTCTGCATAGCCTGTGTGGCTGGAGGTGACAGTACTACATTTCGGCCCCAGAGGAGTAGCTTCGTTGAGAAGATACAATTTTAAATTTCTCTTTTGAAAAGAAATTTATTTTTAGCATCATCTCTCATTGCTACTACCTTGTCTTAAGTGTTTCTTGCATCTCCCTGGAACACTGCAGTGGCCTCCTAACTGATCCTGCTGTCACCGATCCTTCCTCCCTGCAAAGATCTGTCAGAATAACATGGAGCCACCGCTCATCATACACCTGGTTCCCCCTGGTATACGGAATGCCTGAACTTGTTTGTATGGTGCTGAAGTTGTGTTATAGATTCTGGCCAGTTGCTGCTTAGGCCCCATCACCATCTGGCTCCAGTGTTCCTCCTACATCTCTCTGAGCTGATCAACTCCCCTCCGCACCCATACACACACGCACACACACTCACTCCTGCACACTCCTGCGTGCAGGCACGATTGGTCTCGTCTCTACTCCATGGCGCTTCTCTCGTCCTTTCAGTGAGTCTCTTCCCAATTTCGTTTTGGGGAACTACACAGCTAGAGTTATGTGCAGCTTGGATAACGATCGGTCAAGGTGAAATGTCCTTCCCTGCCGAGGGTGTCACCCAAGCCAGGCCAGCCACTCGCATGTCCTTGAGCAGAGAGATTTGGGCACAGACTCTAGTCACCATAGAGCTGGCGGCGGGGCCTCAGGGGGACACTGCTCATTCTTCGTTCTCGGCCAAACACTCAGCCCCGGGCTCCCAGGTCTTCAGGAATATGGCTGCTCCACTGCCACCTTCTGATCCTTCCAGAACATTCCTTTTTGTTTTGTTGTGTTGTGTTGATTGTCATCAGAAGCCCTCACTGCCATCCCAGCTGCAGACCCCGGTCAGGACTCTCCCCTTGGTGTGCACACCACCCTCGGTGTGTTGCTGTCGTGTTCGTTGTATCCAGCGGCCTTTCCTGTCCTGGCTGTGACCCCACTCGTGGGTGCACCCCGTAGTAAGGGGACGTCAGTGCCCCTGCTCTGCCCTCTGCCGTCACACGTCCTTCCCTTTTCTCTTCCTGCCGCGTTGTCTGTCACTCTGAGCCAGGGTTCCACGCTGTCTTAGGAAGTTCCTCCTACGTCTCTCTGGGCTGATCAACTCCCCTCCGCACCCATACACACACGCACACACACTCACTCCTGCACACTCCTGCGTGCAGGCACGATTGGTCTCGTCTCTACTCCATGGCGCTTCTCTCGTCCTTTCAGTGAGTCTCTAGGTGAGACGGGTTGTCTGCGTGCCCTCGGGCAATCGTTTCCGCGGGATGACGGCTGGGACACGGGGCTGGACACTAGGGACACAGGTGCTGCGCTCGGCATGTGTAGGGCAGAAGGGAGGTCCCATTACAGATGCGAGAACCCGGTGCCGAAGGACCACGAGGAGGGCGTGACCGAAAGGCAAGCGGTGAGCTGCGGTGGGCAAGGGACCCGGCTCGGTGACGGGGAGCAGCATTTGCACCCTCGGTGGCTCCGTGGCATCGTCTTCCGGTGGGACCGGTCGCGGGGCCGGTCACGGGGCCTAGCTCGTGAGGAAGCTGTGGCAGCGAGTTGATGAGGGCACCATTATTAGGGCGGCATCTGGCACGTAGTATGTGCAAAGTCCAGGAAGGAACTGAGTCGTCACGAACGATGAATGGATTTTTGTTTTTAAGGCCAAGAAGGTGGAGAAGAAAATTCTAGAAAGAGAAATGGTGCTGCCAAAGATAGGGCACCCAAAGGGTGTGGTGTTTGGGGGGAGCGGTGACACATTCACTGTGGTCGAAGGTTCATGGGTGTGGCCCAAATTGTTTTCTGTCCCACTTATTGCATAGTCACAGAAGCCCCCAGATAACGTCTAGGATGCCCCCCACCCCCCTGCCTCCTTTCTGACGAGCCTTCCACCAAGCTCGGAACATGGCATGAAAGTGGAAATGCTGTGTGCCGGCTTCTGGAAACTTCCTTGAAAGACAGCTGGTCTGGGCACTTTACCACTTTTATTCCAGGAAGGCTCAGACGCAGAGAGGTCCAGGGGCCTGGATCTGGAGGGACGATGGGTGGGCCGCCGGCTGGGAGGGGCTGCTTCACCCGGGGGCGTAGTGTGACTTTCAAGGACCCGCAACGCAAACTCGGTGGATGGATGGAGCTCGTGCGTTGGAGCGCGTTTGCGGGATGGGAGGGAGGGGACGGCTCAGCGGTCCCGTGGGGACGCAGCACCCTCTCCAGAGTCTCGCTGGGTCCCATGTTTGGGGCACCATGGCATTTCCGGAACCCACCCAGTGTGTAGGCACTGGGGCCTCTGGCATCCTGCCAGTCCCGCTCAGGCTGCCTGTGACACTGGGACTTCAGCCCAGAGGTGACGCTCCTAGCTGTGTGGGTCTGGAGAAAGGCGGAGTCTGATGAACTTGCAAGTCGTAAGACAACTTGGTTTGTCTGCTTTCTGGGAATATTCAGAGGACATTTAACACACGCTCCAATGTTCATGGTAAAACACATGTATTATGAATTTTGGAACAAAGATACATGCCCGTAGATGTATGAGAGTATTTTTAAAGACTTCAGAAACTCTCCTCCAGGTGTGTCTGGAGGTCTTCAGGGACGTGTCACCCGCATTTTCAAACAAGTTCTGGGGTCTGAGGTTTACAAAAAGATTCATATAGATCACATTTTTAAAAAATTAGCGTAGATAACTGACGGCGCGAGCCGGAAGCATTGCATGGCAACCAAGAAGCCGCACCAATGAGGAAAAATAGAATTTGCCATGTTCTAGCTCCTTCCTCTCTACAGCTTCCTTAAAGTGAAACCCAACTCCTACACTTCCTCTCATCAATTTTCAATTCGTGCCCCGTACATCATCCCCTTTTCCCTTCCTGAGTTCATAAGAAAACGTATAAAACCATGCCTCCTTAGGCACACTTTCCTCCAACAAGGCGACTGGGGACAGTTTTAATAAAGCATCCGTTCAGGTCGGTGAGCTGCTCCGCGGTGCAGTCAGCATGTCCAGGGACGGAGGTTAAAGACCTCCAGTGGGATCTTACCTTCATGCTGTACTTCTGGAAAAGTCTTTGACTTACGGGGCTCGGTTCTAGAATCATGCAGGAAAATAAATACCCATTTTCTTCTTGCCAATATTAACCAACAGGACATAAGCAACCTGTCCCACTTCTAAAGAAGGTCTTCCTGGAGTAACACTGTGATTCAAGGTCAAGGTCTCTTACCCAGACGTGACTTCAGTGTTCGCTTAAACCATCTGAGTAGATGGGGCGTAGATCTGATCTCGTTCTCGTCGGCTCCCTTCCCTCCATCTCTGTCAGTAAAGATGGCCGCGCACCAGGCCCTGAGGCAATGGGGACAAATCGTTCTAAGCTAGCAGCATCACTATGATTTCCTGAGTCACTAACCTCTTTCAGGAACCATGCAGTGACATTCCCATTGCTTTTCTTTCATTTTAACAACAGTTCTGCAAAGTAGATATTGTTAGACCCATTTTTAAGGTTAGGAACCGGATGTTGAGGAGGTTAAGTAACTTGTCAAAGAGACACAGCCAGCATCGGCTGAGCCCGGCCACAAAGCCCGTTCTCTCTGCATCTTCTCTCGGGTCCCTCAACATGATCCCATCTACGGCCTCTGTGTGCTCGAGGGGCAAACGATGAGGTGCCAGGGGCAGGAGGCCGGTGGCTGTGTCCTGAGGACATTTCATGCCCCTGTGATTTTTAATCCTTTATAATGAAATATTTTAGTGATTGCTCTCCCTCTGGACGGTTGGTTCGCGAAGGCGTGGTGTGCGCCTTTATACCGTTGCATTCCCGACGTCCAGCAGCGTATCTGACACGGACAGGTGCTTGATAAATGTTGATATCTCTTTCAGGAAGAGTGGTTTTGAGTAGAAATCTCTGTCGTAAAAGACAACGAGACAGCGGCTTCTCTGTGCCGCGTTGGCGTGTCCTTACTTCCCGCAATCCCTGTGCACAGATTGTCCTGCCGTTTTCCCCCCAGAGCCTGCCTGTCCCTCTGTCTCGGCTGGAATCCTGGGCCTCTCGCTGTGCAGCATTTCCCTTTGCCCCTGAGCGGCCTCCTCCATCCCGGGCCCGTTTCACAGCTGCTCCTAAACCGTCCACGTTGGTGTGTGTTCTGTATACTCTGTCCCAATCTTCTTTTCCTGGGGACCCCTAGCTGCTCCACAGGGGATGAGGAGGTGAGGACATGCTTGCAAACCAGCTCTCTGGAGACAAAAAAGAAAAAAGAGGCAGTCCACGGCCTAGTGGATATGCCTCCTTGTCCCAAATGTGATTGTCCCAAATGTGATATACCCACGGATGGACTCAGATGCCTGGCGAGAAAGCAGGCCACGGTGAAGCGGCGTCTCCACTAGGGGTCCCCCAAAGGGGCTCGGGGGTCTTGTCTGACAGCGCTAGGATTCGTCAGGAACTAGAACAGCATCTTCTCTTATTCTTCCTCCATGGGCCTCCTGGGAAAAACGCCACCACCACCGCCCTCCAAAACCAGCCTCTCCATCCGTCTGCCACGGCAGACGGTGCCAGCTTCGGAATGTGAAACTGACTGATGTTAAATCAGGACTCAGACTGAAGCGTGCTTAGCACGATTTATTAGTTGGAAATTACATTTCTGTCAATAATCTTCGTCAGTATTACTAGAAAATAAGTCCTAAATAGTTAAATTACATAATCATAACAGTCTCAGTAGTCATCTGACTCTTCCTAGGAAAATAATTGATTTGCTTTTATTTTACATCTTTCTCTTCACTATGCCTATCGGGCTGTTCGATTTATTCTTTAAAAGTTAGGCTTGCTTAGAATTCCTCATCATCCATAGAATGCATCCTATGAAAGAGGCTGAATCCCTTGAGGCTTCTTTAGGTCACAGGTGCCAGTAATTACTGCTCTTTGATTTGTTAATTGTGCGCCTCTTAAGTGCTCCGTGGTTTGCGCTCCTTAAGTATCAGGTTAATGAGGCACTATACCCTTTACATTTTTTTCAATTAAATGTATTGGGGTGACATTGGTTAATAAAATTATGTAAGCTCTAAGTGTACTTTGCCCCTTGAGATGACCGTTATTTTAAGGAGCAAGTCCTCCATCTCCTGGGAATTATCTCAATCAGCTTTCACATTAGGGCAGTTTAGAGATGAAGCCCTCTGGGCGACTCCAGAAAGCCCTCTGGTGTTTTCCCTCTGAGCCTCTCTGGTACCTTACACTCTAATGAAGCATCACGGTCCTTAGAGCCAGGACTGAGGAAACACTGTGAATTAGGCGTAGAGTCGACCCCCATCATCCCTTTACCTCTGAGGCTCCCGCAGACTCCCTCACCAGAAGTGGTGTCTGCGTCCCTCAGCAGCTCTGAGCCAAGAGGGCTTAAACCAAATGCAATCATCTCAGAGCATGAACTCGTCGGCCGATGTGTTTATCCCTTCAGCCTGCACAAATCTTAGCTTGTAACTAGTGGTCAGTTCTGAGATTTCGGTGCCAAGTTTAACTTGTTCAGAAAAACATTAGCAGTCACAGCGGTGAGCGCCCACCCCACGTGTAAATACAGCTCGGCTGCGATCGGCCTCTCTCGCCGTCCCACGTTCTTTCCTGAAATCTCTCTCTCTCTCTCTGCTGCTCTTCATTTCTCATCATCACTCCCAACTCAACATATTGAAGGAGCCACTGGGTCGTGTGAGGACGGCGGTGGGTCAGCGCTTGCAGCAGCTCAGACGCAAAGCAGCACCGATGTGAAAACGCGCTCCGTCCAATTTCTTCCCACTCAGGACAACCTCGCTCTGCCCCCACCTGCCCTGTGTTCCTTCTTTCCTTCCCCAGTTCTCTCAGCCTCTTTCATGAGGTTCCCTCTCTGCGCATCCCCTTGGGCATGCAATTCCCTTTTCCATGTTTAGTGAGAGGAAAAAGAAGCCTCAAGTCCATGTTCATCTATTTGCCAGATCTCAGAACCCCTTTGCCTGGGGGAGTGGGGGGGGAGGTCCACCTTCTACCTCTGGGACATCTGTCCAACTGTGCCTCTTATGAAATGTGTACGTGGCTGTGGTGTCTTAGGTAAGAAACGGTTCCGTTTTAGCACAAGTCTCGAGATATTTCTTACATTCCAGCCCAGACTCTGGTGCCTGCCACCTATCGATGCTGACAGTGGAGAAGTGGCCTCTAACTTAGCTTCGCCGGTGGCTTGTTAAGAGATTTTTTAATCAAATAATCTGAATTTTTTTGGATTTCTTATTAAGATGCTCGTAGTTGAAATGTGATTTCCCTATATTCTCCCAATTAAGAATAAAATAATAAAAAAAAATGTTTCTCCAAAAGAAACTTCACGTTCTTTTCTTAAAATTTCCAAACCGTGTAAAGCCATCTCCTCCCACGCAGCTGATCGTGGCCATGCGACTAAGTCCCCGCCAGTGAGGGCTTCCTGTTGGCTGACGTACAGACACGTCGTCAGGAGCTCGAGCAGCCATGTGGGGCCTGAGGCAGCACAGCAAAACGACAGACGAATAAGCAGGAGCCTCACCCCCTGACACCTGACCTCCTTCCCCCAATGGGGAATGACACTTATATCTTATTTAAAACCACTGCTATTTTTATTTCTTGCCCTTTTGGTAATTGCTAGGCAACCAAACTTAATCTGATGTTCATTTCCCTTCTTAAAACAGTCCTGGCAAATGGAATGGTATAACCACAACCACCTCCAAAGGATGCGGATCTACTCTTGGAGCCAGGCAGGGGTCACACCCGCCGTCATGTGGGGAAGGCTGACTAGCCAGACAGCATCAGACTCAGTTTAGAAGGGGCAGGGAAGGGTGAATGACTGTTGGCCAGGCAACCGGCAGAGTCGGCTAGCCAAGTTCAGTGACTTTCCCAAGGTCACATGGCTACTTATTGGCAGAAGGGAAATTCCAACCCAGGTTGTCTAAAAAGCAAGATCAGTTGACTTATCTTTACCGGCTGAGTTTAGTTAACGATTTGTCATCATATCATGAAGAGTATTTATACATAACTGAGAGATAGATCCCCAACTGTTAACTTCTGTTGCTTCGTTAATCTCCTCTTACTAAGATACAAGTGGTTAGCAGTTACCACCGCGTTCATGAGAATCATATGCATAGCGTGCCTTTCCCTGGCATGGGACCTGGGCGGGTTGCGGGGGGAAGGCGGTGGTGGATTACGGTGAACTGAGATCGCTCTGTGGTGGGAAGAAGGCAGCACAGAGTGTGTTTGTGGGTGTTTGAACGGCCGCACGTCCACGGGTTTCCTTCTCAAGCAGCATCCTGGCGGCGACTATGGAAGTTTAGCTTCTCTCAGTGCATCATGGCTCCATGTGGGGACAGGACAGGACACTTGGATGTCAAGGGCGGGGGCCTCATTAGCGACTTAGGGAACTTAGCCATCTCGACAGAGCAAAGCCCGTAGGAATGATGCTGCTGGGAAATCCTGTCCCTCGACCTCACTTTAGATGGCGTTATTTCTAGTTCTTGTTTTAAGAGGCCCCTCACAGTGAGAAACAGTGCCTTTGTGATAATTTATATATGTCTTAAAAATAAAATGAAAATGATCATTTGTTCTTCCTGATAGGAGAGCGATCCACCTGGGCACGCTGGATGCAGGTGTGCGCCGAGCAGGCCGGCCCAAGGTACAACAGATGGCACACGTGGGGCCTGATTTCCGACAAACTGGGCCTGAAAACCGGTGGCAACAGGTTATCTGCTCTAGTGGGTTTTTTTGTTTTGTTTTGTTTTATGATTACACTGTTCTTCTAGGCTTTGGCTCCTTAACTAAAAACAGCTTCTCCTTGTCCTATAGATAAGAAGCCTCTAATTTACGAGCTGAAGATGGCGCCAGTGCAGCCAGCTGCCAGCCCCCTGTGCTCTGCAAGGACCCACACTACTAAAACACCCCACTCCCTCAGCTCCCACATCCAGCAGCCTCATTTCCACTGGCTTCAAATAGTCCCTTATCTACCCTGTGGCCCTCAGCCTTTCCTGACCAGTTAAGCTGCTCAAGGACTCCCCCCAGAGGTCAGAAACAGTGATGTGGAGAATGACTCCAAGTCCTTTGGCTTAAGCAACTGGAAGATGGACTTGTCATCTTAGAGGTGAGGAGGCACACAGGGATCTAACAGGACCCTTTCGAAACACTGCTTTTCAGTCTTCCCTGAGATTTAGTATCACATTCAAAGATAGGTCCTGCGGCCCCTATTGCAGAAGCCAGAATGGGACCAGTCCAAAAGGAACATGGCGTTAGTCATTTAATATGAACTTTGAACCGATGGCTGGTGTTTGTTTATTTCTCTCACTGCAGCTCCTGGGCATTCTGCTATTGGCTTTCAGTCCCTGATCTTCTAAGGCGGGCGTGCAGCCCACAGAGGGTCTAATCTCCTAGCTCACCATCGAGTGTCACAGCTGCCAGACCCCTGTGCCTCGCTGGCCTCCTCCCCAGGCCGTCCCAGCCCCACGCATGTGCCTGAGCAGGAAAGTGCGTCCTATCCCCACCCCCGCCTCTTTGTCCCTCCTGGCAGCAGCAGGACGGCATTTGTAGGGTAGCTGGGATGTCAAGCACTGATGCTTCTCTAAAGAATGTGGCCTGGCCCATGGGCGTCATTTCATTAAGGAGAATTACCTGCATAAATGAATCATAATGAGAGATTGAAATCAGAAAAGCTCGACACTTTAATTCATTCCTGGGAGAACTCCAGAAAAACAGGCATGTTTTGGAAATATTGAAAAGGATCGTGTCTTTGGAAACCGCACCACGGTACAGTCACACGAACAACTTGCTTTGTGTGCATCCGGGATGCAAATATGCTTCTTTGACACAGATGTACCCTCGCGAACGGAAACCGCATGTCTCCGTGTCATTTTGGCCACAGTCCCCTGCTCGTTACTACGTCGCGTCTATGAATTCGAGCTCTCCACTTCCAGATCCCGCCTCCAGATCCCTTTTATTCCTCAAAACGTGGCAGGATAGGGGAAGAAAATGAAGTTTCGATTGCACGAATTTCACTGCTTCTCGATTATGACCAAAAATGAGATCGAAGAAGACATGTGTGGAGCGT
>NW_006440135.1:229285-290605 GCF_000325575.1 Pteropus alecto
TCTGGACGTCCACTCTCCCCTTGACCTCTCCTGTGTCTACCCCATGAGGCTTCAGGTCGCTTTAATAGGGCGGCAAACAGTGCACGTCACAGACAGAGTTAGGATTCGAATGCGAGTCACTGTCAGACAAGATTACGTTAGTGTTATAATCGATAACCCTCAAAGTTCAGAAATTTAACACGATAGAAGTAGGTTTTAGCTGTGTGACAGTCCCCCGTTGTCGGGGGGACAGGAGGGGCATGGATTAAAGGACCCAGGATGGTGGAGGCCCTCGATCATCCACGCGTGTTTCCTAAGACCCCACTGGGCACCGACATCTGGCTGCTGGGGTAGAGGAGAGACTTTGACAACAACAGGCCTGTGTTTAACCATTTCAGCCTGGAAGGGTTATGTTTCCGTGGTGGAAAGTACACCATTCTATCCAAAGCACTGGAAGCATCCAGAGGGGGGAACGGAAGACACGGGGGAACGTGCAGGAGGAGTAAGAAGCATGTCAGTGAGACCACGCAGGTGGCCGTGGTTACAGCTTTGCCTGATAACGTATTCACTCCCATTTTCTTTATTCTTAATGAAGTCTCATTAATTCTTTCATTCTAAATCTATTCACGAGGGAGCAAATTATATCACCTGCATTTCAGGGCTTGGGAGATAAAAGATATCGATGTGACAACATTACGAAATAACCGTAGGGCCTAAGGCGGCCGCCAGGTGGGTATGAGGCTTGGTTCGGTTTCCCTCAGAACTGTCAAACGGGTCTTCTGAGTCGAGCGTCCATTGAGGGAAGAATGTGTTTATACATCTCTGTCCATCAGTATAATGTCACCTTTCTCCTTCATCAGACTTGACATTGGTCCGCAATCACGTAAGTGCAGGTTAAGAAAGAAGAACGAGCGTGTTCACTACGAACAACCGTGAACCTGGAAAGAATTTGTAAGAAGAAAGGGAATTTGAAGAGGACGCAGGTGAGCGAAGCCGCTCCGGGGCTTTCGAGATTCTTTCTTAAGGTCCATGTAGGGGCCGGGGTTGCGCTGTGACACTCTGGACAGAGAACCAGACACCCTCGGCTTCCCGTCACTGAGGTCCCAGGCCCTGCATGCCGTCTGCTGGCTGCAGGTCTCATTCTGCATGTTTGTATTTCAGACCTGGCATAATGCGCTGTAAGCACAGACATCAAATGCCAGCGGGTCACCCACGACTTCCGACTTCTTACCTCTTCCAAGTTTGTTGAGAGTTTTGGGTCGAGAAAGACAAATGGTAAGCATTTGCATGAGCTATAGAAATTCCTTCTTACACGTCAAAAAAAAAACCAAGCGGAGGTAGAGTAAAATTTTTATTTTATCTATGGAGGATTAATGATTTTCGTGCCTCATACAACAGGTTAAATTTGGAGGTTCACTTTTAACCCCGCATCACCATTTTTAAACGTAAGTCGTTTAAATGAAAATAATTAAAAATATATCATAAATTTCACTGCTTTCCAAAGCAGTCTGCGTGGAATGTGTTTCCAGGTTCGGCCTGTGCCTCCCGATGCACAAACGCATCAAGTAGTATTTAAATACCTGAGTCTCTTTGTGCCTGTGTCAGCTGCTCCAGAACGCTACTCTTTCTGAGGTCTGGCTTTCGCTTTTTGTAGATTCTATCTCTGCCATTGCTGAGGAGCCTGGGTGGCGATGGATTTCCTGTAAGAGCCCCTCTCTTACGTTCTGTTGTCTTCTTCCAGCCACTAGGGACTTCAAATCACAGAATCTGGAGGGGTAAGGTCAGAGGAGAACAAAAGCCAAGGTTAATGAACGACATCTTCGGGCTTTATGGCAGGTGGTTAATGATTTCCGATCGGCAATTTAGAGACCTTTCTTTTCCTCTGTTTGGAGTTTCAGATGTATAGATTATATGGATGACTAGTTTATTTAATGGTTAAATTCTTTTTCTTTTATACGCTAATTAATTAATTATTTTTTTATGGTGACATTGGTTAATGCAATCCAATAAGTTTTGGCTGTACATTGTAGCAGCAAGGCATATATACATATTTATACTGTGCGTTCACGGTTAAATTCTTTAAGTTCAGTAACCAAGACTCTGTTGCAGAGACTCTAAATTCTTTGAGGAAGGTCATCTATCTAGGCTAATTAATGAACCCAACTGCCAATTTATACAAAAATTGTATTCTCTTATAAGGCAGACAAAGGAACCAGCTCGCTACGTAATTATCATTTGTTGCTTGGAGGAAAACATTTGGCAATATAGGCTAAACCTTTGTTTCAAAGTTGCAATCTAAAGGAATTAATAATTAGCAGCAAAATGGTGCGTACCTTTCAGGGTTTTTGTAAGGATAAATGAGATAATAGGTGTGTGTCCATCCCCTAATATATGCCATGATGGTTCTCTTGCCCTCTCCTGTCTCGGGGGCCTTTGACTATTTATCTATTGCACCCTAGAGACCTGCCCTGCATAGGCTCCCACTGTCCTAATGGAAGCGTCAGGTCCTTATGCCTTGCTCACGCCCCTCCCACGGACTTCTAACCCCTTAGTCTGGCAGATCCTTAGCGATGCTGGGCAGGGAATGGCTAGTGGACAGGCAACCCCTGGGGCCTGGCAAAATCATCTGTTGGTTTTAAAAAATAGGCATGATGTAAAGGTCATAAGACTTGAGACTAGCTAGAGTGAGACTGAGGAATTATAAAACTGACCGGGTTTTACAGAACTGAAAATTGAATCACCACTTGACAAGCGAATGACGACTGAGGATTCTCCAAGGTGAATTCTGATAAATGTCTCAGTAGGGTGTGGAAACGTGCACGTGTCGACCGCAGCCAAAGTACCAAACCCTTTGTATGTCACACCACACAGTCCTCGCAACAGTCCTTGGAGGTAAGAGGTGCCTTCGTTCCGCAGGTAAGAAAATAGAGAACCAGGAATGTCGGTGACTTGCCAAAGTGTATGCAGCAAGCATGTGATTGGAAGTTAGGCGGGCCTGCCTCCGAAGCTACTTCGTAACTCTGCATCCCAACAGCACTGTCACTTATTAAGCAATAGACATTTGAACAATATCACGACAGAGTCAAGAGGAATTTGTGGCTAATATTAGGTTTGCTCTGGATTCTAGAACGATGCAATAATTCAGCGCATATGTAACTGAAATCCTTAGGTGCTATGCGGGAACTCTACGTTATGACGATGCCACTGATGTTTTCCAACAGCATTCTTCTAGAATGATTTTTAAGGAGAAAAAAAATGAACTTAGATGCAAATCACGAGGATAGAAGAGGAAAATGTCGTCGGTTGTTCCTGATGTAGAAGCAGACACCCCTTCTGGACAGAGATCTGACTATGGGTTTTGTGAATGCAGAATCCCCACGTGGCCCTAGGAACTCATGAATTACTCTTAGAAGTTCCTTGGACTCTGACACAAGCCAAGATCTAAAACCATCTCTCTAGAAGAGGTGCAGCCATTTGAAGGTCTCTTTAAGCCCGTGTCCCCATCCGATGCTCACCAGGGGGTAGACAGCAGCAGTTTCTAGATCCCAATTGCGATAAATACATTGTGACCTTTGGATGTTCGGTCAGCTGCTTTATTAAAACATGAACTCAATAGGAAAAAGGCTTTGTTTACTTCTGTAGTTTTTCCCCTGGTACAATATCTCTGTTTGTGCCAGCAGACACAACTAATTGGGTATTCTAGGGAACTGGCCAAAGAAGTTATTTAAATATTTAAAAGAGAAATGTGGATTCCTATTTTTAAAGCACACAAACAATGAGCAGAGCTACTAGAAGAGTATGTCTTAGATAATGCCAAATTAATAATTGATGAAGATGAAACCTCAAAAGAGTTCAGGATAAAGTGAGCAGAGCATCTGGGAGTAGATTAAACTACTTCCCAGCAAATTCAGACATGGTAAAGGCCAGCCAGATGAGGCCCATGAGGAGTGCTTATGCTTCATCTCAGAGCGCTGATTTTTCTCAAAGAACTCTACCATGGTTTTAGGTTCACGGAGACACAGAAAAACTTTATTGGGAGGGAGAATGACATTTCTCATGTGAGGCAAGTAATTCTACCCCATAAATCACTCTGCCTTTATAATAAATTTGGGTAAATTTGATATTAGAATAAGTTAAGCCGATACCATTGCAATGCTTTGACTTATTGGCTACATGAAAACATTAGCTATGGAAGAATTAAGTATTGTAAATGAGTTGTTTTATTCATAAATAGAGACAACTGATAACCATATGGTGAACTCATCTCCAGACCTTTACAGATTATGACGTCGTCCCACTAATGCCCATTTTCTGGTCTAGGATCCACATTGCATATTGTTTGTCATGTTTCCCGAGTCTCCTATAATCTGAGATAGATCCTCAGTCCCCAGACACATTTAAAGAGTAACTTGGTTTTATTTCTTTTAAGAGATACAGGGTTAAGAACTCAGTCCTGTCAAATCCGGGAATCCAGGCTTCTGGTCTCAGCTCTCTCACTGCAGGGTGTATTCTATAAGCCATTGCATCCATGTGAGCCCAAGTTTACATCATTTATTAAACATTGGAGTGGAGCAATATTAAAGGTTCTCAAACTTTTTACCATCAAGAAAAAAATGTAAATCGTTTTTATTTTCTACCATGAAAAGATTTGGTGTATTATCCAAACAGAATTACTTTGATCACTTTTGGTAATTGAAATGTAATAATACTGACAAAGGAGTAGTATGTTCTTTATTAGACATACAAATAATAAATGAACCTTGACTAGAGGGATCACATGTGTTCAGGGAAAAAGAAATTAATAAACAAGGGTGAAATGCAACAATTTTATAACTTTCTAAATTATCAACTCAAAGCCTAGTAAGTAATCCAATTTGATGAACTTTTGCTGGAGATTTAGGGGGAAAAAAGTGAATTATCTCTGGTGTTCATGCAACTAACATATGTTAAGCAACATGCAATTGAAAATGCATCGAGATTATAGGCTTCGGAAGTATCACAGCTTTCTTCTGCTCTGGGCAGATTTCCATACTTCATGTGCTCTTAAGAATGTGGGTTTGAAAACGGTAACACTCTACTTTAAAACATACTGCATAAAAAATATATTAAAGATTGAATTACATGTTATCTTACAAATTACATTTTTACTGTGTAACGTATACTTTTAGACAACATAAAATTTCCTCGTTTTAAATTAATTATGTAACTGTCACCATGAAATTGCAATGACTGTTACTGATATCATCAGCTTTAAATACATCCTGTCAAATTCAAAATGTCCACTAAACTGTCATGTTCGTTAAAGCCTAGGAAGCTTCTTGTTAGAGTCCATGAACACTGAACATTCCTGTGAATCCAATTAAATTCCAAGCCAACTTTTTAGAGTAGATTTTTAGGTCTTCAAAGTAAACGATTTCAAGTTTAACATTGCTAATTGTTAATACATATGTTCTGGGAATAAGGATGACTTCAATATAATTTATTTTATGTTAAATAGTTCTTAAAGTTATACTCTATTGTTATGTAACCTACGGCTATTGTAAATTATAATGTGTTTAAGTATTCATTTTATTTGTTAGTAACCATTTTTTTGTTTTTTGTTTGTTTGTTTGTTTCCATTTTGTTTTGTTAGTACCGTTTTCAATCTTACACAGTAGTTAGACTTCTAAAGAGATGTTGAGTGCTTACTGTCATCATCCCGCCACCACTGGGGACTCCGAGGTCCAGAGAGATGCAGGAATGTGCTGAATGTCACGGGTGGCATTGGCCTCGCACCTCAATTACTCTGAGGTCACAGCTGGCATTGCTCTTCCGCATCACTCGGCCTTCTTTAAGGGGAGAATTTGCTGGGTATGTTTTTTTCTCAATAACTCAAACAAACACGATAGACAGAATAAGTTGACCTCTTGTAGAAAAAATGAAATGCTTCACTAATGGAAATGATGGAGAAGTATTTTATATGAGCCAAACTATTCTCTGAAGGAAAAAAAAATACGTATCAGTGGATTACAGAAAAAGAAAGAAAATGTTATTGATTTTTTTTCCTGTTTCTGGGAATATACGGAATAAAAATAACGCAGCCTCCATGTGGTGATTTAGCAGTGTTATGGCTCAAATCGGGCAGTTCTAAAAGAGAATGAGAAGGAGATATATAAACACTATCGTCTTCCCAGCAGAGACCCAGAATAAGGGAAAGATGGTTAGCAAGAGAATGACAGCCTCTCGTTATGACTGGTTGCAAAAATTTCGTAAACTTACATAATTTTGAAAGTAATAAAAAAAGTTCTGAAGAGAGAAGCATGATACTGCTCCTCATAGAATGAGCAGAATATTATCTTTTTTTTAAAAAAATTGTATTTATTTAAATTAGTATCAAGTATACAGTACATTGGTTAGACATCTATATAATTCATAAAATGATGCCCCCAATTGCTCCCTCCCTCCCCTGGTCCTCCACCTGGCCATCATATTAATGCTGACTGCATTCGCTCTACCGTGCTCCCCATCCCCATGACCAGCTATCAGCTGCAGCTATTGTAACCCTTCACCCCATTCTCCCAGCCCCCCAACACTCCTCCCCTCTGTCCATCACCAAATTGTCCACTATATTTGTGAGTCTGTTTTTGATCAGTTTGTTCTTTTTGTTCCTTAGATTCCACATCTAAGTGAAATCATATGATATCTGTGTCCCATGAAAGGAACAGCATGTACTTTAACGCCTGTTACTGCCTGAATCAGTGGTTCCTGTGTCTGGTCCCCAGATCAGCAGCATCAATGTCACTGGGGAACTTGCTAGAATTCTAGCCTCCCCGGGCCTGCTGAATCAGAAAGTCAGGGGCCATCCCAGCAATTCAAGTTTTAGCCAGCTCTCCAGGCAGCTAGTGCCCATGCAAGTTTGAGAATGGCTGCTCTAAGCGACGCCCACATATACATGTAAGCTTTTCTGAAAGCCGTACACAATGACGACGATGCATGCAGCGGGATTCACGCATTTAGAATCCGCGGTGCCCATGGATTTCTGCTTCTCTCATTTACATGGAGCCGTGAAGTGAAAATCGTGCTGATCCCTTCCTTACTGTGGGAACGTTGGCATTCTGCAGGGGTGCCTGGGAGAATTTTCAGGACGTAAACAAAATGGATATGGGACAGTAGAGGGGTCACACCACTGGGAATTGTCCCATTGTTTAGGGAAAAAAAAAGGAATTTCCTGGAGCTTTTCCATGAGTGTCATACTTCCTACTCAGAAGTGGTGCGTGAGGAAGATAAATTTAATCCAACACAGACCGAAGAGATTTGAATTCAGACGATTGCAGTCCTGGTGGCAACGGTCTGGGATTTACGTGAAAAGAGAAATAGCTGACGCACTAATGCTTGTCTTGCAACATTGTGTAGTTTTAGTCGTCCGTGTCGTGTGCCTGAGACATTTCAGTCAACGATCTATGGCCCCATAAGATGATGATGGAGCTGAAGAGTTCCTCTCACCTAGGGAAGCTGCCGCCGCCCCAATGTCTTAGCGCAGTGCATCGTTCATACTGGTGCAATGCTGGCGGAAGCCAACCTCCCACAGTGCCAGCGGTGTGGAGGCGTAGGGCACACAGGTATGCACGGCACAGGGTCCTGGATAATGACGACACGTGACCGTGGTACTGGTTTACGCTTTCGCTACTCTATATACTTTTGATAATTATTTTAGGGTCTGCTCTTTCTACTTATGAAAGTTTGCTGTAAAACAGTGTGCCACGTCAGGCTAGAAGCAGCCTCGCAATCCTGTGTTTACCATTTCTCGTGATGTAGTCATATCTCCTGGTGCTTGATTTAATTTCGTGGTGTTTTGTGCAGTAATGGTAGCCAGCAGGCTACACCGTCCACCCTGGGCGTGACGTGGGCTACCACCCAGGTGTGTGCGAGTGCGCTCTACGATGTCACACTACGCAAAATCACCTGACAACACCCGTCGCAGAAGGCGTGCGCATGACTGTACCTCTGATGCAGCATCGTAACGATCTTTTCCGTGGTGATCTTTCTCCTTTGTCACCCATCCATTAGGAATCCGCCGCTCTCGGTCGTTCTCGGCTCTTTCATTCCTGGGAAACGTGGTGCTTTTCCCTTCGCGAGTTCGTGAAGGAGTCGCAGGGAGCAGAGCAAGTTCAGGTTCATCTGGACGGGACCTTCGGTGGCAACTCACAGGATGAAATGAGGCCGTCTAAACAGAGAATTCTCAACAGGGCCAAATGAAAAAAAAGTCATAATTCGCCTCCTAATCCCTAATGGAATATGAAGGTACAAAGTCCAGTCCAGTCGCACAAAAATCAGGCCAAACACTTTCTCTCTTTTGCTGTACATTCTCCAAAGTTTAGCAAAAAAGTGGGAAAAATTGCTGAGATCCTGTACTCGATGGAACTAAGGGAAAAAAAAGTAAAACGACCCCTAAACTTTTCTTCTCCCATATATTAGTGATCCCAATTCCCCAGGGAAATTAATCGAATACGAGCCAAGGTAACCAAATTAATAGAAGAAATTAAAAAACCAAAAAACCAAAAAACCAAAAAACAAAGCGTATGTCCACAGAGACACAGGAAGCATTAGAAGGGCAAAGGCAGACAGTGGGCTAGAGGAGCTACCAGAGCAAATGGGAGGATAAGAACCACCAGCTACGAGGTAAGAAGGCCTGTGAAGGGCACCTCGCAGCCGGAAGCGCGGGCCCCGTGGGAGGAACTAGGAGTCGAGGCTGCAGGAGGAGGAAGGGAGACCAGCCATCTCTCCCTCCTTCCTGCTTCCTGTGCACTCATGTCCTTTTGGAAAGCACCTCCGTGAATGCGGGCTTCCATTTCTTTGGATTCAGATCTATGATGCTAAGGCTCATGTGACTGAATTACTGGAATTTATGTCTCCTGTCTGGGTAACAGGACCTAAGGAAAAGCCACTTTTCTGAATGCAGATGAGGCAGATCACTGGGATGAACCTTAGAAGCATGGTGTGTATCAGTCTAAGGTCTCTAGAGAAACAGAACCAAGAGCAGGTAGATAGACAGGTGTTGATGGATAGGTAGGTAGATTCAGGTCAATCTATAGGAATGTATTTTAAGGAATTAGCTCATGTGATTGTGGGGCTGGCTAGTCCATAATCTGTAGGGCAGGCTGGCAAGCTGGAAACTGAGTCAAGAGTTGATGTTTCGGTCTTGAGTCTGAAATCTGTAGGGCAGGATTTTTGTCATACCCTTGAGTCACAATTCTTCCAGAGGAAATGTCATGTTATGTTCTTAAGGCCTCCAAGTGATTGGGCGAGGTCCACCACAATACCATGGGTGATCTTTGTTAAAATCGGTTGATTTTAAATGTTAATCATGATGTGCGAAATCCCTTCACGGCAGCACCTAGACCAGTGTTTGACGACACAGTTGGGCGCCATGGCCCAGCCAAGTTAACACATAAAATTAAGCATCACACGCACTCAAATTTTCTGGCACTTTTCCCATCCTTCTAGAAGCCATGCTGCCAAGATCCTGTCTAATATGTCCCCAAATGTGATGTAAGCAGAGAGTAGATCCGCTGTGACAAACAGCAAGAGGGAGTTTGCACCCGTGTCTGCATGTGGAGGGGCAGTCCTTGATTTTCCTTAGTTCTTCCCCCTGAAGAACAAATAAGTAAGTTGTTAATTCAAGATTTTCTTATACTTCAGCAGTTGCTTGAAAATGATGCTATATCATACAGTGGTGTGTCTCAAGTGTGACACGCTTTTGTTTTTACTGAAATAACTGATCGCTGTCATGTTTCATAGGGAAAAATGTCATTTTTAGTGAATTGCTCATATTTTTAAATTTCTTATACTTTTCATCCCTTCTTTGAAATTATTTTAACTTTCTTTTTTAAAGTTTCTGTCTCAATGGACTAGTTTATTTATATTGGAAACCTGAGTGTCTTAAAAACTTTTATGTTTTTCATTAAGTTTATAATTGCCTTTTTTTTCCTCTCCTTGTCATATTTATCTTTACCACTAACTCAAGGTCTCCGGCCTTCAGTGGTACCATCCACTATACTGAGCGCCCCTTCCCCACCCTCTTCCCGTCTGTCTCCTGGGGGGTGGGCTCTGGGCTTTAATCTGGTTGACTGCTTTCTAGGTCAACTGCATTTACAAATTTCCTGTACTTTTCTTACATCAAATCAATCATTCCTTGATTTCTCTTCCTTTTTCTTTCAGAGATCACTTCTTTATTTCGTTGGAGTGCTTCCTTAAGTGGCTTTGTAAGAAAGGAAACACTACTCCGTTATTACATATTCGAAAATGTTTTTATTCTTGCTTGTGTGACAGTTTGCGTACACTTAGAATTCTAAGATTAAAAGCCTTGCCCCTCAGAAGTTTGTACTGATGACCTCTTACTGTCTTTTGGCAACCAGTTCCTGTTTTAATTGTATTTTAAGCATAGTTTTAATATACATTGAACTCGAAAGGCAGGGAAGGAAGATATGCTCTTTTTGGAATTCTTTCCATTGTAGGAAGTGCCAAAATCCAAGCCTAAGTTTGCAGTTGATGTATTCACACTCTTAGATGCAGATGCCAACCTCCGCATCAAGTCTTCTAAGATAGTCGTATCTGAGAATTTGCAAATCTAGTCACACAATCAACTATAAATTACTTCGTACCTTCAAGTACATTATACCGGTTTTCAAAATCTATGGGTCGTCCTACGTTTTTCATACATTTCCTTTCACTATAATAGGAGTATTACAATATATTTTCTATAAAAAGAAGTAATTGGGCCTGATAGGGTTGGGTCTGATGGAGTCCGAGAGCCCCTTGTTTGAAACACACACACCCCGCACGGCTTCCTCTGTCTTTCTGCGTCTCCCCGTCTTCTCGACATTTGTTCAGTCACTTTGCCTGTTAGAGTCTCCTTCCGGGCGTCTTCACTGCTTCGGCTTTATAATGTTTAGAAATCCCTTCGCTACCACTTTAGTGGAATTTCAGGAAGCAGAGACACACAGGTGTGTTTAGTCTGACATCTTGGACCGAAAGTTTTATGATGTCATTGCTATATATTTCCTCAGGAAACGCCTCCCCTAAACACTGTGTTTAAATTATTTGAATTTTGATAACTTTTAGACTCCCATCGACAATTTAATGGGAGAGTTGGAAGATAATCAGGAAACTCTTTCTGTGAGTCAATAGTTTGAGGGTGCATGTCTTTAACTTTGAGATGCCAGCTTCTGTAAGGCATTAAATTTCTAAGCCTAAGGATGACATTAACGTTGGACGTCCCTGTGATGAGAACAAGGGCTGACAGCCCCATTTCCCAAGCTGGGGAGACTGTGAGTTACTGGACTCACTTCCTTAGAAAGCTCTTCCATGGAAATGGAGTTCTAGAAAGTTCGATTGCTCTTTGAAGGCACAGAAACCCCTACACTGTGTAGGGGTTTCACAAGAACCTGGGGACATCGAGTCCTGCCGCCTTGGTCTTTGGGTGAAATATGTTGGCAGGAAAGATATTCATCAGACACTGAGGATTTTCATAATTGAAATGCAAAGCATGAAGGTCGCTATAAAATCTTGTGAACACTTTCGTGTAATGAGCATCGCAAAAGGTGCAAATGTCACACCCTTACTCACGTGTAGATACCAGGGATTTAGTTTCTGCTTGGTGAACCATCTGGTCAGAAAAACAACTGTTTTGCCTGTCATGGGATCAATCAGAGTTGTGGTTCTGGACACAGGTGTGCAGCTAAATATTAGACAGAGCTCAAGGTCTACACAGAGAGAATGAAGGTTGTCCCAGTGCAAGGACAGTGAGACCCACGGGAGTGTGCTACCCAGCAGTGAGGGAGTCCTTATGCACAGCGAGTTTGGTGGGGGAGGGTGTACATTGCGTTTGACGTGGTGTCATAGATTTACTTGTCATTTTGCACAATCCCAGGATACTAGGCTGCTCCAGGATGGCCTGCAATTTATAAAGCAGATTGTCTGTACCTGCCGGTTCCAGCAGATGCAAAGAAACACAGAAACAAACACGCGCTTTCCGCAAACGAACGTTCTCTTGCCTTCTTAGAGAGAATCCCTTGCAGCTTGATTATCGGTCTTCGGTTTTCATCCTCACATACTCTCCTGGGTAGGCGTAGTTATGAAAACTGTGTGGTACCACAGCAACGAAAGAAACGGAGCTACGTTAACGTGATCCCACAGGTAACTCTAAAAGGAAGGGCTCTGCGTTACCTGCCGGGATCGTTTCGGCGTTCTGCAAGTCATTTGTTTTGCACTGGTGTGGAAAGGGGAAACTGTCCTGTCACCATCATGAAACCATAGTGGATGCTTTTAGGGACGAGTTTGCAAATGACAGTAATGTGGTATCCCATGAAATAAGGAGGAGCTTCTTCATTTGCCTCTACCCAATTCGTTATTACAGAGATCGAGCGGCTACTGTTGGAATTATCTGAATTCTTTTCCACTCCCTTGAATTCAGAGTCTAATGTGCAACATGACAAACATACTCTGGATTTTCTTTTTTACCTTGGCAACCAAAGGATTACATCATCCACAATGACAGCGTACACACACATGCACACACATGCGCACATTTAGATTGATGCATTTAAACGGCTACTGCCTCCGTGTTGCTACTTTTTCTTGTTACCTGGGACCAGAAGTCAAACTGTAGGTGACTATACTCTCGCCAGCAAAATACAGGCCAGATGGCTGAGTGTGTGTCCAAAACATTTCAAGATGCGTAGGAAATTGAATTGACTTTTCTCACTCACCTGTTCCACATACCCAACTTATCTCCTCTTGCCTTTCGTGCTTTTCTCCATTGTCGCCAAAATCTGATGATGATTCTTTTATGTTTACCGAGACAGGGTTTAAAACTGGATTGGCAAGGCCACTGCTATAAAACACTATTCCTAGGAATCACCTGATGCGCAAGAGGCCTTGCGCCCGAAATCCGCTACTGCTACCTCTAACCCATCTGGGGGTCCCGACGCTTCTCTTCAGCCATGGAATGTGCTTCGGCCACTTCATGGGTTACATTGGTTTTTGCATGTTGACGTTGGAGCGAACTTTTATTTACAATTTTTCTCTTACTGAGAAAGGCATTCTGCATATCAAACAGTAAACTTAGAAATACATTTGGGCATCTAGCTGCCTTGATATTGAAGAAAATCTGCATAACTTACTGCTGTGAGACACCCCTTGTTGAGATGCTATAGATCCACACAGAACCCTCCACTTCCTGTTTAGGCATATCCTGTTCTTGCCCCAGGGGAATGGCTAATCGAACCAGAAAGCTGACTGTGGTGCGTGCCAGGCATCGCGAACCTCTCGGAGGAATGACCTGTTTTCACTCTTTCACACGTCATTTCCGCCCAGGACAGTCCCATCGGTTTTTCTGGCGTCACCAATCTATTCGTCCATTAATTCAGCCATGCATCCACTCTTTGTGCATTTGTCGAGTCGCCAGTAAAGACAGCCCACTGAGAATTCCTCGATCTTTATTTTTATTCTGGAATGTGCTACTTATTACTAGACCGATATCAACAGCTGCCTGCTAGAGCGACTCCCTTTTACGACTTATCAAATACTGGCTCCAACATGCCCCAAGCTGAAGGTGCCTTCCCGGCCACACGTCCTGTGTCCCCTGTGTCGGTTGGAAGCTTTGCCAGACAGGACCAGGTGAGGAACTTCGGATCCCTCTGACCCATCCCCTGTGGGAGTTAAATTTGTCCCGTCAACGGTCTTTGGCCCTCCTTCCCGCCTCTTCCCTTGTCTTAGTCTTTCCGTTTCTCCTCTTTGTCTCTTCGTCCATCTTCTCGATCGCCTGACGGCTCACTTAAACCACAGATCTGAACACGTGCCTGTTTCGGACACTCGACGATGTCCTCTAAGCCTCACTCTCTTTCCAGCCCTAGAGCCTGTACCACGTGCTTGGGTCACAGGGGATTACACCATAAATGCAGAATATTCTTTATAGTTTCATCCTTCTGTGTTTTTGCCGATGCTTCTCTCTCTCCCTAAAACTCATTCCCCAAGCTTCTTCGCCTCACAAACTAGGCGCTCTCTGGCCTGCCTCCGACATCCCTCCGCCTTGCCCAGGTGGGTCACTCAGACTTCTCTGTGCACCTTTTGCCCTTTGTACCAACTGTGATTGTCAATCAGCCTGCGGGCTGTGGAGAGTCCGTGTCTGGATGCCGGTCAGTCCTTATCCTTATAGTGAGTTCTGGATTCCTCGTTGGTAAAATAAGGATGAGGATACTCACTTACCATAAGCTGTGAGAATTATAATCTGCGCATATTGAATAATTATATTAATATGCTTTAAAGCTGTAATTTCCCTAGTATGCATGGTATATCATTTGGGTGTAAGGACATACTTACTATGATGGACACCCAGAAAATGAGAAACGAGACTTAAATTACCAAAGCCTGATAGTCACAGCTTTATTCGGTATTTTCATTTCTTTGTGAGTAGTACAGAATTTTATAGTTTGCCATTATCAGACTCGTTTCTAGATTTTTTGACTTATAAATAATTACTCCATCGAACATCGACACTGGCGAGGTCTGACTTCTACCACTTCTGTAACAAGTACATCTGACTTCTTCGCCGAAGGCTAATCCCAAGCCTACAGCAACGGGTTGTAGTTAGGAACATACAGATCCAAATATAAGAAACATCTCTTGCCATTATCACGTCTTTCATCTGAGGCCGCATCAACAATTACAGAACTTCCCTGTGTTACATCGTTTTTCAATATTTACTATACCCCCCAATGCTTTTTGAGTACCATGGACTAGTTGCCTGATTTGTTTTGAAGAGGAGCGGAATGAAATAGTAGGACCTGACGGAAGGGTGCTGTTCATTTGTTATGTTTGTCGCAATGTCAGGCATGGTCCCCATCACGGTCGGGGGTAGGCGCTCGCTTCCTTCTGCGGGCAGTTTCCAGGAACGCTTTTGTGAGCATCAGTAGACATGTGTTGACACTTTTCTCCTTCTGGAATCTGAGAGATGCCGCCCACCCAAAATATTTCCACTGTATAATTATCACGAAATTGCTCTGTTCTCCTTCTTCTGCCTTCATCATCCTCCTCATTCTTTTCTTTCTAGCATCTTCTTTGTGGTAGAACCATTACCCTCCATAGGGGAGGAAAGAAGAAAAGCAGATGATTGTTTTTCATAAAATGTTCTTATTCACTCATTCAATACCCACAAAGTGCTATTTCTGAGATCTGCACTGGAGAAAAAAAGGTGACTATGAGCAAACACTGTCACCGCCCTCATGGTGCAGACTCTGTGGCCAGGCAGAGAGGCATCGATGGGACAATCACACAGATACAGTGAATTACAACTACTAACCGTGAGACGAAGAGTTGGCATATGATGAGAAGGTTGACATGGTCAGAGGTCCGTCAGAACCGTGAGACGAAGAGTTGGCATATGGTAGTCTCAGAAATTATGATGAGAAGGTTGACGTGGTCAGAGGTCCGTCAGGACTTCTGAGGAAGCCTCAGTTGGGCCGACGTGTAAGTAGTAAGTAATGAAGCAGGCAAAGTGGGAGTGGAAAAGCATTTTCACTTAGAAGGAACAGCATCTGCTAACATCCCCCTGGAGCCCCGAGGGGCACAGAGAGCCCAGGGTGGAGCGGGCTGGAGAGGGACATCCAGGCGAGGGTCTGGAGCCTCTTCAGGAATTTTTGTCTCTATTCCAAGAACAAAGGGAGACAGACCGAAGTGCTTCAGAAAAGGGGGCAGCACAGGCAGTTAGGGAGCTGGCGTTCCCACATGTGTCTCCGGGTCAGATACAACTGTCTGCAGGTTACCTCACCCGAAGCCTCAGCTTTCCCATGGGTGTAATGATGCTAATAGTCCCCACTCTGTTCAGGTGGTTGTTAATGAAACGAAACGGTTTGTGTGTAATTCTAAACCAGTGCTGATTACATATGAAAACACTTGAAACGAAACACATTACAAATGAAAACACTTGGCAAACATTAACCAAATCATTCTTTCCAAAAAATGGAACATCGCTAACACCAGACACCAGCACTCACACGGCGTGGGCGTGAGGATGCGTTCTTTCTGCGTCAACCCTAAAACAGGTAAGAATCATTTCAGATTTCCCATTAGTAGCTGGCGTAGAAATAGTTGATGGCAAACGAAATACGCTATGCTTACTCTTTCTTTTAAATCAGAATTAAAATAGCTTTGTCACAGCATGATAAGTCGTCACCCTTACTTCATTGTTTCACTGTGACTGACTGATTCTAAATCTGTAAACTAAAATCGGAGCAAACAACGAACAAAAGCCTCGTTCTGAGCGAGCTGCAATAACCGTGATAGACTCACCCCCGTCAGCCTTGTAAAGTCACGTCGCGACCCGGGAACCACAAGCTCAGTAAGTGGCATAGACGAGCTGGTATTTTGTTTTGGGGTTTTATTGCTTGAAAGACGATATCATATTTTGAGTAAGTAGATACATATCAGGGAGCTGTACACGGATACATCTGTTTTCTTTATACATTTTTATTAGTCGAGTTTTGGCGACTCGGAGGAATTCTAATTTGAATAAAATTACTGAAAGTATTTTTAAATCTAATAACAAACGAGCCACTCCAATTCCCATTTATCATATTCTTGAGTGATGAACGCGGGATAACTCAGTCCTTCATGATTAATGACAGGCGTGTTGGAGTAGAAGCTTTAGCTTTTTAAAATACTAAACCACATGGAAAACATTCCCCGTTTAAAGGAACCTGCTTTGTCTCTGCCCCTCCCAGGATCTGTTGCCTCTGACTTCCCCCTGAACTGAATTTTAAGGAATGCATGACAACCCCGTTGTCTACTCTTGTCTGTCATTGTTTCTTTTAATGGCAAATATTAAAAATATATACCTTTCGTCTTTTGGTTTATTTACAAAACAATCCTCGTGATAACCTCCCAGTATTTTAAGTATAGAGTGTCCTGTATTCGCCTCAAGTCTCTCCTTTGAGTCACCTGATAGGATTCTGTTAAAATAAAAAGTCAGCACAGGTATTCATCGATTTTACTCCAGAGGCACCTGTCTTGACTTTCTTAGTTGCTCTGTTTACATAATACCACACTCTGTACTCCTGACAAAGTCACAAACTACTTCCGTCAAGGGCAAAGAGTCTGTTTGACCTGAGAAAGAATTACAATTTTCTGTCTGGCAAATTTATCATTTCGACCCCATCAATAAGAACTCTAAGAGAGATAAAATCTACCTTTATTTTTAAAAATCTCCTTTAAGCAAATCTTTATGGAAAATAACTCGTGTGCATGGCTCGATCGTAGAAGCACAGAGCTGTGCACGTGGCAGAAACTCATTAGCTATTTGATGAATGCACATTTAATAAAGGTCGGAATGGCAGAGAGGCAGAGAGCTTGCAGGAAGGAGAGGCGAGTAGAGAAGGTCTCATGGGGGAGGCAGCAACGGACCTGGGTGTTAGTGTTTTCCCGTGAAGCTCTGGACCCGGAGAACATTTCAGGAGGAGGAAGGGGATGAGGAAATGGCATTCAACAGCCTCTCATGCTTTCCTTATAGATTGTCCCATCAATCCATTCAATGAAGCACTTGGCCACAATGTCCCAGGCACTGTGCTGGAGCTGGGGAGATGGAGGCCGTGTGGAATGGCCCCGGGCCTCATGGTGCAGGTTCACTGGCTCAGGTGGTCGACAGTCACCTGATTGCACCTGGCCCACACCTGTGCTCTCATTTGGACGGTGGGCAGCAGGCACTTCCCCAGAGCTTGGAGGGAAAAAGGAGCTGCCTGAAGCAGTGGGAGGCAGGGAGGGGCTTGGCTTGCTTTCTTGGTCCTGGTTCCTCAATCGGCCTGATCCCATTTGCTTACAAACATTACCAAAAAAAATTGCTCAAAAAGTCCCGAAACCTCACAGCCTCATTTCTTACTTTTCTCTAGTGTGATTATCTATTTTGCACACACACACACACATGCACACACACCTTGTTATTTCAGTGAGATTTTGTGTAGGAGGTAAGAGACCCTTATCTTCCATCTGTCAGCTTGAACTAGAAGAAAGCTCTTGATTTTGCAGTGTGTGCTTTGAAGCCTCCCATTGCATTCCATTCACTTCTTGTCTGTAGTAGTTTTACACTAAGGTTTCTTGCTTATTCAAGATGATCAAAATATCGTTTGCACATACGGATGCGTTTACTATATTTCTTCTAAAAGAATACTTCATAATGCACTTACTATCTAATTATATTGGCAGACATTTCCAAAATAGAGGATTGATGATGTTGCTTTGAGAGAGAAATTTAAAGTCCTAGGAAGAAGATCTCCTTCTATTTCTATTTTATTTAAAAATGAAAAACAGAAATGGATATCAAATCTTTTCAAATGCACTTTGTAAACAATCTCTTAGATTTGCTCCTTGCACCTGAAAATATGATGTGATACTATCACATTCCTGGAATAAATACTAGTAAGGTATTGTATATTATTGTTTACTGTATTTATAAGTTTTTTGCTAGCATTTAAATTTAATGTTTTTGTATCTCTATTAAGATGAGATTGCTAGTGCTTTTCTTATTTTTGTGCTATCTTTTCAAAATTGTTGTTGCATTTATTGTAGTTAAAAAGATGTTGCTGTTTGCGTTATGATGCCGGGTCGCTCCTTATACGTGAAAAGCCGAGAAGGATAGATAGAAAATCCACGTTTGAAAGTCTCCGTGAATTTCATTTCTGTCGGCAGTACTGTGAACACGAAGATAGAGCTACTCGGCTGCAATCGCACAGGACTTTTTATGAAAAAAGAAGGATTACTCAGGAAGCAGAACCAAGCTCACCGAAGGTGGAGCTGAGAATCACAGAGAATTATTCCCAGGCTTTGCAATCTAAGCAAGAAACTCCCAATATTTGCCTGGCTGGATTCAGAACGGGTGGAGGTTCCCTCACGCCTTTCCTCTCCTGTCTGTAACATGGCAGGACTGTCACCCTGCACTCATCCCAACAGTTTCACATGGATGGAGACTGGAGACGTGTTTCACCCCAGGAGCTCCATTTACCGGATATGTGTTAGTGCGCGTTAATCTGTTGAGACCCCAGGAGCCTCGTCCATACCCGACTTGATGTAGATGATGAGATTTCGGACTTTAGTTGATGCGTGTATTTTCTGTGTGGGGGAGACATGGATCACAGGGACCAGGGGGTTCACTGTGGCCACGCTGAGGATGAGGGGGTCCTCGTGACCCCACCCCCCGTGTTCAGACACTGTAAACCCCTGCCCTTGAGTGTGGGCGGAACCTATTTACTTCTGGATGATACAATACATCAAAAAGGAAGGGAGAGGGGAAAACTCTAAAGGAGGAGCCCACCTAAGAAGCGTCCCACCCCACATTTATTCTTCAATTTTAATTTGTTAGCATGCTCTCTGAAACAACTTGGGAATTCCCCTTGTACTTTTACCTTTAAAAATTTTCTGTTTCTTTATGGTTTGTGTGTGTGTGTGGCGGGGGCGGGGGCAGGGGAGGGGTATGTGTGTAAAGAAGAAAATCTTTGGGTTTCGGGAATGTACTTTCTTATGTATGCATATATAGATCTGCCTTTTGTTATATTTAAAAACCACGTAAGTTGAAGTAAGTTGCTTGTTGTAAATATTTTCTAGTTTTCTTTAACCTGAACTGGACAATCAAAAAGCGTATAAAAATAGGAAGGCGACTGGTGTCCCCAAAGTGAATTTGCCTCACTCAGATTTCAGTAAAACAGCAATATGCCCATTCTAGGCTGAATTCGCGTTTTTAGAAAAAGAAAAACGGCAGTGCCCATGGAATCCTGCTCAGCCCAGGAGGTGGGTGAGGGGGGTTCGTTCACCCCTGCAAGTCCCCGATTTGGCTCAGTCCAGGGTGGCAGTTTCTCAGGACACCTGCTGTCTTTGGTCAGTAACAGAGGGGACCCGGGTGTCATTAGGTGAGTGGCGATCTGGCATGTAAAACGCCCTGGCTGCTTGTATGTCCCTTTATTCCCAAAGGTCAAGTTCAACGGACGACAGATCCCCGAGAACACTTCTCCCCACAAATGGTGAACATGTGACCTGGTGCTTCCACACCTGACCCGGTAGAGACAGCCTCGCCCCTACCTGGCCCTCGTGCTGGCTCTGACGAGGTGGAGAGCGCTATTCACCTGTGCAGCTCCCAGCCCTGCAAGAAGACAGGTGAGTAGGAGACAAAATTTCCATTTTTATTCGTACAACCCTAGCAATTTAAGCACAAATGAGTATTTTCCTGTGTTCTTCCAAGGAAGCGCTGTCTCCCGAGAGCGTTGTCCCCTCAACCTCAGTCTGGTCCAGTGAAGGAGCTTTAGGGGCATTTTTCTCAAAGACGCTCCGTTGCAAACAAATGCTACAACTGACAAGTTTAAAACTGTCATTTTTTTTTTTTAACGGAAAGTAGATTTTCTCACCATGATTTGTATGACTAAAATGCAGAGAAAGCACATGATTTAGCCAGGGTCGCTCCTGCAGGTGTTTCTGGGAAGTAGTCTAGGAGGTTGGAATACCAAAAAAAAAAAAAAAAATGACGCCGATTTGGGGATTTAGCTATAGAAACGTCAGTTCGTGCAGGAATATTAATGCGATAAATCTTACGATCGTTGATCTGTGAAAACCATATGCTTAGCCCTGTCATACAGCGGTGGGTATCTCAGTGGCGCTCTGTGAAACATCACTGGGAACAGATTACGCTTTAGGATACTTACGACATTTAACCAAATATGCTAAATGCTAATACTGTTTTCATTTTTTTGACGGCATATTTTGGATTGCTCAAGCATTCAAGGGGTGGTTCACAGGCATTTACAGCGCCGTGTGGATCTTTCCCCATAGTCACCTCACTCGTGAGTAACCCTTTGGCAGAGCCGTGATTCTTCAGAAGTTCTTTTTATAAATCAGCGCAGCAGCAGCCTAAGGGAACAAACGTCTGTGCAGGTCCTGATGGCACTCGAGCAACCACGAAAGACCAGGGCCAAGAGTCCCCATCAGGCCATTATGCCTGAATTTGAAATGTGCTGAGGATGCTGACTTTCTCACAGAAAGAACTGAAACGCACGGTAGAGAATGACGTGGCTTCTGCGGAAAGGCGCACTTGTAATAACATTCCCAGAAAGGGCAGGAAAGAGATATTTCCTGCGCTGGGGTGGGGATGTCATGGTGAACAGATTCTTCCCAGGATTCGACTTCAACCTGCTTCTTGATCTTAGGTCTGTTTTCTTCCCTGCCTACGGAGATAATGGTTCCACAAATTCTGGTAGCGATCGGTGGTTTCATGGCGTAAACTGGGTTACTGTTTGGTTTGCTCCACTGTTGGCTTAAGATTTGGTTGTTTAGATCTGCTGCCTGTCAAACAAAACACGTACGCAGCTGAACGTTTTTCCAAAAGAAAGGGTTTATTGAGCTGAACGCAAGCTAGTAAAAGAACCGGATCCCGGGGCATGATGTCTACACCAACAGCAGTTCGTCTTCTTGGGATTAAGAGAGCTCTTTTATATAAACGGTTTGCAGAAGAAATATGTAAATCATTCTGAAAGAATTCACATTGGTCATAGATAAGGGGCGTTGGAGAAGGCGGACTGGGCTAGTTCTGGGACAGGAGCAGAGTCTGTAAGGAAGAAGAGTCCGCTGCTTCGGCTTAGTGCTGACGACGGTCTGGAAGACCCTGTGTTAGCAAGAAGTGGACATGCCTGGTGGTCGGTGGTGCCCGGTGGTTAGCTACTCGGCTGTTCGCTTTGGATAACTGCAGAAATAGCCAACTAGACGTTAATGCAAAGTTTTGATGTGCAGTCAGAATGTAAGCAGTCTGTTTTGGGGTTTCGCCCTGCAGTGGTAACTGATTAACCTCTCTCATCTCTGTCCTGTCCCCTCCTGCCCTGCTATAATTGAATTTAGGACATCTCAGAAGGTTTTTCTTGCCATGCATGAGTTAAGCAACACTGAGGGTTACCTGACCCTCCCATCGCTAAGCAGGGAAAGGTTTTTAAAGCTCATTGGTCAGCAGGCTTTCAAATCACACCAAGAAAAGTGGTGACTATCACAGTGATCTAGGTTTGGGGGCCAGGGCTCATTCAATTTTAGAGCATCTCTTTAAGAAAAGGTATAAAATATTAAAATTCAAAGTAATGTAATTAGGTGTAGGGCACCAGTCCTATGAGCCTCAAGAAATCTTGGCTATCTCGAATGATCGCCATTTTCTTGAAATCGGTTAGCTGTATATGAGCAACTCAAAATGGGGCGAATCCCAACATACGTGTGTTTTGGAGTGAGAATATACAATTAGATTTCTTTAGCACTAACACACGCACCACACCACTTACTATACTAGAGGTATTTTCACAAATATTTGTGTATTACGCTATGCATCCGTACCCAAACTTTAAATTTATTTGCTGAAATATATTAAGAGGATTAAGACATTGTTTTAAACAACTAAGTCATTCACTTTGGGGTCTTCTCGCTTCAGCTGAGACACATGGGAGCTGCTACAAGTTCAATGCATTTAGATCCTGCAGCCGATGCTGCGTGGAGGCAGCAGCATCCTCACGCGGGAGCTCTTCGTCCTTTCCACGGAAGCATTTCTTCCCCGCCACGTAATTAACCAGAGCTTTTAAACTAAAGAGCTCCCTAGTTTTATTTACACAAATACGCTTTTTTTCCTTATGGTATAATTTAAGGTAAAGCCAGGAATGATTACTTTACTAGAAATAACATGGTATGGAAAACAAAACATTTAGTGATATTAAGCGTCAGGCACAAAGCCACATTCCGTGACATTTTAAGCTCGTTAGGGTTTGAGGGACCATCTGTAGAGCTCTGTCCCTGTTCCTCTGTTGTTTTGTAGTCATACAGCTTGAAGACATTACCCAGAGAGGAAGGATCAGCCTTTTTTATTAAAAACCACTTTTTCTCCAGCCGCATATGGTCATTCTATTTGCCAAGAGAATATGTCATCCTAAAGATATACCTCAAAGGGTAAATATTTGAATTGCAAATTTTTAAAGCGAAAGAAGTGTAGATTTTGTATGATATTTCAAACATTTTGGTGCGAGGCCAATGAATGATTGAACCCACAAATGATCCCAAAGGTGTTCAAGAATAATTTCTGAGAAGAAAAATGAAGGCATCTGTTTAAAAATCAGATCACTGTATGCTTGAAAAAGAGATTCATGGGAAAAAATTAGTTCCGCTTTAAGATAAGTGTTTTTAACTGCAAAATAAAACTGAGTAATGCTAGTGAGTGTGTTTAGTAGCTAATCCATTTCACCTTGGATCATTAGCACTAAGTCGTCAGTTTCTGTCAGTTGTTAGTTGTTGGGCTAGCTTGGAGTTTACATTTACTTGAAATTTATATTACTTAAAAATTGACACGTATACATATTTATGTAATTTATAATGCCATTGTAGATTATTGCGATCTTATATTAATTATCTATGGTGGCTATGGAGGTGCATGGCTCAGATTACGCTTCAAGAAAACAAGCCAAGAGGAGCGCAGTTGGCTGACAGCCTCTGGCTTCTAAACTTTGAGATTCAGCATTGGGTTCACCCTGAGTATTCACACCCTCGGGCTGCTCTCAGCCAGCGAGCATGGGGGCTTAGCAGAGTGGGCACTGCTGCCCCGTGCAGGGCTGATCACTGGGGGAGTCACTTTCTCCCTAATACTTTATTGTGGTAAAATACACATAACATAAAACAAAATATATATATACACACACACATATATATGTATATATATGTATATATATATTACGTTATGTATATATTTATAAATAAATGTGTGTGTGTGTGTGTGTGTGTGTGTGTGTGTGTGAGATACATAGAGAGAAAGAGGGAAATAGTGTCTCACATTGCTGGGTCCCGTGGTTGAAGCAGACTGGAGTTTCAAGATTGACTTTGAGTTTATCAGAAGTTAAAAAAAAAAGGATGGACGACTTAAATTATTCTCATGATTGGAAAAAAAAGAAAAAAAGATGCATCTTAGTTCCATGGGGTTGGGGGTGGGAGTCAATGCTTTTCCTACCTGAATTATTAATAGAGTTTCTCCCATGATCCTTTATTCTGGGGGGTGGCGGCCAGCAGCACTGTTCACCAGTATTCCCATTGTTCTAGACACAGCTTCTCTCCTTTGGGAGGTTGGGAACTGCATGTGACATGCGCGATCAGTAAAATGCAGGCAGAAGCAGCGTGTCACACCTGCCTGCCAGCGCTCAGTTGCCAGGGCACGTTCCTGACGGCAGACGCTTTGTCGGCGTAGGCGTCGGCGAGTGAGGACAGCACAGTCCAGGGCCCCCGCCCACCCACGATGGCTCCTCCGACCAAAGGCGAACCGCGCTATTTCAAGGCACTTCTGTTTGGGCATGGACGGCTACTGCAGCCTGATCAGATCTCTCCCGACGACACAAGCGGGGAAGGCACAGGGGGGACCCTCTCCAATGAAGTCCAGACCCATCCTGCCTGCGCTGACCTTCATTGCAGACAGCTCTGTCTGCACTGACATGGGTCCCCAATGATGCTTTCTTCGCTGAGGCTTTTTCCATGAATACTCCAATGTATTGTTTGTGCTTTTTGTATATGCTATTTTTTAATAGCGTCAATTGATGGTAACTCAGAGTGCAAGTTTGCCATGTTTGAGAGACTTTTTAAGAAGATAAGGTAGTTTAAGTGCCTAATTTGGTGCTTGTCTTGATTGATTGATTTAAAGCCAATGTTTAAAGCAATTAGACTGCTTATCCAATTTTTACAAAAATTAATTCATCCAAGTGTTTGACGTGTGTTTAATAACACACAGATCAGATTGTCATAGACCAGAAAAATTCATTTCCTGTTTTAAGAATCTAAAAAAGACAAAGCCCCGTGCAATTTATTTATATGTAGGCATCTCTTAAACTGACGATTTAAGTACCTTGATTTACTCAGAGATAAACAGAATCAGAAAAATGTCATATCATCCCTAAATTAACACTCGTTTTCATGAGGCTTGTCTAATAAGCACTTCGTAGCTTACGTTTTGAATGAAAAACTTTATTAAATAAAAGAAAAGATTAAAAGGAGGGCAAACGATAAGGTTTAGAATATTTGGAGGAAGGTCAGGAAGAAACCACTGATAAAGCTTAACTTTGGGGTAATCTCCCATGAGCTGAATTGCCCTGGGTTAACAGCGGGGAAAGGTCTGTCTGACTTACACATCACTCCGTTGCTGTTCAGCATTACTTCTGTACTTAACTCCATTTGATCTGTACCCAAAGGGGTATCAGGCTTTAAAAAACGGATCTCATTCATTTCAGAGCTATAACCATATGCGTTATATGACATTCACTAACAATACAAAACACATTGTCTAAGGTGAAGCATGGAGACCCAGGATAACTGGATTGCCGTATGGGGATTTTCATTTCATGTCACATTTAAGTTTGTTTTCTCACGAGTTATGTTTCCACCAGACTATCAAACTAGTCTATGTGTATATTTACAGAATAGTTAAAAAAAAAAAAAAAAGTAAACCTGCTGACAGCACTGTCAGAGAAACCTGGATTATTTTCCACAGTCTTCACGACAATAAGTGATGTGTTCATAGCCATCCAGTTGTGTGAGTTGATTTTATTGTACTTTTATAAAGACACTTTTCAACCTATGAGATCACTGTGGGAAATTTCCCAGATTTGCCGAACGTCTAGACTTCTACACTTCGCCAGCCATACAGTTCGCATATTATGTAAGGCCACAAAAGCCTCATAGTAAATACCAGGGAGAAATGAAGGCACAGGGGCCACTACAGAAAACCACTTCCTTAGCTATTACGTATGTGCACTTCGGTGGTTAGAATGTTATATTAAGCATTTTTATTAATAAAATAAGTGAAAATGCAAACCTGTTTGAAATAGGTGAAGTATTATATAACCAGTACGCTTGTCTAAAAGGCTTGAAAAGTCGCAACCATGTTATTCTTTCAAAACTGGCCAAATCGTAGAGTCTATTTAAACGTATTCTTTTCACGGAAGCAAAGGAAATGAATAAGTTAAAGCTTTATAGTAGTCTACACTATGAGTTGGTACAGGAGAAAAAAGTCCAGCTTCTTGCAGTAATATGCGGGTGAGCTTATCAAAATGTATGATGCACGCATTGCACGTATGAAGTCTACCTCTCTTTCGGAGATAGGGTTAAATTCTGTCTCCCGGATCATTGCAAAGGTGAGGGCATGAATCTTTCAGTAGCGTATCGGTGGATGATCTTCTGTGTCCTGAATTCTTATTCTTCCTGTTACAATTTGGTGCAAGAGTCATGGAAGTCATCTCTCCTTTATATATTTACCTACTCCCACAGCAAAACAAGGCCGTTCTCTTAAATCATCACAAATAACATTCAGCCCAAGATAATAGTTAACGTATAAACTTACAGTGCTGTTAAACTTTGCTTACTTCTGACACAGTCTTTTGACCATATCGGCAGATATATAGAGATATATCTGGGTGGTAACATGCAGACATCATTACAATGTGAGGGTGACTGCCTGAGATCCCTGTCCCCACAGACAGCTTCAATAGACACAGACAGCGGTGTGCATGGCAGTGAAGTCATACATATAAGGAAAGATATATTTCAAGATATTTTTAAGGGTTTTCATCTTCTCATTTGGAGAAAGAGTCCCTGAATTCATTTTCACACCTGCATATGTATGCCTTTTTATGAAACCAATCATATTTTAGTAAAATACAGATATTTCTTCCTTTTGGAGAAACATCACATTAAAAATAAACCATCATACCTGGAAAAATCATCCAGACCTTGAAATTGGTTTTTCATTGATACTGTTAAGCCTGTTTAAGCTGAAGCCCAAGTGATTGCAAAGCAAAGAGTAGCCGGAACAGGCTTCTTTGGGGAGTCAGCTATTCCTCTTAGGCACTCTGAATGGCACTCAGTGACAGGTGCTCCCAGAGGCCACAGCAAACCTTAATTTGAAAATAAATGCATTAGTGGTGGCTCCATTTGTTCAAAAATGACAATCATTTTTCTACAAAAATTTTCTACGACATTTCTCTCGATTAAGAAGTTTTGTTCTTAAAATAGGAAGACACAATAGTCTACATAAAATCAGGTTCTCACCAAATTATAAAACTTGGATAATGCAGAAGTTGCTTCAAATCAATCAAATGTGTCTTAAGGCAATTGGTTCCATTGTTCGATATTTGTCTTTTCATTTTTTTTTTTGATCCATACTTTTTAATTTCCTTTTACCACCGCGATTCAATAATGAAATTGCTCCTGTGCTCTTAAAGACCCCGATACCCTGCTTGACCTCAGACTAGCACTTTCAATTGTTGGAAAGGCTCTTCTTATTGACTAACCTGTATTTTCGTGTAAAGTGATTACTGGGTATGAAGGATGGCTCATAAAAATATCAATAACCAAAGCACAAGGCACATTTTAATGACTGCAATCAGGGAGGAAGGGGTTTACAAGGTTGCTCTCAGCACAATCCTAATTCACTCTGGGTTCTTAGCTAAGATCCTAAATCTCTCATTTCTGGTGGTCTACCTGCTGCTGCCCACCCAGTTTGGAACCATAAAGAGGACCACTTCCTCACGGGGTATTGTGACATTGCTCATATGATGTCACCGCACCGTCTCTTCCAATGGCCTGAGTTTAGGATGCACGCCCTAGGAACGCAAGCTAACAAAGCATCTGCCTTGTGGGGGTTTAGTTGAGGGAGGGAGAGCGTTTTCAGGGGTCATTTCAAGGGGGCACATGCAGTTCCTAGGAATGGCAGAGGAATAAGTCAGTGAGAAAACGCTGGGAAAATATAGAATAAAAAAAATGACTGGCTTTAGGATCCCCAAGCCTCAGCTTCTTTCCACTGCGATCACACAGCATGGGGCTTCCCTTGGGAGGACGCTGTTTGCACCCCTCACTCTGACAGCAGAGTCACCCCAGTTGGGTGAGGTCAGCATGTTGGAAGTGAGTTTTGAATGCACCTGTGCAAGGTGCCCAGCAGTTAAGTCCACCGGAAGCGAGTTCGTATGTGGCCTGTAGCTTCAGGGGAAGAGAGGTCTGACCTATGGTTAGGGGCCTGTATTAGAACTGTTCTTGTCTCAGGGGATGGGAAATCGTGTTCTCAGTGATGCGTGCCACTCGGATCTGTTTTTCAACTCAGCAATCACTGCAGTCATACATCAGTCCAGTGGAAACGAGGGAGGCGTAGACAGGGACAGGGACGTAAGGAAGCCTCTTCCCTGTGGCTCCACTTCCCGCCAGCCGGCCTTACCCTCCGTGATCCCCGTTTCCCCAGGGAGGCTCCTAAAGGTGCTTCCAGCTGCTGGGGTATGGAAACTCCCCTTTCTCCCGTTACTTTACGAGCTTCGGGATGGTAGCCTGTCTCACATGTTTATCATCTCGCTGGGTGGCCTCTCATTTGCCTTTCTCTTCTGTCTCATGCATAACAAATCCCTGTATTGAATTTCCCTTGTTTGAAATCTCAAAAGTGGCCTCTGTTCTCTCGTCTGGACCCTGAGAGCTATAAGGTCTATTGGGGCTCCCTTAAGTAAAATCGAGAGGAGGCAGGACCCAGTAAGTTGGGCCAGTCATTATGGATATACATCTCTGTATACATAGTGTGTTGAGACTAGAGACTCTCAAGTTATATGCTGCAAAATTTAGTGGCTCGAAATATTGATGAGCTTGAAATTCTGCAGTCTGGCCTGGGCTCGGTGGGAACAGCGCAACTCTGCTCCATGTGGTACCAGCTGGGTGGCCCGACTAGGCTTAGAAGTTCCATTTCTGAAATGGCCTTGGTCCTGCCTATTGGTTGGGGTCCCAGCTGGGGTCATGGGTTGGGTCCTTGGTTCTGTCCCACACAGCATCTTCACATGGCTGGGCTGGTCTTCTCGGTGTATGGCCATCTCAGGTTAGTAAAAGTCTTACTCAACGGCTAGCTTCTCCAAGAGCACAGAAGAAACTTCCAGGACTGTCTAAGGCCTAGGCTCAGAAGCCTCAGAATGTGACTCGCATCACCTTCTCTTATTCAAAGTAGCCACGGGGCCAGCCCAGATTCCACAGGAGGGAAATTTGACTTCACCTCTACAGAGGGGTGGCAAATTCACGTTACCGAAGAGCATGTGGGGTTGGAGATAGTTTTGCTGCCATCTCTTGAAACATAATCTACCACAGCTGATGAGTTGGATTTCATCACGCATTCGCCCTGTCAATCAGTCTCCTAACTGTCAGAGCAACAGCAACAAAGTCGGCTCGGCTAGGATATAGAAACTACTCTCCACTTGTACCCAGCTGCCTACTAATTCTTTCTCCCTTCATGCGCGTGACTATTTTTCTAACATGCCTCTCTTACATTCTTTTCTCCTCCAACTCACCACTTTCTATGTTTAGCCATCATTGTTTTTTCTAACTAGACAATGAAATGTCTCCTTTTTGAATTTAACATGCATCTGTATTAGTCACCCCTACACTCAGTTGTAGGGTCTTCTCTCTTTTCTCATCCTACTTGATACCCTCTTCCTGTTTCCTTTTTTCCTGAGGCCAACAATACTTCCCCTCTCCTAATTCCTGCCTCAATTATTTCCCTTTTAAAGGAAGATGGCTTCTTTATGCTATACAAATGCCTTAGGAATACCTAACCATATATGAAGTGTATGTTTTGAGTGGAGGAGAGGGTATGGGCCAGGGTCTCTATAATATCATGCCCATTATTTAGTGAGTCTAAGAGAATTCATCAATCACAATAGTCTTAGAAACAGTCTAAAATGTCTTCACACTCAATCATAATCCCTTGACTATGACCAGCTTCATCAATTCATCTTCATATGAATTGATAAAGAGAATTATAATAGCTACCTACATCCAAACTCCCTGTTTTCCACAAACAATTGTGTTCAGGATTGCATAGCAATAATTTGAAAGAAAATATATAGAGCAAGTGATTTCTTACTCTATACTAGGAATGGCCATGTCGGTTGGCCTTCGGGCAGAGGTTCCAAACTCTTGGTTTATGGTGCATATGGTACCTCAGTTATTTGTTCGTGAAACTCTTAGTCCAAATGAAGTGCCCACCATTTAGGTCATCGTGTAGTTAAGCCCAGACAATAGAGTGAGCGTGTGAGTTCTGATACGGTAGCAGCTGTCAGGCACTGAACAAATTCTCAGACCTAGGAATCAGATGGGATATTGCCATTCTAATTTCCAGTTCCACATCGATTTTTATTTAATACTTGTTTTTGTCATCATTGTTGTCGTAATAGCTGTTCCTCAAACCCAGATTTGTTAAAGAGGGATGTCATCAAAAGTGATACAGTGACTTAAAGCTCAGACTGTGAGCTACCTCAGATTAGTATATCCTGTGGTGTCAGACAAATGACACTGTGTTTCCCTAAAAAATTCATGATGTGCCTGAGTTCCTGCAGTGCCCTGAGGAAAATCGGCACACGGTTTGGGAACTGTGGTTCTACAAAAGTAGTTCTGAACCAGGGGTGATTTTGCCACTCAGGGGATACTTGACTGTCACAAGTGAGGGAGACATTATGTCATCTAGAGGGCAAAGGCCAGTTATGCTGCTGAATATCTTATGGTACACAGGACAGCCCCACAGTACAGGGTCATCCAACCCAAATGTCACTAGTGCCAAAGTGAAGAAACCCTCCTCTACAGGTTTGGAGATGGTGAACATGTAGGTTAAGAAAAGGAGACTTTTGTTCCTCTGTTTTATAATCTTTACCTTATAACCAATCTCTGAGCCATCATAAAAACTGGAGATCTGGTATACCTCCCTCTTGTGAAAATTAAGATTAAGAGGTACCATATGCACCAATGGCGAATAAGAATATTGAAGGCACATTCCAAAAAGTTCAGTAACATTTGGGTAACCTGTCGGATTCTTATGAGGTTTCTGTCTCATCCAAAATCACCATCAGTAAGAAATCAATTTTTTGGACTCAACTTAGGATTTGTAGGTTTCTCATTCTATGATTCTCTTCTCAAATATTTTGCTTTGCACAGAGAATAAAGTGTGAAGGCTTCTTTGATATCGGAGAAGGAATGCAAGAATACCATGAAAACAACATGAAAGAGAATGAACTAGATCTGTTAAAATTTTGGAGAGTCAGATAGAGAGATGCTTAACAGATTATGGCAAGGAGAGGCAGAAGAAAAAACTCCCATGCTGTGGATGGACAAGGGAAATTCAGGTAAAAAGTGGAATGAGTATGTCCCTTCTCATAGATCATGTAGAGTTTGTAGGGAATCTGGCAGAGACAGGTGCGTGAGTAAATAAATAATCACAGTAACTGTGGCCCCTGAGGCATAAGACGAGGAACCCAGGAACCCTGGGAAAGATTTCACAGAGCAGGCAGAATTTGGAAACTATTAGCAAAAATGGAAGAGCGAACTTTAAGGACCGTTTCCCCTAGAAGGCTCACTTCTGGAGCTGCCCCCAACCTGGTGGGCACCAGTGCAGGAGACTTCCTGGAAAATTCCATTCTGGACCACTTTGCGTAACTGCCCTGGGTGTCTTAGGAAGCACTAGCCCTGGGTCCAAAGACCCACAGATGGGTTGTGCTTGAGCAGAGTTTTAAAGCAGTCTCATAGCGTTTTGCATGAGAATTAAAATATACCTATTCCGTATGTTGTTTTGTTCACATCTCTGGGGTCTGATGCAGCAAGCTTTGGGGTAGAAGATTCTGAGATGGCTTTTGGACAAGCCTTGGGCAGAAGGGCCAATCATCAACTGGTGCCAAGGCAGTGGAGTGTCAACCTAGGGCTGGCAGAGAAGTCGAGTAGAGGGATTAGAGAAGGTCCTCTGATAATTTTTCTTTTCAGCCTCCACTCCTTGACAATTAATCAAGTAACATACAGTTGCTAAGCTCCCATTATTAAATATCTGTTATATTTCTATCTGTGTGTGAGGGTCCGTTGAGAACAGAAGATATATTGATGAGAGAGATAAGGATGGTTACAAAATAATCACAGGGGCACTGTGATAACACGCACCGCTTGTTACTAGTTACCTCCCATGTGCCGTGAAGGGTTTCAGCTACTTCACGCACATCATCTGTCGTTCTCATGGAGACGCCACGAGGTGGGAATGCCAGGCCCATTTTCTGTACGAGGGAACCAAGGTTCGATGGTGTTAAACTTACCCAAAGCCTTTAAATAAGTGGTGAATGGACAAGAAAATATCTCCATGACATTAAGTATGATGATGATGATGTTAATTATCATCAGGTAAGTAGTAGGGACCGATTATATACAAGCCAGGCCGTATGCCATTAAGAGCCTGGAAAAATTAAACAAGTGTAAGATTCAGTCTTTGTCCTCCAGGCAGCCAAACTCATCATCAGATGGGATTATAAAATATGCATATTTTCAGGCCCCCAGTGATTTAAAAATGATCACAACAATCTTTGCCTCAACATGAGCATAGAAGGGGAGACAGGAATGTCACACTCACATGGAGAGTCACATGAAATGGCTAATGGAGCTCGGCCCAACCACCCAGACCTCTGTCCAGATTCTGTTCCTGAATACGGTGAAGTACCTTCACCCCTATGGGCCTCAGTTTCCCTGGCTGTGAATGGGGGAGGTGCCGCTCTACCTGCCTCCCAAATTTTAAAGACTCACAACACGGGATACGTTCTCACACGCAGGTGTTAGCCCTGCTGTGGGTCCTGTAGATAGTAAGTCTAGGAGCAACTGGCATTCAGATGTGTCATTTAGTGACAAGGCAGCTGGGATGACCTTCAGCTTTGTGAGCTCTCTCTCGCTGGTGCCCGAAATATCAGGCGGCCAAGGGTCGAACTCACGACCACTAACCAAGTAAATCCTCGGTGGAGAGCAGAATGCCTGTTGCTGTTGCTATGGTATCACACGACTCCCGTGCAGACTGGAAATCGTCATGTCGTCACCATCTGTCAGCATGTTCTCTTTCCTGTCAGGCTGCACGGATGACAAAATCATACTCAGAAGCTGTTCACTGATACAATACAGGTTCAAAATATCTGAAGTTCATCAGACTTTTAAAAATCTCTTATGTGAGCAGGCCTACTTAGGAATGAGAAGTGTGTTTGTTGAGTTGGAATAAAGAGACTTAATTGTCTTGAAAGGGTTTAATTTTTTCAAGCAGGTATGCAATTGTTTTAGCATTGGGACCTGGAAATTAGAAAGTTGCATTTAGTTACATGAGAAACAGCCTTGGTAGTGACATTGGACACCCAAAGTCTGATGGCTATTTTATCCCCTAAACTGAATGAGAATGTCCAATTTTTAGCTCTGGAATTCTGCTTTTTTTCCTGCGTTATTGTGACCATTTCACTTTTCAAAGTTATTGATTAAAAAAAAAAAACAAAACTAAGGTAAAACCAAAGACAGCACCGTGCTGTAGGCCGTCTACCGGAAGTATAGACAGATATTTGTTTTCTTAAAGCTCAACTTCCTCACTTATAAAAAGCGGGAAATAATATCTACTTTATATTATTGTTGTAAAAATAAATGAGATAATATATGAAGAGCGTTCAATACCACTTTTGCGACATTAAAAAATGCAATAATTAGTAGATATTAGCTTTGAAAGGGAAAAATAGTTTTTGGTTAATTGCCATCAAATACAAACTTTGCAATACAGGAAAGTCTCTGAATTTCTTTTTCACATAGAGAATTGTCTCTAGCTTAATTCTACCAATTTTAAAAGGGCAGCCATATTACATAGCCACTTATTTTAATCCTGATCAACTTTTAATAAGTCCAAACTATTTCAAAAGTTCCTGAGTTAGAAAATTGCTGATTTGGATGACTTGGGTTTGTTGTGCGCACGCGCATGTGTGTGTGTGTGTGTGTGTGTGTGTCAATTGCTGATTTGGATGACTTGGGTTTGCTGCACGCATGCATGTGTGTGTGTGTGTGTTTTAGATTGACCAGTGGAATACATGCTAAGGACTGCATGACAAATAAATATACCACACACTCATAACTAAAATATGGAAGGACCAGTGGAATACACCCTAAGGACTGCATGGCAAATAAATATACCACACACTCATAACTAAAATATGAAAAAAAAAAATGAGAATTTTCATGAGGCTTAAGTCCCCAAACAAAATTTAAACTATGCTCTGCGCTTGACCTCACACAGGCTTCTTTTCATATTGGAAATACCTAGGAACCCCTTTCAGGGAAAACTTGAAGGAAGTCTTTGAAGTCTCACGTTTCCTTCTTTATCTGCCTTGAAGGTGAAAGTGAAAAGACCCCATCAAAACTTTGGGTCTTGGTTTTAGCTTGGGGGGGTAGAGAATGTGGATGGCGTCACAAAGATAGCCTTCAATCCAAGCGCGCTCTCTCTCATGCATATTGTCTGGCACGAGGTCCCACTCGAACGGAATTAGATGTAGAGAGTGAGTGAACTTTCAGAGCTGTTTGCGAATGAAATCCAACTTGATGGCACAATGCACATGATCACACTGTTGCAAACCTTTTGTAAATGACTTTGCAATGAGAGTGTTGTTGTTGTTTTTGTCTAAAATGTCTATAAATTGCAGAGCGATTTGCTCGAGCTATGTGACTAGGTTGTCACATTGAAAAAGATTTTGAGGGTCATTGATATTCTGTACCTATTCCAGGAAGGCAGGAAGTTCCATTTCATTCTAAATGGGAAATATCAATGGGGATGTCTTTGTGCTATTTGTCGTGTGTAGAACAAAATAGTAAATAAAATAAATCCATACATATGTACATGTGTCCATACATGCGCACATCTTATTAGTTGCAGTCCTTGCCCTCCAGAGCTTCAAGCCATCTACATCAATCCCATTTGGAGGGATGAGAAAGTCCATGCCCCGGCCTCATTCTGGTCGTAGTAATGGAAGGTGCTCCTGATGGTTTAGGTGGGTCGCTGGGAAGAGAGCCACCCAACGGACCCTCTGCTTTCTGAGCCCTGGCCTCCTCCTGTTCTCAGACTCTGAGAAACGGACCCGACCTCACTAAATATACATAAGAGCAAGTGGACAGACACCTGCACGTTCTTGCTACAATGGACTTAGCATTTACTTATTTTTATTCTCTGGGCACAGTCTTTTTCTATTTCGCAATAAACTCCTCTGTTATCAATGAGCTTGAAAACTAAAAGTGCATGCTCAGTTAGAAATTCAGTATTGAATCTCCTTATCTTCAGAAAACTGATTGTGAACATGTAACTTGCACGAAATATTTCCCATATGCCTCGGGAGCTTGTAGCGACAGCCCTGATCGTTTGAATCCCAGAAGACGCGAATCTGCCGACAACACGTTGGCATCCTCTCTGGCGCCTGGAGGTGTTGTAACAGGGTATGTCCCCAAAAACATGAGGGGGACATGTGCAGCTATAATACTTGGGTTTACACAGCATTCTTTGGATTCTGACATTTTACGTAGGTCACGTGAGTAGATGTCTACATCATTTGTTTGTGTTTGATTCCAAGTTTCTTTTTACATGACGAGCTCGAGGGGTCATTTGGAAGAGTTGACTCATAGAGTCTGGGATCACTTTGTGTTCAGCGAGGTGGTTGAATCCATTCAACTAGGTGATTGAATCTGGCAAATTTTACTTCGTGTCCATGTATCCGATGAAAAACGTTCCTTTTCTTAGAAGTCTCTGACCTTCCATTTGATGCATCTGATGACCTTCATGTTAAACTGGCATCATTGATGACCTGTTTCTACTACTGGACCCAACACGTCAATGACTATAGTATCACTTTTTGTTGGAATTTTTGTTACATTAGTGAAATCACAGTGTACATTTTTATCTTGTCATGCATTTACTATTGAAAATATGTCTTGGGATTATTTCCTATCAAAACATATGGATTTATTCTTTTTCTTTATAGTCCCTGCAAGTCATGCCACAATATTTTTTTTGTCATTCCTCCACTGATAGGACCTCAGGTTTTTCCAGGTTATCTGTTGTTACCAACGAAGCTTCCACGCCCATCCTTGCACACTTCCTTTTGCACACAAGTGAACAAGTGGACGGGAAGTGGCTTAAATTTAATAGGTACAGACAGATTATCTTCTTTAAAAATCTATACCAACTTGGAATTACACAAATGGGACTCCTCAACAACGCATGGGACAGTAGTGATTTCTGCCAATCCGAAGGGAAAATTGCACGTCTGCATGTTGTTTTTAAATCTGTATTTTCCTAATTTTGTATATTAATCTATGTATATTTTTCTACTGTTGTCTTTTCTTATTTATTTCTAATAACTTTTTTTTATATTAGAGTACATCACTCTAGAGGATGACTTTTAATTATTTTATGCTATATTTTGTCATACAGAGGAGTTTATAGGAGGTCATATCTGTCAGTAATTTTTGTATGACTTCTGAGTTATGTGCATCAAGCGTAACCTTCCTAACCCAAATTAGGCAGTCCTTTATATTTATATTTGCACATATATATTTTTAATTTAGACCTTAATACACGTAGAATTTATTTTGATTTTGAGGATTTATGTCTCAACAAAACAATTCTAACTCTGACTGGAAAATGAACTCTACATTCTCTTCCAATCTGTTTCTTATTTTTATTCATATTGTTAATCTATATAAATTTACTTGAGTTCTTGGTGTGTGACATTATTCAATTGGTAGTTTTTTCCTAACGATATTGATATTTTCACTCCTGATTTGAAGTGCTGTCTTTTAATGTAATTTTAAATGTTTTTTTATGTGACTGTGATGCTGAATTCTCTTCTATTCCATTGTTTTGTTCCTCTTTTTCTGAGTCAGCACAATTATCCTTATTGTAATTTTAGATTATGTTGTGATATTTTGTAGGATTTAGTCTCTTTTTGTCAACTTCTTGGCAAGTCCAGGCATTTTCTCTTGCCCATATTTTATTTTAAATGTCTCTGTTTCTTCTTAATTGTAGAAGTTGGTTAATTCTCATTTCTTTTGCCCTTACGAGTACAAAGACTGAGGCTGACTGGGGAGGACAGAGGATGCTTAGTGCATGGCTTCAGGTTGCTAAACGTTCAAAAATGACACGATGATAGACGATCCCCTGGCTGGTGGTTTTGCAATTTTCCCAAGAATAAATCTCTCTCCCATTATAGGTACATTATGATTGGAAACCTCATTCTGTAAAAACATTTTTATTTGTGTGAATATGAACTCTAGGCGAAGCAGAGGCAGGCTGCTCCAGAATACCTTCTCCCAGTGGGTAAGGGTTTTGAGCCGCTGATGGGGACGGGAGGTCAGGAAGTTTACAGCTCTCCTTTGGGCTTTCATTATGGTTCAAAACCAGAGGGTGAGAACAGGGCTGAGAAGGCGACGCTTAAACCTTAAGAGGAAGGCAAGGTCAGATGTCCGTGTCGTGCAGCCCTGCATGACCACTGGCTCCAGAATCAGAAGCGGCAATTATCCCGGCCTCCTGTTCCCACCGAGATTCAGGTCGCCTCACGAGGGCGTTCCATCCCAGGGCTCACTGTGCAGAGGCTGTGAGAGAGGATAATGGTCCTAAAACGGGATGGATATTTAACCAAAATAAAGAAAACGTTTAATAGCTGGACCAAATGTCATAAAGGTGATGTGAATGGGGCTTAGGAAGGCGATCGTCTTCTCTCCGAGGTCCGAAATGAGTGGTGGGTGGACGTGGGATGAGGGTCTGATTTTAAAAGGAGGAGTTGATAGTGACGATTGGAATAAATCTGTTCTGTGTTCAGATCTCACTGAACTAAATCTCCACAACTGGATTTTTAAAAAAGTAAATGGTCCCATCAGCCACGTGGTGTCTAATGCCAGAAAATTCAGAATTGCCCTTTATAACTTTTTCACCTCCCAAATCCGAAAAATCCACGAGTCCTATAGATTTGACTTTCCGCGTATAGTTTTGGATGTGTTAACTCCTCTCGAACACCGTGAGCGGACTCACGCCACTGTCAGCTCTCGCCTGGGTCAATGTCATTGTCTCTCAACCGCTCTCTCCACCTTCATCCTTTTTCCTCCACTTATATTCTGTGCGGTGACCAAAATAACATCGAAAGGCAGAAACGGAAAGCGAACAAAGAACGTAACCTATGTCTCTCTCATGATCGTCACATCCTCGGCGACAGAAGCCTTAGGGTCCGGTCAGCCTTGCTCACCTGATGTCGATACTTCAACTTCCTGTCTCGCTGCTCGCGTCTTTGCTCGTGACTCCCCATTTGCTTGTCTTATTCTGTTTCTTAAAACTCCCAGCATTCCCCGCCCCCCGCCACCTAGTTTCTTCACGACCGCCCTCTACCTGTACCATTCCTCTGCCTCACCTCACCTAACACCTACGCATCCCTCCTGTCTCAACCCGACATCAGTCCCTCGATTCACCCACGATTTAATTCCTGCATGATCTTTTGCAGTCCTCAACACTTCATACTTTTCCTTTGTGAAGTCTGTGTGATCCTGTGTTTGTCTGTCTTCCCTTCTAGAAAGAAAGTAAGCTCTGGGCTGGGTTCTTCTGATCACTATCCAGAAGCCTCAGTCTTTTTGAGTGACGGCAAGAGCATTGGCCAGACATGAAACCATGTGTAGCTTCCTTCTACTCTGTTGTTTTCGTCATTTTTTGTGTCATTGATTCTCAAATGTTAGCATGTATCACAAACACTGGAAGAGATTAAGGCACCGGTTTTGGGGACCACACTTCTAGAGCTTCCTATTTAGTAGGTTGAAAGATGACACCCATGAATTAGCACTTCTGACCATTTCTCCATGACGGCTGTGCTGTTATTCTGAGCACCCCACCTGAGACCCGTCGCCAAGGCTGTCCGTTTTCACGTGGCCCGACCTGAGCTGAGAGGGTTGCAAGTAAGGAATGCCCTGTGGACCAGGCTCAGAACTACACTCCAGGAGACAGGAACTGTATTTCCAGCTTTATCATTGATTCTTTTTTTTTTTTTTTTCCCTGTGTCGAGCAAATCACTAAGCATTTATAAAAACAACTTCATCTTTCGGAAAACGCTGACCCAACTGCTTTGGGAAATAAAATATGGCAATCCATTTTTAGATCTTCAAAATTGTATTGAAGTGCTCGGCAATTACTGCCTTATGATGTAATATTGATCACAATCCAGCTACGTTATTGATGCAACAACATATTAATTATTGATGGACATTGTCTGCCTGAGGTTCTATTTCAATTAAGCGTCGTTGTCATTACCTTCTTGGTAAAGTTGCACTCAGGACTGTTCACCGTTCACAGTTTGAATGTTGCTTTGTAGCTGGATGCAAGCCAGAGAATGACGAATATGGTGTTTGTGAGAAACTGAACCGTATCTCTACTGCTTCTCTGGATTTGTCCTGTTGACTCTTTTAAGTTTTAGCTCACAGAGTGGGGCATAGACAGGTAAATGTGTTAGCTATTTAGTGACTTTTCTCAATTATAGAACAAAGGTCCCTCAGTGACCACAGATCTTCTCTTTCATTGGGTTGCTACAGGCACACATTGCTCTGCCTAAAAGAGAATATTATTGTTTGATGGGACTGAACTGTAGTTGCAAACTGGATAAACTGGACCACCCGATTCTCTTCGAATCCAACAGCGTTAGCAGAAACAAGTGTCAGAAAACCGTTGTTGTGATGTCAGAAATCAAGGAAGTCCAGTGATTTTTGAGAACAGAAATACATTTTTTATGTAAAGGAGTACACTCATGCCAAAGAACTCTCCCATGCTTCATCACACATGAAATAAAACTTTCTGTGCCTGTGTGTTCATAAACCATATCTATCTAGTGAGGTACTATGCTCTCTTCCTGGAAATTTTTTGAGATGGCTGCCAGGGGATTGAAGCTAATGAAGAGAGATAAGTCACTGGTGGAAGAGATCATTAAAAACAAACAAACAAACAAACAAACAAACAAAGATAAGTCACTGGTGGAAGAGATTATTAAAAACAAACAAACAAACAAACAAACAAGCAAACACTTCTCTGTCCTCTCTCTTCACTTCCATCGGAATGACCGTTTTTTTTATTCTGATATTTTGTTGACGTCCTGATCAGGAGATCTCCACATACTCGATTTTAGATAAAAATGGCCACAGAATGAGCTTAATGAAGATTTTCTTTAACGTGATATATTTGAGGCCTTAGCCCTTTGGTGTTTTTGGTGTTTGGATTTTCTTGCTTCTCTGTCCTCTCTTTTCACTTCCATCGAAATGACCGTTTTTTTTATTCTGATATTTTGTTGACGTCCTGAGCAGGAGATCTCCACATACTCGATTTTAGATAAAAATGGCCACAGAATGAGCTTAATGAAGATTTTCTTTAACCTGATATATTTGAGGCCTTAGCCCTTTGGTGTTTTTGGTGTTTGGATTTTCTTCTCTGAAAATAAAGCGCATGGCGGCCGGTGGGGCGCGTGTGGTGCAGGTGGTGTGGGGGCGGTGAGAGGTCGGATCCCTTTCACTGGTGCGTGAGACGGTGAGAATGGCGTCAAGGTCATCCTGACGTTCCCTAATCTGTTTTCTGTTTTAGCTCACACAGCTTCCCTTGCTTGCTTTCACAGAGGTATGTGTCTCATGACATGCTGACTTCTGTTTGTCAGGCTCCTTTTATTACCTCCAAGTGCAATTTATCAGCTTACTTTTCTTTATTCTAGTTTTTTTTTTTTTTTATAGCATTGCTATTCAGTTGTTAGAAGAATTAGTCTTAAAAGCTTATTCTTCCTGAGAACACAAGTATAAAACCAGGGTAAAATATAATAAAGATAATCCTTTACGTTCCGCCTACACGTCATTGGAATTGGCTGATGGTGGTTTCATTTTATTCTTTCCTTTTTTGGTATAGCTTAAAGATACATAAGGGTCATGTTTTAATAGTTTTCATGTGTTTTCCTTTTCACTCTCTCTTCATAGAATAGAAGACATTTATTTCTCATCATGTTCTCCCCAGGGTTATTACAGATTCTGACAGTATCATGAAAGCTATGTTCGAACGCTCTATTTTTTACATAAAATTATTTCAGAGATTTTAGCATTCTTCGAACTGATTTTTTCACTCTTTTCTAAAACATTTTATTAATCCACGTAAAGAAGTTAAAGCTACCAACTTATCATATTGCTTCTTCACGGAGAATTGGTTTAAGGATATCCAAACAAATAATTGATGAGGATATTACATTCCTTAACTATCAAATTAGGAAACAAAGAACTAGTCACTATTTATGTAATAGGAAGAGACAGCGGAAAGTAAGTACTGGGATGGCACCATAGAATGTCCTAGAACATTCGTCATGCTTATTTCAATTAATCTAACTGGAAATATCATCTAAAGAAGAATTTTTTATACTATCTCCTATCTGGAAATGAAATACGTGCATTTTATTTCAATATATGGCCATTTTAATGGCTTTTTTCCCCATACAATTCTGTATTTGTCTCTTTTTCCTCTTGCGGAGTACTGGCTCATGCATTAGTTTGTACTAATGTTGGGTGATAGGTTCATATGTTCTATGTGCAAACACACAGATGTACACGCGGAGTGAAAATTCCTTTTTATAATTCATGGTATTCCACTGCGTGTTAAGTTAACGATCCTTTGTGGATGAACATTTAGGTTGTTTCAAGCATTTTACCATGACAGACAATGCTGTGGAGAATAACACTGTGCACATGTCATTTCGCATGTATGTAAGAATCTCTGTAGAAAAGTCTCAGAAGTGAAATTCTGTGCATTTATGCATTTATAATTTCGATATACATTTCCAAATTATTATCCATAGAATTAGAATATATATCTATATCGACAGACCTATATATTGATATTGATATATGAGTATGTTGATATGTAGATATAGATGATACAGATTAGATATAGATCCATCAGCAACATTAAGCTTGGCCAGCCTTTTTCTAAAGGGTTTGTTCTTCTGGGGCAGGAGTTTCTATCATTCCTTCCTTCCTGGGGCCACCTCTCTCAGTCGCTGAGGTCTTTGGAGAAAAGTCAGTGAGGGGAGAAGGGATGGAGGGCCCACGTGCAGAAATAGTTACGAAGTTAAAAATGTTTTTCATTTCACTGCAGGTAACTTGATGTTGTGTGTCGTTTTGCCTGTACATTATAAGTTGCATACAATAAAATAATACTGAATATTTTCCCATGGGATATCTATTTTTAACTAACCTTTTAATTTTAAAAGAGTTTTAGATTTACAGAAGAATTGCAATTTTATAAAATTTGCCCAGGTGGTACAGGGAGTTCCCATAAACCCCACGTCCAGTTCCCCTATTATTAATATCTTACAGCAGTATATATATTTGTTAAAATAAAAATGATCTCTTTGTGGTGTTTAGAAGCTGCCTAGTCTGTGGTATTTTGTTACTGAAGCCCAGGCAGACTGATAGGGAATCATCATTTCCTCACACTCATCACACCTGAGGGCCAGGATGGGGGTTAGGGTCCTCCTTGCTTTCCTGTGCTGCCTGGAGACCACCCCTCCATCACCAGTCTCCAACGCTCCTGCTGCTGTGAGAATAACACCATTAAAATCTACCCTACTTCCTCTCGCTTTCTGCCACAACTGCACCTGGTAACTTCCTTAATTCACTGCAAACGTTGGCCTCTGGGTCACTGGCTGCTTCTGTGCCCTTCCGTCTACACTCTTCCTGCAGACCTGCACAGTCCTTGGATTCCAACACCCGTGCAGACGTACCATCCGCGGTCCACACCGTGACCTTGAAGCTCCGTGCCTTCTCATCTTCCATGACCTTTCCTACAATGCACTTTGGCCGCCCTCTCCCAGGGTCCTACATCAGAAAACATGCCACCTCTCAGATATCAAATGTTGACATTTCACTCTCCGGCCACAAGCGTCTGTCCATCAAGACATTTGGCCACGGATATCCTGCTGCAAAAATCCTGAACCTTAATGTAATTTTCAATTCATTGATTTTTAAAAATTTCCTCACCATCTCTTTGGCCTTCTCTTCCTTCATTGTACAATTTAGGGTATTCGTGAAAATCCTTCATTTCCAAGGAATTCCATTTCCCGTCTCTGTCCCTGCCTGGAACTTGGATGGTGACCCTCCAGCCCGATGGAGCTTCTCCATCTGCCATCTCGGGCTTTCACTGGAGAGGCTGAACATGACTAGGAAAATCCCATGTCTTGCTGGCTAGGTACCCTTCAATATCTCCACCTTAAGTCTCACGTGGGCACGATCACCTTGTAAATTGACTTTCATCTCTTCGCCTGGGTTTTCCTTTCTCATAAATTTTCCTTCGTCACATCCACCCTTAGTGGATAACTTGCCTCATAATTTATAGAATGAGTTAGGTGGGAGACCCCTTATTGTTCCCTCCCAATTCGTAAACCTGCCCACATCTGCACCTCTTTTTCCCTCCTATTATAACTGGTTAAATGCAGCTGCTTTTCTCAGAACCCAACTCCTCCGAACGTACTATCGCTTCTTGACGTGATATTCTTCCTTCTTCTGTCCTCGCCCGTATCATCAGTTTCCATATTTCCCGGGTTGTGCCTGGCAGCTTAAAAACATGGTCTAGGATGATCCTTTACAAACGAAACAAAACAAAACAAAACAGAACCCAAACCTCCCTCGCCCACTCACCCCTCTGCAGTCCCATCTGCTCCACCCTTCATGGGCGAGCTTCTCTTAATAATTGTCTACATGTGTTTCCTACACATTCTCATCTTCCGTTTGCTCCTAAGCGGACCACAGTCTGATTTCTGCCATCCCTACTTTACGTAAACCACTCATTTCACGGTCACCAACAGTCTCCACGTTGCCATACAATCGTCAGTTTTTGGGTTCGTTCTCACTGCCATTGACTCTGCTAAACATCCTCTCCTCCTAGCCTCTGTAACATCATGCCCCCTTGGGGTTTTGGGGAGGTTTGGGGGGGCTTCTTTGCCTGCCAGGCTCTGCTTCATCAATACCACCTCTAAATGGTGGAGTCGAAGGGCCGAGTCTTGGATCATCTACTCTTCTCCCTTGAAATTCTGTTCCTAAAAGACAGCCTCCATTTCCAAGGGTTTAAATAATATCTGTACGACTCTGGCTGCATTGTACCCCTCACTAAATTTTGTTTCAATAAGCCTTTTGCATGTCTAATCTCATTTTGGCATGTCTAATGGCATCTCTTTCTTGGAGAACCCGAACGAACCCAAGGGATGTGAAGGCTATTTGTCCTCAACAAAGATAGGGTTACTCAGGTCTCAAGAAAATGCCACTGTGGTCTTAGCAGAAGGGTGGGTGTTAAGGGGGGCGGGGCCCCATTCCACACGGCGGGGGCGGGCGCCCTGGGAGGCCGCTATTGCTTATCTGAAACAGGGGCTGTGAGGTTCACGTTACATGCACATGCTCTCACATGCAGGGATCACAATGGACGTGGGGGAGCCACACAGACCTTGGTGAACAGGTGCAATCAAGCCAAGAGAACAATGAGAGAGAAGAAATAATTTTCCCAAATACGGTTTTAAAGCGTTGGTGGGAAGAACAATGCGTGTGCCTTTGAAAGTACAAAGCAGTCGGATGCTGGGCGTGACAGAGGGCAGATCGTTAGTGAGGCTCTAGTTTAAAATAACGGTGCCACACGTGGATAGCTAGTTGCAGGGACACCGAAAACAAAGTCTTCATGGGAAAGGAACATCGCAGAGAAGAACTAGCAGTGCAGGCTGCCACCGCAGCGAATTCCTCAACTTTCACAAAGGCAGCAGAGTCCCTGGATACCAGACTGAGTGGAACAAGAGATTAGTGTTTAATTCTTTTGGACTTGCAACTTGCAAGAGCAAAATACCTGAAACGTAATCTAAAGAAATTAACTTGCAAGGGGGTTTAACTCTTGGCCTCTCATGTCTCCGTGAACATGATAATAATTGGAGGGGCTTAATATTCAAAATTCAAGTTGGAATTTTACCATGGAAGCGTCTTATACGTTTTATTATTGTAGTTGCTTAATGTAATTGGGTCTTTTTGCAGAGTGGCTGATGGACTGTTTGGAACAAGAGGACATTTTGAATGAGAAGTAGATAGAGTAAGAGATGATTTTTCGTTTGGGATCAGCATAACCTTGGAGTTACTGCAACTATTGTACTCTTCAGTCCTACTGCAGGGGCTCGTGAGGGACAAATCTATGCTGTCCACCGGTGTTTCTAGTAACCCTTAAAAGAGTTACTTTAAGAAGCTGGGTTGCTATTAGGGGAGTGGGCTTATAAAGGTGGTAATAGGATTGTCCTGGTCGACTGTTCGCCCCTTCATCCACAATGGAGGGTCACACCTGATCCCCCGCAGGCTTGTAGATTAACCTCGGTGCCTCAGTGAGGAGGCTGCAGAACGCTGGGGGGAGGTGTGTATGGAGGAGGTGAGCATTCATTTCCACCCCCGGCGTTCGCTTTCATGTGAAGATCGATTTCGGAGTAAGACTCCTGCTTTCTCTCCATCTCCTTCATTAATTCCTTCCCTCCAGGGAGTAGAAGAAACCTTTCTGATATGTGAGAACACCCAGGTGTCAGAGCCACCTTCTCCTTCTCTGGGACCTGCCTGCCTGCCCAGAGCTCTGCTCTCCTCTGCTGCCTCTTACTCAGATCCCCTCTCCACCGAGAGAGGCCTGTGGGGCCTTAGCTTCATCTGTGCCAGGACTGAATGTTCGCTCTGAGCCCAGAGACCACTCCCAGCCATCTCTCTAGACTGTCACGTCTAATACCCGTTCTCCGGCAGGGAGCCGCCTCAGGAAAGCGTGTGCCCACAACTTTCTTACTTTGTGTAGAGACAGTAAGCCGTCCGTGGGAGGAAGGGCTGCAGAATTGAGGGGATAATGACAGAGCCCCAACAATTACCCGAGACCAGACTCCCTAAGTCCCACACACTTTGGCACATATCATGGAGGATAATTAGTCTAAAATGAGCCCCTCATGCATGTGGGCTTTGAGGGCTGGTAGAATTTCTAGAAATGAGTGCATGAACTGTCCCGAGGAACTTTATGGCTTCCTGGATGGAGTAAGGAATTCAAATGAACGCCATGATGTACGAAAGCATGAGATTTCAGGCAAATATGGCAGTGCTTTCTTATTGCATTTTATCTAACTAATAGTGATGTGCAGACCTCGAATAGCATCTGATGTGACGAGAGAACGGGATTTACTGCCGGTTTAAAACAAGACTTGACGTTTTTTGTTGTTTTATTTATTTCCTTAAACGACGTACAGGAAGGACCAAATCACATTGTGGGAGAATTGCTGTGGAATTTGGTAGTGAAGAGATTTGTTTCGGCGCCTTCTTTGAAGCTGTTTGGAGACAATTTTTGCTCTTGTCTTATCAAGAGTCACCGGTGATCCGGTTAAGAAGAGTGAAGACCTCTGGGGGCCAGTTTGGTGGCTGTGGTACCTCTTGGAATGCGGTAACGTGGTTGAACAATCGCTTTGGTCTAAGGGGCTGCAAGAGTACAGGTTAGCATGTGACTGAATTTGCCTCAGAACATAGAGACAAGAGCATTTCAATAAATTGTCACCAATTGCCCACTTACCCACATTTTCTTGGCCTTATTAGCAATAGCGATATAATATACTTTTTCTGGGCTTTAAAAATAATCAACCAGCATGTAGCAACTACTCCCCCTGTTGGTATTCATGGTTCTAACTCAGAGTAGCAATCGTGATACACAATTCATAATGTCACTCACTTGTTTTCTAATTTCTAGAAGTACTGAAGTTTGAATAATTTCAAATAAAGCCAGTCCCAGCTTCTCTCCCAAACGGACCCTCAGAATCTCGCCAGGGGTGGGAATGCTCTTTTGCAAACACTACACGGGACCCCTGGGGGTGTTCGGGAGAGCCTTAAATCTCACAGTATTGGAAGCTGGATCTCAGAGGTGCCACCTCCCTGGGCACTGAGAGACTGACCCCATGTGGTACCCAAGCTCCATGAAAACATCTGCACTCTGGAGGTGGCCCAGGACTCTTGGAAGTTTAGCGTCAGTGACATTTTTAGATCACGAGAGTGTTTATTTAAAATGATGACTTCCTCTCCTCATCATTTCCCGACGATGCATTCTTGAACCTAGGCCCTGTGGTAACCCAAAACAGATGTCTTCTCTGTCTTCATGAGCCACACGCTCTGTAGGAAAAAAAGGATGGATCTGACATCCCAGAGGTTATGCATTTATGGCTTCTGCTTATGCAAAACGTCTTTAAAGAAGGAAGATGCTAAGCCGCATTGCAGGTTTCCCATATGCACTATCATTGGAGGGGGAAAAAAAAAAAACTACAACAAAACTCTGCAGGAATTTTATTTTCCTTAATTTACAAATAATGCATAATTTTAAATAAGAAAAACTTCAGAGGGTTTTTGTGAGTTTTTTTCGAATTAACACAAAGAAATGGACCATTTTTAATGTAAATTCCATGCAGTGGTGGCTCCGTGGGCCATGTCTCCCTTCCCCCAACCCCAGGCCATGTGCTGTCAAGCTAGGGTTGAACCAGGTGGTAGGATTTGCTCTCATTTATGCGCATATAAAATTCGCCTAAACAAGCTTCTATATGTCTATTCGTTTTAGATCGACTTCAAATTATGTAGGGACTTACTGGAAATATAGCAAAATGGGACTAAGAAGAAACCCGCAGTCCCCTTATGCACATGCGAGGGGTCGGTTAGCTCAGTGCCTCAGGGTCTGGAGTAAGAGGATTCTGAACCGTGGATCCTAGACGGAGCCAGTAGCTTCTTTTCAGAGATGCAAATTCCGAGGCTTGTGCCACAGGGCACCACAAACCGAGGCGGTCCTTTCCAGAACTGCCTCCTCAGAGTGGCTGATGTGGAAGAAGCCCATCCATCGTCACTGCCTTTACAAGAAGCCAAGCGACAGCCTGTGAATTACTTCGTTGATAACATCATCTTTTTTTTTCCATTGAAATGTACTTGACCCTTTCGCCATGGAAGCCTGTCCTTGACATGGGCAGGCATGGCACCCGGCTTGCTCCTTCTCGGGTTCTGCGTTCCGGGAATCCTGGGGCAAGGCTGTGTTCCACCTGGGATCTCTCTGGGTTTGCTTGTCAGCGACACGTGAGAGTTCAGCCTATCTGGAGAGAAAGTTTTCTTTTTCTTTCTTTCTTTTTTTTTTTTAGTGGCACAGAAGTCACATCTTTATTCTTATGCAATGGAGAGAGTATGAGTATGTCAAAGATGACATCTTCTCTGTGACCTGAAGCTGCCCGCCTGAAAATAAGGAATGTCACAGGAAGGACGAGTCCACCTAAGCCCCAGACCTCGGTCCCGTGACCTCGTCATCTAGAGTATTGCTGAATATTCTTCTGTTCCTCATTCCCGTGACCAGATTCTATCCTGAGGCATCTAGTGACCACAGTAGAAAGGATGCCCCTCTCCTCTGGAGGGATGGACAGGATGTGAGCACAGACTCCTTTCTCGATGTCTCACCGGGTCTGTTAACTGCCCACGGCCTCATGCTTCACCCTCATCAGCATTTCAGGCCCTTGGCCCTTTACCTTGAAATAATAACAATTATTTTATGTTTGTTTGCTATATTCTAGATTCTGTACTCATGTTTTCTCTATTTAATCTACATGAAAGTTATAGTTTTATCTTTATTTTATACTTGAACAGATTTAAGTTTAGGATCATGCAGCTAATAAGTGGCAAGCTGAGGCTTTAAATCTGTCAAGTAGGTGATATACAGATATGGTTATTGTTAACCTAAAAATAAAAGGGCCTTTCAAAGTGAGAGGCAGCAAGCATTCATTTGAGATCAATAAGAATAGCTAGTCAGGACACAATGATCCGGGTAGAAGCCTAAACAGTGCTCTGATTAGGAGACAGTTATTTACAAGAAAGGGGAGGGGAACAATTACACCCATAGAAGGAAGGGATTTCTATCAGTGCAGAGAAGCTAACACAGCGCCCCTAATTCTAAACAATGTTTTTAATTTTCAGTCTGGTAGCCATCAGCCCAGTAGTCATAATAACCATTTTCCTATTATCTTTGCAAACGGTTCTTTGAGACACAATGCTACTCTAGGCCCAGTCCAAAGGTTATTTTTGCCCTGTTTTAACATTCCAAAGTCTTGAGGCATAGGACGTGCAAGGTAGTTCCTCGGGGGCGGCAGCTCCGACTCCCTTTTAAAGTTGGTCTATTTATATATATTTATGACAATATATAGATGTAGATAGATATAATTTCCCTGTGTTTTCTGTGACTTTTTAAAGAGTTAAGTAAGACTCTTTATGAGTTAAGAAGTATTTGTTCCACAAATAAACACAGGAAATTTAATACTAGCATTGAACTTTGTATGCGATTGTTCGTTTATATCTCTTTGTTTTGCTGTCAACCTTTATACGATTTGTCTCATGGGTTGAATTATAATTCAATTTCTGTGAATGTAGTAGTCACTTAGTAACATCTTTTCTTTAGGCCAAATTATACAATGTTATTCACCCACATTACTCCAATAAATTTAATTTAAAAAATAAGAATTAAAAATATAATATAGCTAAAGTGATTAGAAGAGACAAACCAAAAAAAAACAGAAAAAGCAAATAGATGTCTAAAGATAGCAAGCAGATGCTTAGAATTAAAACACCAGGACACTCTGCTGTGAATCTGTCGCCCCCTTTGGGGAACGTTAGGCATCACCCGCTCCCTGAAACCAGCGGTGGCTCCAGTCTGGGCAGCGGACTGGCGGGTGTAGGCACAGACCTCCAGCTCTGAGCGTAAACTCGAAGTTTCCCTATTGGTTTGAAACACACTGGGTCTTGACTGGCCAAACAGGAGGGCAGAAATCCATGAGGCTGTGTAAAATGTTCGTAAGTAGCACGATTTTTACCATGCGTGCATTTGCATCGTGTTAGCGTGAAGCGGTGCCCATCTGTGGTCACTGTGGCTGTGCCCATGAGTGGACCAGTCTTGATACTCGAGGTGACGGCTGCGGGTCGAACGTATCAGTGCAGCCACCTCTGACATAACCCTCTCTTCCTCTGCTCCCACGACTCCTGGCCTCGGCCCCTCACACCACTCTTCTACCTAAATACTTTTTTGACATTTATAACAGAAGCCTGGAAAAACGGATCTGAGAAGCCACCATTAGAAACATTCAGGCTTATTTGCCTTTCAGGCCACTGTGCCCAGCACGACTGGGCACACGCAATCGGCAGAACAGCCTCATGACAACACACTGACGAAGGAATTTATTCCAATTTACTTTTTAGATATTTGATATATCCGATATATTCTGGAACTGCTGACTCCTTAATGAATGCGTTATCATTTAAGGAGGCACTTAACATCAGTTTGTCCCTAAATTGGTGAAGGCATTTTTTTTTGTCCCATTAGACTTTCCTTTTTTTTAGATCAGTTTTAAGTTCAGAGCAAAACTGATGGCGGGGAAAGAGATGTCCCACACGTCCCGACCCCTCCAAAGGCACAGCCCCCCGTTATCAGCACGCCCCACCAGAGCGGTGCACTTGTTATAGCTGACGACCCTACACTGACATGCGATCACCCCGCGTCCATGGTGTACACTGGGCCCTGCCGGGGGTGTCCAGTCCATGCGCTTGGACAAATGTGTAATGACAGGCGTTCGTGAAGATTGTACCACACATAGTATTTCCATTGCCCTAAAAACTCTTTGCGCTCTGCCTATTCGGCCTCCCCCTGCCAAACCTCTGCCACCCGCTAACCTTTTACACTATCTATAGTTTTGCCTTTTCCAGAACATCGTAGAGTTGGAATCATACTATATGTAGTCTTTGCAGATTGGCTTTATTCACTGAGTAATATACATGTAAGGTCCTTCCTCCATGGCTTGATAGCTCATTGCTCTCCATGATAGCTTTTCATGGCTTGATAGCTCATTGCTCTCCCACCGTTGGATAGACCACAGCTTATTTATCCATTTACCCACTGAAGGACACCTTGGGTCTGTCAAAGGTTAAGTTTTAAAAATTTAAGTGTTGTCAGCCAAGATTCCCCACTGTAGAATCATAATTTTCCCTTCGAATAGGTCCCACGAGGGTGTAAAAATATCCTCTTCTATATCAAACTTTCATATACTTATTATTCCCCCCATTGGATAGACCACAGCTTATTTATCCATTTACCCACTGAAGGACACCTTGGGTCTGTCAAAGGTTAAGTTTTAAAAATTTAAGTGTTGTCAGCCAAGATTCCCCACTGTAGAATCATAATTTTCCCTTCGAATAGGTCCCACGAGGGTGTAAAAATATCCTCTTCTATATCAAACTTTCATATACTTATTATTTTCGGCATCCATTAATGATTTTCTAACTTCAACATTCTTTCTATATTTATTGTTGGATATCATACTGTGAGAGCTTCCGTCCCCCGCCCCCGCCCCATTTACATGTTCATTTATACCAGGGTAAACTCATATGTATTTATTTTACCCAATGGGCATTGTCTATTATGATAAATATCTATTTTGATGCTCAAATTTCCACAGGTTGGACCCAAGGCAGCTCTGCCATCTGGTTCCTGGTTAGCCTTGACATGTCCTATGACTCTTCAGGGACTTGTTTACTTTCTGGGGCAATAAGCTGTTCCAGACTCATCTGGTGCTTTTCCTGGTCCAGCTCTGAAATCGGTCATCTTTCGAAGGAGTCCTGGTTCCTTTGAGCAAAGAATATTATTTAGAAACCGAAATCTTGATGCGAGGCTATCTGTGCATTGGATTTTTCATCAAGTTCGTAGAAAAGACAAAGAGCTTACTCTAACCACTCTTTGAAGACATATGGGATGGTTAAGGGAAGTAAAAACTGAAACTTGGCATTCAAAAGCACCTGGATGCCGATACTGTATTTATATAATACCTCCCTATATATTTCTATGAAAAACGAATGGGTTGCCTTTTGTCTTTGAAATTCCTTGGTTTGAATGCCAGTGACTTACATTTTTGCTTCATTCGTTCCAAACTTAGGTGTGAGTAGGAGGACTGAGTTGGCCAAAGTAGTATTTTTGTACCACAGAAAATTATATTACGTCACATAGTATCTTCCACAGACTTTCTTCAAAGTCACGCATAATTCATTTCTTACAATTACATTCGATTGTTCTAGTCCTGTGACTGCTTGAAAGAAAATTATTCCTGTAGCAACTGTACTTCTTATTCTTTGTCTAACTTTTCTATGAGATTAAAAATGCACTTAGAGGCTAGCTGAATTTATTGTCAACAAAAGCATCAAAGACTCAAAAGAATCACACGTATTTCCAGGCAAGGTTTCTGGGTCTTATTATATTTGAAAATGCAGCTAAAGTATTTCACACTTTCTCCTCCTCATAATCATAATCAATTCTGAGATCAGCTGTGAGTGGTCAAAGCCGTCAAGAGGAATTTCTAATCAAGACGCGGGCGTCTGCTCACCTGCTTCTCTACAGCATGGTCTGCTAGGAACTTCACTACGACCTCTGCTCATAATTCTGATTGGACCCACCACTTCTTAAGTGTCTCCTTCGTGCCAGGTGTTATAAATTTCGCTCCCGTGACAAGGTTGTTTGACTCACTTCATTTCAACGTCTGGGGAAAGCCGCTGGGGCTCCAGTGACTCCGGGCCTTAGAGCCAGACCCCCAGGCTCCCGGCCTGGTCCTGCCCGAGCAGTCTGTGTCACTTCGCTTGCTCTACTGTTCCGTAGTCATACCAAGTAAACATCGTCTCCTTGCATCAAACTAGATAGTGCGTTTCGAGCCCTAACCCTGCGCCCGTGAGGAGGGAGTTCCAGCCTAGTATTGCTTCTCTGCCTTCATGTGATAGGTGTGTTTCAAAATAAGCCATCCGCCAGCCCGATCGTCATTTGTCAGCGGTTCTCCTGACACCGTGTTGAGTAATTAATAATTTTTCTACTGAAACATCCATGTCCTCAGGGAGTTCATTTATTTAAAGGTACTTTCTGCAAGTTACTTAATCAGCTCAGCGCTGGGGGGTGGGCGTCTGTACAACAAGCTGACTAACTATAGATGTATTTCTCTGACAATTGGCATGGCTTGCTGTTGATTCTCGGACGTGAGGGCCAAGCATGAGTAGCATCGTCCCCCTGAGATAATGTGAGCATACCGAATCGGGATAAAAGTTAGGTTTGCTTATCTCCAAGAGATGGAATGGGGATCACTTTTACTTTTTTCTTTGTGACATTCTGAAATGAAGAAAGCATGCCGAATCTATGAGGTAGGGGCCTCAGACACTAGAAGTCCTCACTGTAAATGTCACTAAAGTGTCACGCTGGAAAAGAGGAATCCGTGAGCAATGTCTACCTTAGAGAGCTGAGGGTGCGAGTAAACACGAATCTAAACAAATGTTAGCTAAATACTTAGGATACAAACTGTCTATAACTTGGATATTCAAACAGCCTGTACATATCAAGTATTCTTTTAAAGAACCACTGGAGGATAAAACTATTAACTGATGCATTACGTTAATGATTTTTTTTCCAGTTGTGAACTATCTCAGCGTCATAGACATATCCTTCTCATTTATCTTATTATACTCTCAACTTACATATGCCAGTATTTTATTTATGAATTGGGAATCTATATTCACATGTCGATGAAAGAAATTCCAACCTATAGTCTTTTTTTTTAATATTTTTCATTTTTCAATTATAGTTGGCATACAATATTATATAGAAAAGGTTCATCAGCGTTTATTTGAGCTGAAACTTTGAGGATGCGTCTGGGAGCAAGGTCCCGATGGACTGAAGAAACGCTCCACGAAGGGCAGTTTTGCAGCTTACTGCATATATTTAGAACCAAAGGAGAAAATGTCAGAAAGGTACATGACATCACTGGTGGTAGATTAAAGGGCTGAGAGGAAGCGAGGCGGAGAAATCTCTAAGACTAGATAAAAACAAAACCCACCTTCACATGGTGGGTCCGAGAGCTAATAATTAACCCAGCACACAGAGGCGGTGTGTGAGGAACACGCTAACCACAGGGGTTCTGAGGTCTCCTGCCCTGGGGCCCCTCGGTTGTGCCTTCAAGGGGTCTGAAAAAGAAAGCTACTCTGCCATTTCACATTACCCTAGATGCCTAAGAACCATGGGCAGGCTCACTTAAAGTAAAGACTGGCCTTGGCTAAGGAAGCTGCAGCCCAGGACAGGACTGCCCGCCATGACCTTGCCCGGTGAGGAATTTACGATCGGACCATCCTGTGTGGTTATTTTCTGTCACTGGGCTTGTCAGGCCTGCCCAGTAGCCCCCTAAGATTGTCAAGTCTACTACGTCACCCATTTTTGCTTACATAAAGTGATACTGATAACTGTTTTAATTCCTTCCACGGTGATTGGGAAGGCAGATCTTCACGTCATTGAATGAGGGTGTGTGATTGCATACACAGGCATATGTGTGGTATAGGTGTGCATGCACGTGTAATTTAATATATTTATATCCTTATAAAATGCATTTCTTAGAGATTTTCAAATTCATGACAAGCACTACATTTTATTCTTTTGAATATTACGGTGTTTTACTCTCTTTTTCAGTAGCCGTGTGACTTAGGGAAACCTGCATACCTGTCTGATCCTCGGCGTCTTCCTTTGTGAAATCGCATTGGTGATACCCACCCCGGAAGCTGGGTGAGAGACGCAGTGCAGGTGACACGCTCGCCACAGTGCCCTGCCCACACCAACTGGACGAGCCGCCAAGCCACCAGCCTCTCCTGGGCTCTGGCCAGCCCCAGCCCTGAGAGCTCCGATGCAGCGCCTGCGCTGGCCGGGGCAGGTCGCCTGGGCACTGGCAGCAGGCAGGGGCTGCGACAGGCGACATAGGCCCTCCCTCTGTTTCTCTTCTGTGGGACAGGCTCTGGGGTAACCAGGATGTCGTTACGCCTACCCTCCATCCGGGTTCGAGCCTGGGGCGCTTTGCTTTCTCCTCTGGAGTGTCGTGGGACTTAGCCAGCTTTGCCCCCCTGGCCTGGCCTTGGGCGGGCCAGGGCAGGACATCTGAGGCGCGGCACCAGCCACTCTCTGCATTAACCTCCGCCCCTGCCGCCAGGGACGAGGGAGCTGTGTCTGGGGAGCTGTGCGCATAGGCTCTGGAGTAAGGATTCTGCCCTGCTGGGTTTGAGAAGCATTCCCTACGGCCGCTTCCCGGAGCTGTGCAGCGCGTTCCAAGTCTCTTTTTCTAGAGAGAAATGGTCTTCAAAGAAATCGAGGTTGCACACTCCAATGATATTTATTACAGCTTTGAAAGCAAGCAGAGCTCTGGCACATAGATCGAACCTGCAGGAGCAACATGGAGCCAACTACAGACGTTTGAATGAGCTTCAAGCTTCTTAACTGCAAATCTTTTTGAATTTTATTCTCTCAGCGTATATCCGCAAATTTTATTTTATTTTTGAGTCACAGAGGGTTTTGCCAACTTCGTATCCTCCTTAACACTCACTGTCCCCATTGAGGGGACATGGCAATGAGCATGAGGGCTCAGAGCCGTCAGCTCCGCAGAGCACTGGTCCTTCCCTGCTCCTATTTCTCCTCACACAGCCGGGGGAGGGGACAGCCCTGAGTCTGTCCCCTCAGGTAGAGCAGGGCCCCAGGCTGCCTCTTTCCAGCTCTGGAGCCTCCAGCAAATCCTGTAACTGATTTCAGCTTCCGCTTCTACATTCGAATAAAAATATAAATACTTGGCAATAATACAACAATATTCAACAGGTTTTTCAATTCCCATCTTACAGGTGAGGCACCTGTGTACCCAAGGGAGGGAACCAACACTCTAAGCCAACAGGGCAAATCTGATTTCTGTCCAATGAACATTTCGTCAGTGATGTCACGGAAAAAAATATTTTTTAAAAGACCTTTCTCAAAAGTTAATTTATGCTTCTTCTAGTCTGTGGAGGTGGCTTGAGAATAGATAAGCTAGAATTTTCTATTTTAAACTTAAAGAAGTTATTCATTTTTGCTTTAAGTCACTTTTTTGGGGGGTAGTCTAATTCTGATGCTTCAAAATTGTTGCAAAATAGTTTATTATATTTTAGAATCATTATATCCTGAAGCTTAAAGCCATGTTCCAATTTACATTATTCTTCCATATTCTACATCAACAGAATTAATCAAGCAGTCAGTCGATGACCCACCTCCAACATCCTGTTGCACCTGTAAATGGCGCAATGCTGATTTGTCGTGAGTGTCCCTGTGTTCGTTTCAGGAAATGTGGTGATACTTCACATGCGTCCCTCCCGAAACCAAGGCGAGAGCTCTCAACTTCTCTCTACCTGCACGTAGAAATACAAAGAGCGGGGTCGATGAACAGCTGGATTGTGGTTGTCACACGCTCTGTGTTTTTTTCACTTCAGTGAACAAAAATCTTAACTTAAGAAGAGTGTACAAACCTAGCCATTATCCAGCACCTTTCCTGTGAGCCAGGTAGGTGTTCAGCACAGCACTGAGTGCAAAGGAGATAAAACAAAAGTACGAGACACGATGCTTTATCTTTAAAAACCACCAGCACACAGATGTGTGGGTCACCCGCCCAGCTCGGGGCCAGGCCCTGGGCTGTTTCTGTGGATTCAAAGACTACTAAAATGGGGCTGCTTTTCTGGATAAACATGTCCACTCTCCAGTGTGTGGATGTCTGGCAGAGCTAGGCTTGACAGTAGATAGAACACGTGAGCCACACGGTCTTGCTCACCCGTCAGAGCGTACGCTTCAGAAATAACGTCTGAATCGTGAACCTCTTCTGAGGCCTGAAGAGTATTTCCCAGAGATGTAGATTTATGATGATCAAACCTAGTAAGAAACTGTTACGCAAACTGAAATTTTCAGCGCTTCATATTCATCGAAGAGCCATTTATGTAGGGTAGGAAGCCGAAAATCGTAGCTTCTGTTTCGAAATGGCCCGTAGGCCTCCAAAGGGAGAAATCTTCTGTGCAGTTGACTGCTCTCTGGTCTCGAGTCCGTATTTCCTGGCGGTGACGCTTCTGTGTGGTGATGATGCTGAGAATCTCCCCCCAGCCGCCCTCCAGCGCGCATGTCACCATGACAGCAGCTGCGGCCACCGCGCTGTGCCTCAGCTTCTCAGGCTTCTTCTCATTGAAAATTTATACCGGCTGAAACAGCACCGCGTTTCCCCCTCCCCCCACCATTTGATTCCCTGTTTCTATGAAATGGGCTTAAAATTTTCTTTTTTATTTAGATTCCGCATGTAAGCGATGCCACGTCGTATTCGTCTTTCTCCGTCTGGCCGGTTTCACTTGGCATGACGCCCTCAGACTCCAACCATCCTTCCACGTTCCGTGTTGTTGCAAACGGCGGGATTTCCTTCTGTTCTCGTGGCCGAATAATGTTTACACACACGCACACTTCTGCGCTCATCGATCACATTTTCTTTATCCATTCACCCGCTGGAGGACTTCGGGCAGATTCCGTACCTCGGCCGTTGAGAAAATGCTGCAATGAACATGGGATTCAGATGTCTCTTCGAGACCCTGGTCTCAGTCCCTTCAGACACATGTCCAAAGTGGAATGGCTGGGTCGTATGGTGGTTTCTACTCCTAGTTGTTTGAGAAGCCTCCATACCGTTTCCCAAATGGCTACACCAATTTTCACGCCTACCAAGAGCGTAGAAAGGCTCCCTTCCCCGCGTGCTCACCGACGTTTGTTATCGTTTGTGTTTTGATAATAGCTTTATGGTAGTTGTTCTTGAGTCTCACACACGACAGGAGCTTTCTGGAATTACTCTCTCTCAAATATGGATTTGACCTTAGGAAATCCGAGGTTGCCACTGGTAGTTCTGAGATGCCTGCATTTTAAATTATGTTAAAAGCAAATGTACCCACTATTCTCCGAGGCTTTTATTTAATTCCAGCTATCAGTGTGTTTAATTGAAAAGAGATTTTAAAGATAAATCAAATGTGAGGCTTAAGAGATTCCGGCACTGTTAGGGATTGTTTTGAAATTATTGCATGAATTCTTTTTACGTTTTTCCACAAGGGGCTCAGGACTGGTAGAGCCCAAATGAATCGGTCATTCTACCATAGGCTCCTATTATTTATTATTAACATCTGCCCTGGGGGCTTGTCAATTAATGAAAAATTTCCTTAAGGTGTGTTACAAGTAAAGGGAGATTAGCCAGCTTTCCCATCTCGTTTCGTGCAAATATATTAAATTCTGAGCTCTGAAAAAAATTTAGCAAGGACATAAGATCAACCACTGTCTCCTTTGAGCAAATTAAAATATAGTTAAGTAGAGATATCCTGTGACCGTCAGGTATTAAATCCCCTTCCTCTTTTTCTTCCTTCGTCTTAACATAACCAAGGCTTTAAAACCTAAATAAAATCTTAAAGATTCCCTTGTCCAAGCCTTTCCATTAGAAAAGAAACACATCGAGGCCAGAGGAATTCCGGCCATTTTCTTCCAATGATGAAACTGGGGCGTGTGTGTGTGTGTGTGTGTGTGTGTGTTACATCGAGGCCAGAGGAATTCCGCCCATTTTCTTCCAATGATGAAACTGGGGCGTATGTGTGTGTGTGTGTGTGTGTGCGCGCGCACGCGCGCATGAGTGCGTGTCTCATGTGTACCTATAGATATCCATGTGTATACACCGTATAAATGCTATATATAGATAAACGGAGCATATCGTTCCTTTCTAAATAGTCCTGTATTTTATGGAGAGACACATGATATAAAGTATAATGAAATCTAGAAGGTGATGTACAGTTTCCTAAAGACTAATAAAAGTTATTTTAATACTTCTATGAGAAAAAATAATACTTTAATGTCTCTAATTACATCTACACTTTAAAAAAGTGAATAATAGTTAACGTCCACTAAAGAGTTTCAAATATGTGATGGCATTACTCTCCTAAAACCAAGTCGACTTCTACACAAAATCGTAGTGAGTTTACAGCCAGCCAATGAATGCAGTGTCCTGGTTATTAGGGAACGTGTCGAGCTGCATTTGCTAAACTGGGTGATAATACTGTCCCCATAATTCCATTGCAAAACACCATCTGCCCCCAGCACATGGCCTGTTAAATTCTGGCTTGTGCTCTGTGGCATTTGATGACTGCGACACTCTCGGGCAGTGACTTTGGGGGAGCCATCGAAATTCTCACTCCTTCAAACTGTGTCCAGGGCACACCAGCAAATTGCTGGCAGGTGCCTGTGGGACACGCAGGGCTCAGTGCATTTCATTTGTCTGCTCTCAGCTCTGAACATGGCTTTCGTTTTAATCCCGAGAACAGTGTTTAAAATGTCTTCGAAGAGCACCTGCGATGATGTCCCCCACCACCCGTCATCAAAACACTGCAATGCATGCATTCCAGTGACACCAAAGGACAAAGGCCTCGACGTGTAAAAAAGATTTGTTAGCATTCTAGTTGGGAAGGGGTAGCATTGATGCTATTTGACATTCTTGCACAAACACATATCATGTCATTGTAATTTTTTTAAATATAGCCTTGACCTAGTTTGAAGGCCTTGGCTATGGGCCTATCAGTTCTCTTCAGCAGCTCCCATGGAGTCCACAGCCCAGCCTCTTCCCTGTTGGGCTCTCTAACTCCAGGCCACTGTGCACCCTAACTGCCTGAGAGCAGGTACCAACCAACCAGGACCCGCCTTATGCCCCTGGGCCCAAGAGTTTATTCAAATAGCCACTTCACAGATAGCTGTAAACCTAGCTGAGCCCACCCTGCTTGCCTTACCTAGCTGCTGCCTGTGGCTCCAGCCCCTCTTACCCTGTCCCCAGGGGTGACTCCGTGGCAGCCTTCTCTCATTTGGACCTGCAAGTAACAGGATTCTGCCCTTTATCTACCTGAGTATCTGGGTGTGTGTCCTGCTGATGCAGGACAGGGCAAATTTCCCTGAGTGGAGGGAGACCACACCCTACCCCGAGAGGAGAAGAGGGTCCTTTGGCGGAGAGCTTAGAAAGAATTCGACACACACGCTGACGCTCCGCAGACAGAGTGCGGTCTCCTCTCGGAGGCAGAGAGTGAGAGGGACAGTGAGAGGGACCCTGGGTATGAGAGGAATTTGTTTTATATATCTTCTTTAGTTCCTCTGATTATTGTTTAAAAGACTTGGTTAACCCATTTCTTTTGATATGGACACACAGTGAGGAAGGGGAAGAGTCTGTGGCATGAAAACTAAGAATGTAGAGTGAGGGGCCCGCTGGCAGTTCCCAGCCTTTAATCCACAGGTTCCCCCAGGTTTTAGCCATTTAGGGAATGACTCTTGGTTCCTGGTTCCTCTTCACAGGTGTGGGGAGTGGGTTGTTAGCATCCCAGCAGACATCTTCCTTCACTCTGCAGGTGCCCTCCCGGCCTGGAGCAGGGCCGGTCAGCATGTGGCAGTCTCTGATTGTGACTCGTTAAACATTTTAATTCTCTTGCCTCCTCCCTATATTATTACCATCCAAGAAAGTATAATCCTATGTAATATCTTAACAGTTATAAAACAATCATGTTGATTCGAGTGACTGTTATCCTATTTCTTTAAGTTTCTCTGTTAGGCAGACATCTTTTTAAAGCATAGAAACTTACGCATAAATGTTACTCAATACATATTGGTCGATTGGTTTAAAAATTACCAGGCAGATGCATAACCAAGTTAACGAGAAAAGGCCAGGCGTGCTTCATTTTGATATTTGTGGAGTTATCAGACCGTGATGTAGAGAACTCAGTTCTGTCCCCCTGAAGATTACCTCCAGGTGCTTGGCATATAGGACATATTAATTTGCTACATAGAGCGTTAACACTAAGTGATAGATGTGCAATACTTCCCTGGCACACACCAGGCGATGCACAAGTTGCTGAGACTAGAGACGAGGAAGGCAGAGGTTATCTCAGGCGAAGGACACGAGCCCCAATGCAACAGAGTCCGAAGCAAACAGACAGCCTCTTTAGGGGACAAAAGTCAAGGACAGGACATCTGGCTGTGAGGGGCCTGCAGCGCCTCGAGCGCCGGCTGCCCCCGGGGGGAACTGCTTTCCTGGCGGGGGTAGAGGCTCACCTCCCTCATCGCCTTTTTTGGAGTTGCTGCTAAAGAGCCTCTTTCTTGGGCTTTATCTGGGTTTCTTTAAAAAAGCAAGCCCCCAGTATGAGATGCAACTGTTTTTAGTAGCGTGCATCACCTTTGGAGCCATCGTAAGCCTTTCGAAAATATGTTTTAAAATGCTGATTGCTGTGAGATGGCTAAGAATTTCTGCAAAGACAAAGCACCAGCTTATCTGTCAATGATTAGGTCCCTTGGGGCAAAATGTCTCTCTCGGGTGATGGCTGGTGGGAACTACCATGTTTGTAATACGCCCTCTGTGTCAGCCTAGATGTGTGCCGTGGAAGATGGGGCACGACATCTTTGAGTAAGGTCACCTTCGTCTTGCGACTGTCCGTGTTCCGAGAACTCCATCTCCATCTGACCGTCACCCGCTGTTC
>NW_006440135.1:290658-292472 GCF_000325575.1 Pteropus alecto
GGGGTCCCTGAAAGTGCTGGGCGTGCCCTCCAGGACCTCAGCCTCCAAAGGCAGAGCAAGAATGTGAACAAGGGGCCCCGAGTCAAGGCCACGACGCCTCTGTCAGCATCTGAAAGAAGAAAAGCAACTCCCACGAGAGAATTCTGCACCCATCTAGGTTTTTGTTTCGTGTTGTTTTACTTTAATTCCCAAACCAGTGACTGGGGACCCCTGGACACCTGAGGCGTTTGGCATTTTGGCCACGGACTCTGAAGCAGAGAGAGTTCAGGTTAATCTCTGAAGGCATTCCTTGAAGGGTGACATGGAAAGAGGCTGAGGACAAATCTCTTGCCTTTGGATGTAGTGGGGGCCCTCAGGCTGAAGGGAGAGTATCAGCTCTCAGCTCAAAATTTAAACTCAAACCTATGACTTGGGGGACTCGGTAATTAATTTTCAGTGATTGTTGAAAGCGGCAGGTGTCAGTGGCGATCCAGGTGGAAATGAAATACGGGGGTGGGGGCGAGTGAGGGCCTCGTTGCCCTGATCCAAACCCGCTGCCCAAGCAATCCATCTTCCGAAAAACAACAGAGATTAAATTTTTAAAGGTTCTTAGGCAGCAAGAAAAATGAAAAATAAATCACATTTTGGTGGTTTAGGAAGTTCAAGGGGCAAAATCATTTCCATATCCATATAATGATGAATTTACTTTGGCATCGTTTTTAAAATTAGTATCGCGTAGTGAAAAATCATAATGTTTATGTTCTTCGTTAGCATTGCATAGCATATATATTGATATTTTTAACGTTTTCCACAAAGTATAAAATACCCACAAAATGTTTAATGCTTTAAGGAAAAAGATATTTAATCACACGTTATTGCATAGTTAGCCTCTGCCCTCTTCATTTATAAATATTCATTTCCACTAGAGGGCGGGCGTGGGAGGAGAGGAGGTGGAGGGTGGGAAAGGGTATGTCTCTTCGAAGCAAATTCCACTCAGCTGAAGCGAGGACGTCTTAGGAAAGCCTGGTGTCGTCAGGTAGCCAGTCTGCCCTGAGCGAGCAACAGGGGAACAAAGGAATAGGGGCGGAGCCTAGAGATCACCCAAAGAACACCCCACTGTGGTAGAATTCTGGGTACGCACATGCGCACTAGGCAAAGTTAGAGCAGCCAGGTGTCAATCAAATTGACCTCACCTGCCAATCACCTACGAATGCCTTTGCAGCCGCCCATCGGCGCCCAGACGTAAGGCGGGCATTCTCGCTTCTGGGTTCTTTATGCCCTTCTGGGCTCCCTTGTTTGTTTGTTTTTTTGCCCTTTTGTAGCCATTTTGGCCCCTTTGCTGGTTACAGCGCTGGCACCACGTGCCTCCTTGGGGCGTACTTTGTCTTTCTAAAATATACTTTCAATAAAACTATGAAATCTCAATGACCTGTGATTCTTCACTGTGTCATTTGAGGAAGAACCGAGGAAAAATGCTACCTACACGTGTGCTCCGTCGTTATCCCTCTCCCTCCCCGCTACCGTTGGGGCGACACCGAACTCCGCTCTGCCCCCAAGTGGACAGTGTCTGTCACCGGGAAAGGATGCTGATGACGAGGTAGCATGCCGTGGTGACGCTCCTACACTGCCGCATCGCCTATCAGATGTGTGTGTTTTTCGAGTATCGATAATGTTTGCGTAATGACTTGCATTTTATTTTTCCTACAGCATGCCATTTACCACTTCAGCCTAGCAAACTTCTTTCTGTGCCTGAAGGAACAATATCGAATTTGTGTGTGTGTGTGTGTGTGTGTGTGAGAGAGAGAGAGAGAGAGAGAGAGAGAGAGAGAGAGAGA
>NW_006440135.1:293496-309501 GCF_000325575.1 Pteropus alecto
CTTAAGTTTCCTGTCCCCACGTGTTTTACTAAATCTAAGTGACACTTTGGGTGAAGGTACACGATGATGGAGAGGAAAGAATAATCAAAACTAGGAAATCAGGAGGCACCTTTGGGGAGCCAGGCTCGTTTCCGTCGGTGTTAGGATGAAGGGCCAGCAGGCGTCGCGGGAGGAAGCTGGCCACGGCGGCTGCAGACGGCTTGTGGAGGGTTCCCAGGTCTGGTCTCTGAGCCTGTTGTCAGTATGGAAGTTTTGATGGCAAGAACTTCATTCATTTATTCATTCATTCATTCGTTCATTCGTTCAACAACCATTTGTCGAACATTTCTCCAGCGGTGAGCAGTGGTAGAAGGGGAAGAACATCCTAGGCCCCGCCCTCTTGAAACTGTGTCTCCAGAAAGAGACAGGAAGCTGAACAAATCATGAAAGCTCCGTGAGTTAAAGGTTCACAGAGGCATGAACAGGACACAGGTGGGTGGCGTGGGTGCATCCTGACACAAGTGACTACATGTCCCATGCGTTCTGCAGGCACCCCATCCCCACTGCTCCATCGTCTGCAAGGGGAGGGACCCCGGGACAGACACCCCTGCAGCCCTCGGCTTACTCATGAGGAAATGGCACAGAGAGGCCAGTGTCTTGCCCAGGGTCACAAAGCCCGTCAGCGGAGGCACATGGTGGACCTCGGATCCTACTGTGTTCATTCTGATTTTCATTCTAATATTAAATTTGGGGTAAACTGCAGAAATGTAGCTCATGTTCATGTAGATTCTACAGTGAGTTCGAGAGGTGCTGGTAAAGGTATTGGACCATTTTGGACCATTTGGGGCCATACGCCCTGGAGCAGAGACTAACGCCCATTCTTTGAGGAAGACAGTAAAGAAAAATTCTCAGATTAAGATCTGAGTTCCCTCAATCCCCCCGCCCAGCATCCCATGCTTCTTTTGTTCTACTGTGTCCTTTTGGAAGACCTGAAATCCAAAGCTGAAGGAATGATGCAAATGGCTTGGTTTTAACCAGATGTCTCACCGTTCCTGTCCGGAACGTCTGCAGTTTCTCGGGGGCACATTCACTCCCGGTGGAGGGAGGAGACAGGTGGGCAGAGGGGGTGACAGTGCTTTTGCAAATGCACCGCGTTCCCCTGCCGAGACCTGACATTGGTCCAGAGGGGGCGATGAGTTCCAGGGGCAAACCCGGCCTGAAGGTCGGGGGGAGCAAGTTCGGGTCACAGGCAGCCTGCTCCCCAGTCGTCCAGAGGCTGCGCCCTGTGCCAGCGTCAGCCAGCTTCCCAGGGAGGGCTGGACCGAAGGATGTCTGAGAGTTTCCCAAGGAGGGCCCGAGAGTCTAGGAGGAGAAAGCGGATGTGTGGGCTCGTCTTGGGTTCTGTCCCACGTGCCCATGTCCTGCATGGGCTGGCAGGGTGGGGACAGTGCTGACCCTGGAAGCACCTGCTGATGGCCAGGTGGGGGACATCAGGTTGCTGGTATGTGTCCCCAAAACCCACAATATTTCCAAAACGAAAACCAGACCCCGATTCCTTGGCACAGCTGCTCCAGGAAGTGTTTGTTTCCATAGATGATCTGTCTTTCCAGAGGCTCAGAAGACGCTGGGCCTGGAGGTAGAGGGCTCTGGCAGCATGGTAGGGGCCGAGGGACAGCAAGGAGGGGAGGAGGTTTGACAGACAGACCCCAGTCCTGGGCGCCTCGGGCTGTGGTGGCGTCCATAGCGGGCTGGGCTCCTTCGCAGCTCTGGGGGCACCTTTGCTAGGTCCTGGGTGCAGGAGAAATTTTGTTCACGTGGAGCCAAGGGAGTTCATACAAGGTCAGCAATTAAACTATCAAAAAGAAGAGTTCATCCTCCCTATGTAAAGATAAATGATGAATGATAGTAGACAGACGGATAGACAGAGATGGATGAATGAATGGATGGATGGATGGGTGGATGGATGGATGGGTAGATGGATGGATGGAAGGTGGGTAGGTGGATGGATGGGTGGATGGATGGATGGATGGATGGATGGACGGAGGGTAGGTGGATGGATGATGGACACTCAGATATGCATGCACACATACCAGTCCTTCATTCCTCCCATTTCACTGGTCTAAACTCTGCCCCTTTTGACGACCCACCATGAAAAGACAAAGTTCTTTATTCCTTTAAGGAAAGTCCATTAGATGCAAGATGACATTCATAGAAACTGCCTTTTTTTTGAGTTGCTCACTGCAACTAAGAACATTTTTTATGCCTTTGTTCTGTTTAGTAACAATACTTCCATCTCTAGAACATTAATTAACCCACAGAACTCCCGGCCTTTACTACCTTCAGTTTTTAGGAGACAAGACAAAGGTTTAGCCACTAAGATACCAGATACCTCATTTCTCTCCAGCCTCGTTATGCGAGTATACGCCCCTCCAGGAAGCCTCAGAATGTGATCGTACTACTTTAGCTTGAAATATATGCTACCCTTAAACAGTATAAATCTTTGTCATAAAGATTCTGTTAGCTGACCCAAACGTTTTCCAGTACCTATAATGGCAGAATACGCTATTTGGCCCTTATGGTTTTTTGCTTCATATATGCTTTTTAATGTATATATAAGTTTGTATGAATGGATATGTATTTATGTGTATGCATATGCACATGAAAGAGAGAGAGACAGGGATTGAGAGAAGATGAGAGAGAGAGAGAGAGCGAGAGAGAGAGAGAGCGAGAAAACGCTTTTCTACATGGGCCTGGATGCTCTGGGTGAGGCTGAAAGTTCTTTATGTATTCTGAGTACAAGTCCTTTGTCAGATCCATGATTTCAAATATAGTTGACCCTTAAACAGCATGGGTTTGTACATACATTCTCTTATATGCAGATTTTTTTCATCTTGTAAACAGACCACATAAACTTACAATATAATATCAATATAGTACAGTACTGTAAATGTAGCTTATATTCCTTATGATTTTCTCAATAACATTTTCTCGTCTCTATATTAGTTTATTGTAAGAATACAGTATAAAAACATGTAACATATAAAATATCTGTTGACCGACAGTTTATGTTATTGGTAAATCTTCCAGGCAGCAGTGGGCATTAGTACCTGCGTTTTTGGAGAGTCAAAAATTACATGCAATGGAAAGAGCTTTGACTTTGGGTGGTGAGCACACAACGCAGTAGACAGATGATGCGTTACAGAACTGTGCACTTGAAACCTGTATCATTTTGTTAGCCAATGTCACTGAAAGAAATTTAATTTTTTTAAAGTTATATGCGTATTTTCGACGATGCGAGAGTCAGCGCCCCTCGCGCCCACACTGCTCACGGGTCAGCTGTATCTTCTCCTGATCCACAACTTCTCCTTTCATTCTTTGAAACGCCTTAAATTACTTTAAGCTTTTAAAATTGAAGTGTCACCCGTGGACAGAAAATTACATGATTCATAGTTGTATGGCTCGGTGAATTCCTTCAAAGTGGCCACACCCGCGTCACCAAGTTAAGCACAGAGCTGTGCTGGCACTCTAGTTGTCCCCAGCATGCCCTTTTACAGTGACACCTTCCTTCTCTCTCCTTCCACGGGGCTGCCTTCTGAGACCGCACACTAATCTCGCCTCTTCCTGAGCTTCACGGACGTGTTTCCTGCGAGTCTCGTGGGTGAGATCCGGCCGATGCTTTGCTTGCGGGAGTGATGGACACCAGCTCCAGGTGGCGCTCCTCTGGTCAGCCTCGGCCCTGTTCTGCTCCCAAGTTGCGGCGGACCCAGCAGAGGACCTGGAGATCCTGAGAGTTGGCCTGAGACCCTAAATCACAGCAAGGAGGATCACCAACCCAATAACCAGAGTGAGAAGTTGATACAGAGCTGGTAGTTGTTCATTTTCTTTAGGATTTTGGTGTCGATATACATGATGTTGACCTGTGGTTTTATTTCCAATACTGCCATTTTTTGGTTTAGTAGCAATATCTTAAAAGCCTTCTTTTTGTATTTTCGGCATGCCTTAACAGAACGTTTGCGATGGACCGCTGATACTGGCCCTGGAAGCCCTGTTGTGTGGAGCTCCTACCTGATGCGGGACACACTGTGCTGACGCTGGCCAAGGACAGCTGCTGTCCCAGCGGAGTACCCGTGCCTCTGCGGTTGACACGACATGGGGCATGCAGAGGTACGGCCGCCCCCAGCCCCCACGGGCTCTTTCCCAAACTCGCTGCGCCCAGCACCCACGGCTGGCTGTTCCTTTCGAGTGGCGCTTTTCACACTCTACACGCGGAAGGCATGCCTTTTGCTCGCCCATGGGCTGTTGCTTTGAGCAGTGCAGACATCTGGGCACCAAACCCAGGTGTGAGCTAGCCTTGCCACATCTGAAGTAGAGTACCATGAGAGCAAAGAAGAAAAAATATGATAAGACTTACAGAATTATCAATATTATTTAGACAGGCAAAAAAGTCACACTAAGGCTCTGTGTATCTATCTATCTATCTATCTATCTATTTATCTATCTATCTATCTATCATCTGTCATCTATCTATCATCTATCATCTATCTATCATCTATCTTGGAAATAGAATTGAGTATTGATAAAGCTGTTGTGTAGATATAGTTCGTCCCATTTATTTAAAGTAAAACATGAATTCAGACTATTCTTTAAAAGGATATAAGTGATTTGGTAAACATGAGAAGGAGAAATTGTCGATCTGTTCAGTGGACATCTTCGTTTAAGGAATGAGGTAAACCTACGGCTCCCACAGTTGGTAAAACAGATTTAATCCTCATCGTGCACAGTACATAGTACAATAAATATATATTCTTGGCACACACTTAAAAGTATGTTAACACATTTTAGATGTTTACATAAAAATGTTCAAGTAGACAATAGATTTTCTTCTAAATTAGTTTAGAGGCAATGCAAACAAATGCAAACAAAAATATCGAAGGACTTGCTTATAGAGGATAATCCCATTTATTTGTAAATGACAGAGGCCATACAATACATTATACATAATTCTCTTTTTATTAAAACCAGACATTTGTACCCTTCACTTTGTTCACCTAGTTTTAGGTTGTGTAAAACCCCAAGTGATAAAGTTTTAATGCCAACTGTGATTCTAATTCAAAGAGGCTAACTGTATTAGTCAGAGTTCTCTAGAAAAGAAATGGAACGATATGATATATGTAAGCATATAGAAATGGATAGATAGACAGGGAGATAGATGATAGATAGGTACAGCTCTATAAAATCTAGCAATTTAAATGTTAATCTTATCCAAAATAAACCCTCACAGACACAGGTTTATACAAATATACAGGTACCCTGTGGCCTAGTCAAGTTAACACATAAAATTAAGCATGACACTAACTTTATTGTATATCGACACATTTTTATCATCAGAAAAACACCGACTAAATACCTGAGGTCTGTTGCAGTTCCTTCATTTTGAAGCTGGTGACCTTAAGTAATTACTGAAGATTTCTGAGCCTTGGTTTTTACATCTATAACAGGAATAAAATATTTGTCTTTTCTATTCCATAGGGGTGTTAGATAGAGTTTGGCTGTAAATTCAAATTTGCTTTGCAAATTCCATTATAGGAATAAGCTAGGTTGCTCATTCAGGACATATGCTCACAGTTTGTACGTTAATACCATGTAGACAAGAGTTTTGTTGTGTTTTCAGACCACAAAACAGCTCTTGTTATAAGCCAGTCAGGGGACCTCCATTTTTACATATTGCTGGTAATTAGTTTCCTTAGACTTTTCTTTCTCTGTCTGTCTGTCTGTCTGTCTGTCTGTCTGTCTCTCTCTCTCTCTCTCTCTCTCTCTTCCTCTCTCTCTCCAAGAAAAGGAGTATTTATTTCTTTGGGACTAATTTTTCACTCAATGACTACATGATAATGCTTCTGATGTAGAGGCAGGAGGCTGTTCTCGGGTATAATTTGGATAGCAGATGATTCTAGAGTCTCCAGTCTTCACAAAGTTCTATCAACGAAGGTGCCCACTGAATCTAGCACTTATTTTCACCTAATTCTTCCAAAAAGTGAGTTTCTTTGAGGATTAGCTATGAGGGCTGGGAATGGAGCATTTGCTAATGGTGCTGATTCACATAAAGAGGCAGCAAAGGGGTAGGTCCCCCCGCAACCACGGGGACAGCCTCACTTGGTACTTTTCTTCTTCCGCCATCAAAAATAAAGCGGATAACATTTTCTACATAATATTTGTTTTCTTGTTTGTGTTTTGTGTTCTTTGTGTCTTTACCTCAACAAAATCTTTGTTCTTGAAAGTCATTTGATTCCATGTCGCTGTGATGAGCTCTGTGTTAATGTCACAGTCAAATCATCACACACGGCTTTGAACAGCGAGGGCTAGAGGTGGAAAATAATTAGTATCTATTTTCGATCTCGAGGTCTGTCAGTGTCAATAGCTGAAAGAGAGTAATGAGGAAAGGATTTGCCCAGCAGGATGCAGACTTAATTAATTTACCCCAAGCTAATCTAAAAAGAGTGGGAAATGGACTCAAGAATTAAAAAAAAAAAAATGCTTATTTTAATCACAAGGTTATTTTATCACAAGTTTTGTTTTAACCCTATAGGTAACCAACCTCATTTGTTTTCATGAAGATACTGTATAAATTCAAAGCCAAAAAGAAAAGGCATGTAATAATTTACTCGTGTGTACAGAATTCACTCATTCTCTTACATACTAAACGTTGCTGTTAAAAGATTAAGTGGGGAGAAAGTCTCGTGAATGAACACCATTGCCGCGAGAACATGCTTTGCCAAGAAGCCAGACGTGACTTTCAGCCAAGTGTACTTTTTAATGAGCCATTTTTGTGTCTTTCTAACGTAATACTATTTACGGTTAGAACCATAAACTAGTAGCCAGGTGCGAAGTCCTGAGCGTGTTTCAGGTAGTCCTGAGCGATCAGGAGAAACATAAATGGAGCTCAAAGGGGAGAACAACACCCTAAACAGGTAACGAGCATCACACAGAGACTCGCGGCTGTGTCTGCAGATTCTTCCCAGCAACAAGCCTGTGAGTGGGTCACAACTCAAGACAGTATCCAAGTGAAGAGATGAAGTCGTTTATCATGATGTCTCGGTGGCGGAGGCCCTACCACAGAACTCCTCAAGGTGTCTTTCCATCCTGACTCCTGACCCTGAAAACGTCCCCAGAGCCCCTGTGTGTGTAGATGTCTTGGTTAAGATGTGCTGCCCCAACAAGAGCGTTGGAGGTGTAACAGTGCGCGGTGACCTAGCCTGCACCCCACCGTGAGGTCGTGCCATGGGCAGCCATGAGGGTATAAATGCAGCGCAACCAAGTGACGGGAGCCTCTTTCAGCTGCACTGGGTCGGGTCCTCCTGTGCCACTTTCGCATGCAGGAGTGTGGGTGACTCGCCTGAGCACAGCCCAGCCTGTGTCAAGGAACGCGATGGCTTTTTAGTTTCTGCCAAGCTCATAGGAGTTTACAAGCAGCATTTCTCTGGTGAATCCTTATCCGTTAAATTAAACGCTGTTGATTCGACCTAAATGGGTGGTATCAGCGGTGTATATGGTTGGGTAGTTTGTATACCTTTTAGTCCGTGAAAACAAATCTGCTTGTCCATAGGGTTAGAAATCAACTATGGAAAATGTAGGGTTAGACAGTTTCCTCCCCACAATGTTGACCTTCATCGCAGACATGCCTCCAGGGGCGTTCTCACCCTTGGATGTGACGCTTCCTGCCCCTGACCCTGTGACCCTGACTCAGCTTTCCAGGGACGCGTTTATCCTTAACAAGGGGCATTGCTTACTGAATTCTGCTCCTTGTGGTTTTAATGGGTTAGCTTTCTAGAACATTTTTGGATAAGATTGTAGGATTTCGAATCAGAGACCCAGGTTTGAATCTTAACTTTCGGACACGAGTTCTTTGACCCTGATAAATCACTTGCGCTTCCCAAGTTTTCATTTTTTCAACTGTAAAATTGGTGATAATGCTACATACCTGTAAGGTTTATAAGGTTGTTCTGTGCCTCAAAAGAAAAGTGGAATTAAGACCCATGATTGATGACAGATCCATGATTGATGTTCAGATAGTAACTGTCATTAATATTAGTTCGTTATCCTTTCATTTATTAATTACCACCTTAATTATTCATTAATGAATATTCCTTCTTAATATTGAGAATACAGAGAAAGAAGAACTCAGGCAGGCTACTTAGCGTCATTGCTCATTTTGATGGGAACACTGTATTTCAATTTCTAGCAATTTACAATAAAATTTGTAATGAAACTGTTGGTCATTCTGATATATAATGTAATGCTATAGGATGATGATTACTCTCCTGCCAGTGGCCAATACGCAGCATCTGGGAATAAGCCCCTCAGCTCTGAGGGGGTCTGGCTGGCCACGGCGACTAGTTATGGAAGCCCATGCTTGCCAGACTCGTGGGAATAATGCTCCAGCGGTATTCCTCAACCTCGTTTTTATTATCGCCCTCCTAAGTGGACATTTCAGATACTTTTTCTCTAACCATCCCCCACTCCATACATATGCAAATGTATACTATGTATTTGTTCAGGACTGTCTATATACATCTATATCTATCAGTAGGTGGTGATAGATGATATAGATAGATAGATAGATAGATAGATAGATAGATAGATAGATAGATAGATAGAGATAGGTAGATGATCAATGATAATCTGTGCTTTGTACATAAAAAAGAATGAGTTTTGCACCCCACCAATTTTCATCCCTTTGGGAGCGATATCACTCTTGTTGGCAAGGTCAGACTCTCCAAGGCAGAGCGATGTGACTGCCCTGCGGCTGGAGGGAGGGCCGCTGGTGAGTGCAGAGCTCCCTAGTAAGGAGTCTCTTAAGAGTCCAGGGCCAAGTTGGGCAGGCGCAGGCTTTGCAGGAAGGGGAGATGTAAACAGCAAGCACTTTGCACGGCCTGCCTGTCGCGCCTGAGAAGGGTGATGCTTTGTCAGTAGACGACATCCCAGAAATGTTTAAGGATACATGTTAAGGTTTATGAGTAGGGCATTGACGTGAGCAGAATGGTGCATGAAGGAAGTTGGTCTATGGCACCATGCTGGGTGGGTCAAGGTTGAGTGACCCTGGGGAGTGCAAATGGCTAAAGGAGCTTTTGTAATAGTGCGGGTGTGGAAGAATATTAATCTAACAAGAGTCGTGGCAGTGAAGTGAGAATTATCAAAACCGCACATAATAACCTGGAGATGGACCAAAAGGTGATTCAGTGGTTGGGACCTGGACCTGGACACCAGAGAAAAGTGTGTGTCATTTATATACTAAGGGATGCCGGAAGGACTATAGAGCTTAAGATACGAGAAATGGAGATGATAAATTTTAGCTGCTACCTATTGATCGATTTATTTATTTGAGCTTAGCCACTTAATATATTAAAATGTATTTGTGTCTCCTATGTAGGCCGTATTTTTCGCTCATGTGTGTTAAAATAAATATGTTTAAATTATGTTGTAACCAATGAGGCTTAAAACATTAGCAATAACATTAGCTATTTGACTAAAATAATTAATCCTATAAAAAACAGTTATTTAGCTGCCGTTTGAAATGTGATGTTTTAGCATATATTTTCAAGATAAAGGGGATCTTCGAGACGTTGATGGAGTTGTATTTGCAGACTCCTCCTAATGACTAATGCTAATTAGATTTTCAGTTATCATCATGATATTGGACCTCTTAATAAGTTGTCTACTTACAAAGCAACATCTTTCTGGAAAAAAATCAAGAACCTCTCTGGGTCCAAGGTGTCAGCACTGTTAGGAGTCCATTTCAGAAAACGAAATGTTTTCTGTCACATCCTAATAATAATTTCAGGTATCCTAATGAGGTGAAGAAAACTCCATCACTGCTCTGGGTTCATTGAAAATGATGTCCTATGGGAATCAGCTATCACAGTTAGAAAGAAAAATTCCAAAACAAAAGATGAGTATCATGGACCTAGTAGACCAAAAAAAAAAAAAAAAAAAAGTTCCAATCTAGAGATGGACCTTCATGCCCGTGGAGCTTCGTTCTGTGTGCCCTGGTCCTGCCCTCTTACCATTAAGAATCCTGGACAACAGGTCAAGTTACAAAGCAGCTGATTGATTCCCTTACACTGGATTTCTTTGCTATAATCATAATTTTTCTTCACTGTGGATCTGTCCAATTGTATTTATTCAAGTGAAAGTTTGGATTCGATTTAGTGGCTATATTACCCCAGGGATGTAAGCCCTTTAGGGGAAACTGTAGCAATGATCGGAGCCATGACAGAAAAATAAAACATGATATATAGATTAAAATAGAGAAATAACATACACATCTTAGTTCTGCAAACACATCTGCTGGGGATTTGTTCATTAACTGTACAGACTCAAAATCCATTATGGTGTCACCAATCCACATGAGTTCCTTGGTTTCCCCATTGCTGAACTAACTGAAGGCTGTTGGCTTGAGGAATTGATTGAATTTTCAAGATGGCTTTTTGTGTTACACATTTTGGCCAGCGCAAACCAGATGCTATAGATTTTGTTCGTAGAATACAATCCCGATGTGTTTATTCTTGAAGGGGTATTCACATATCAGATGCAAAGAACTTAATGACAACTCGAGGGAAGGAGAGGACGTTGGCTCCTCCCGCTTTCTCAGACTTGTCCAACCTCTGACTTTGTGAAGGGAATTTTACGTGCATGATAATTAGACACACAAATGTGTCTTAGAATGAGTCAGAGAAGATAAAAACATCCTGTGATAGCAAATCCATAGGTGAGATCACCGTCGTCTTGTCAGACAAAATTTATACTACTTTTATTTCTATTCAGAAAGAAGCACATATAAAATTTCTAAATAGTTTTACTCTCTTTCTGTACGTATCAAGTCCAAGGAAAAAGCAAGCACTGTTTTTTCCCTCAGTGAAGTGTGCACATGTAAGGGGTATCAATTGACAGCGACACAGACATTCAGTGACAGCCATGGCTACTGTTGCTAGAAAAAGCACCATTAGAGATTTGTATATTATAAAATGCTTACTGTTGTGTTTGAGAGTTTTTATCGTAACTTTGCCAGTATAATTCAAATTAAATAGTTAAATTTTATTTCAGTTCGACTCAGTTTTATTTTGGGTGGAGGCATGTATTTTATACTTAAGCCATGAGCGCCTGACACAGAGCAATAGGACAGCCAAGGAACCTATACTTGACGCTCGTCTTGGGCATCAAAGGGTGAGTAGCTCTCCACTGTCACCTGTCATAATCTTACTAGTTGATGCAGAGGCCTTAACCGGGCCAGTCGCATATACCACCCAGAGGGTCTTGACGACACACTGCTCTCTTAAGACCACATCCTTGAAAACAGATCCCACTGTGGGAGTGGTGGGCAGAGGGTGCATCCTGAGGACGGGGAGGGAGTGAGGAGCCTCTGACGGCCCAGGTCTGACCCGAGGGTCACCTAGTGGGCATGTTCTCCAGATGACATCCTCCAACGGCTTTCAAGGGGTTCACAGCCTTGGTGTGGAGCTCATCCATTCAGGGCCCCCAGAGGGCCTCAGTCATCAGTACAAGATTCAAGTCCTCCATCCTTCAAGAGCTTCGAACAGACAATAACCTTGGATTCACGGGCCAGATCTTGGCCAAGGACTGCCGCTGTGAGCTAGTGAGCTAAGAAGACTTACATTTTTAAAGCGTTGTTTAAAAAGACAAAAAAAAAAAAAAAGACTGTGCACCAGCCATCTCTGCGGCCTACTGATAATATTTCCTCTCTGACCCTCAGGGCCTCAGGGGAAGCTTCTGGACTCCTGACTTAGAGGATTCCGTTTCCTGCTCCATGGCTGGTTCTGACCCCACCCTCTTCCCACAGAGCGCGAGCTGATTAACATTTCACCTCATGATTCTCAAGCAGAATCAACAATCCTAACATTTGTCGGTAAAAGGAAAGAATGACTATCGATTGAAATATTTATTTTAAAAAGGAATGGAGTATTCACAGTGTTAGAGGAACACGGATAACGTAATTGGAATTTACTTAGTTGGGTCATTCTATTTAACTTCGTGGCAGACAGCTTATAGTTTGGTCTTTTTTATTCAATCTGACGATCTTTCCCTTTTTTTCCTTTTTGTCTTTAAATGTTTACATTTAACATAGTGCTTTTTTTTTTATGAGTTTCTAGGAAACGGATGATGCGTCTTACAACTGATAGTTTCTGTGAGTGAGGAAATATGGTACTTACACTTCACAATGCAAACTATCAGCCTAAATTATAATTTTTTTTTTTGGTAAATACTATTTCTAAGATGATTCAAGTCATATTTGCTATCTCGAAATGGCAGAAATTTTTCGTATGATTCTGTTTTATCTATTCATTTGTATAGCAAAACTTTGCTCACAGATAAGGCACAGGTTAACTTTTACTGAATTTCATCTTTATCTTATTAGTACTAATTCAGTAAAGTAACATCTTTTATTTAGGTTGACATCTATAAGACACATTAACATTGACTAATAATCCTAATTTCTTATGGTAACAGCGCATTGTTTTTCTGTTATCTTCTTTTTTAAACCTTTACTCAATACCATAATTTATTTTATTTTTTAATTAAGTTTGTATTGGGATAACATTGGTTAATACGATTATATAATTTTCAGGTGTACAATATAATTTGACATCTGTATATTCTATTGTGTGTTTACCACCCAAAGTCCAGTTTCCTTCAGCTACCATATATTTGATCCTCTTAACCCACCTCCCCCTTTCCTTCCTCCCCTATATTTGACCCCCTTTACCCCATTTACCTTCCCCCTCCTCCCCTACCCACTACCCTCTGGTAACCACTAGTCTACAGTCCATGTCCACGAGTCTCTGTTTGTTTGTCCTGTTCCTTTGTTGCTTTTAGGTTTATATCTCACATATAAGTGATAGCATGTGATTTTCAACTTTTGCCGTCTGGCTTATTTCACTTAGTATCAATCTTTCCCTTTTAATTTGGACGTTTAGACTGTCCGTTTAATGCGATTACTGACAGAGTTCAGTTTACAGCTATCATCTTGCTGTCTGTTTTCTATTTGTCCCATCTGTTTTTTTTCTCCTACATCCTTTATTTTCTTCTTTTAGTGGGTTTATAGTAGATATCGCACACCCCTTGCAGGTGATAGTTTACTCCTTCCTATAATATAAAAACCTAACAATAGTATACTTCTAGTGTTCACCTTCTAGACTTTGTCTCTTTGTTCTCATACACTAATTGTATCTACATTATAAACTCTATGCTACGGTTTGTTACTTTTTGTTTAAACAACCCATTATCTTTTAAAGAGACTTCGGTAGCGTTTCTGAATGGTTTTCTGTATTCGTGCATGCGGTTATCATAACCAATGCTCCGCGTCCCCAGGTAGTCACCCGATCCTCTGCTTTTGCCGAAAGGAATTCCTGTAACGTTTCCCGTAATGAACCAGGTCGGGGTCCCTAGTGGCTCTATCTGTCACTCTCGGAGGAACCGGTAGTGGCTCTCTACACCCACTCACCTCCTTACCTGCTCTGTCAATTGAAACCAAGCCAGAAAGCCAGGGACCAGCTGTCACGTTGGTGATTTGTGTCTGCCTTTTTTTTATCGTGAGCAGGAACTTTAGGGCCGATTCTCTTTAATGCTTTGTGTGTTCTACATACTGACAAATCAGAGGAAAATATTTTCCTGAAATATTTAAACTTTAAAAACATTGATATCTGTATAAATAATATGTGGGGCCTTAAGTTATTCCTCATGTTTTTATGTAGTGGCCTAAAATATGAGATCAAAGGAAGGAAGCTAAACGTAGATATTTCATAAACATCAACGGTGTAGGAAATTGGACTTTTTCCCCGTTTGATCCATATTTTGCGAAAGCCTCTGCCTAGAAAGCCCTTCCCAGTTCCATCTGCCTTGGCCTGCATGTTCCTTTGCGGTGACATGCCTCGGGCTGTGGGGCGTTCCCCCAACCCATTAGGTTCCTCTCTTCTCTGCAAAGCTTAATGTTCTCCTCCTGCAGATGGTTCTGTCCCACCGCCGAAGTTTGTGGGCAGACCCCGAAGCCAGCACGGTGCGCAGAAAATGGTGCCCCGAGTGGAAAGCCAAGCTCAGTAAGATACGGAAACAAGTGTGAAGGGTCGAGCGAGCCATCTGAGCTCGATGCAAAACCAGGAACGGGAGGGTGGCGGACCACGGAGAATCAAAGAGCGGGTAACTAATGACGCGAAGTCAGGTGGCTGAGGTAGAGACCTCAGAGGGCCTCACCTGCTGTATAACTCAAAAGTGTGTGTGTGTGTGTGTGCGCGCGAGCGTGTGTGTCTGCTAATCACTATATTAGTTGGTTGTAGCTGGCATAATAATGGATCACAAACCTGGTTAGTTCAAATATTTATCGCCCGACAGTTCTGGAGGGAGATGCCTGCAGGCACCATGTCAGCGAGGCTGCTCCCTTCTGGAGCTCTGGGGGAGGACGTGTCCCACGCCCCCTGGCAGTCCTTGGCGCTCCTTGGCTTGTGGCTGCTTCCCTCCAGTGTCTGCCTCGCTCTTCACGCGGCCTCTGCTCTGCGTGTTTGAGTCTCTCTCTTCTTACAAAAACACCTGTCATGGGACCTCGGGCCCATCCTAAATCTTGGATGATCTTATCTCAAGATTCTTAACTTAATTATATCCACAAAACCTCTTTTCCAAATAAAGCCACCTCCACGAATTCTGGGGCTTAGGACTTGGACATGTCTTTTCTGGGGAGCCACCTTTCAACCCAATGCAATTACTATATTCAAGAGACTGTTCTAAACAGTTCACATGTGTTAATTCATTTAATTCTTATACCGGGTCTTTGACACACTTGCCGATTAGGACTATTTTACAAACAAAGAATCTGAAGTGTGGAAAGTTTAAATAATTCCCCCAAAAGTCCCCCAGCTAGAGCTGCACTTGAACCCAGGTGGCCAAACTCCACAGTTTACACACTTAGCCACTGTGCTTTAGAAAAGACTAGGTATGTCTGAGTCTCTGTGTTTTCATCTGTAAAATGGAGATTAGGACACTGTCAGGGCTGTTGTAAGGTGATACACGTGAAGATGTTGGCATGTGGAAAGCGGCTACGGTTCTAATTACTGATGTTCATAATGGAGTGAGGAGCCTCAGATCGAGCGGCAGCTGGAGCAAGCCCTGGAAATCTCCCCAAACATCTGGCTGTTACTGGTGTCCCCCAAGTGTGGCACACAGGAGAGCTGGCTCTGCTGAAATAGATAGACACAGGGGTCACTAGAATGAAAGGTTCTTCAAGGAAATCAGGATATTTTTTACTCACCTGTCACCAGCACCCAGTAGGATGGCTGCCACATGGTATATAATCAATAAAGTGTGTGGAGCGAATGACAATATATTTTAAAAGCAGGTACTATTAATCATTTCTTCAGTACACCATATTCCTCACTGGTCCCTGTCTCTCCAAGGTCAAGTAAAACACTCGTCATACACCGAAACTCATCTACGCCAGTCCTGACTTCTGGATCACACATTCTTTTGCGTATAGCTTCAGTCACCTGTATATCATATACTTCTCTAATATATTCTCCTGCCCCTTCGAGGTCGAGATAGCAGCGGTCATAAATGCGAGTTTATTTGTGCAGAAGCTAGCTTCTTCCAGCACAGGAATATGGCAGCCCCATCGCCTCAAGTCCTTAGATGAAAAATCTCTTAAAAGAATGAGAGACCAGGGCCAGAAACGATGAGAGCAAACTTGCTGGTGAGACACGTGGGTGTGCTGGGAAGAGTGTGAGCTATGGGGTCGTCAGGGTGCGGTTTGGTGATAAGTGCCAGGTGCTCTAGACAGTGAAAACAAGACAGATGATGGCAACTGAATAACAGGTAAGGGTGCGTAGGTAGCTGATGATTGATAGATAGATAGATAGATAGATAGATAGATAGATAGATAGATAGATGATAGATAGATAATAGATGATGGATAGATAATAGATAGATAGATGATAGATTTAATTCTAATTCTGCCACTTAATATCTGCTGAA
>NW_006440135.1:309545-328816 GCF_000325575.1 Pteropus alecto
TATACACAAATATATATTTACATATGTATTTGTGTATGTGTGTGTGTGTGTGTGTGTATATATATATATATATATATATACACACACATAATATGTGAGTGTATATATACACAGATATCTCTATCCAGTTAGCTCTCGAGAGAAAGTGAGCTTGGTAAATAATAGATAATAAATGTGTCTTCCTTTTATTCCCAGCTGCTGGACGATAACGCAGGGATAACTGCTGTTTCTATTGTCACCTGAGTCCCAGCTTTCTTTGTCGATGGCTTTCAACCTGAGGTATTTAATTTGGGGCCAGGACGTGGCCACCTGCCTTCCTAAAGGGCCCTACATGACACCTGAGCTTTCTGATGACCTGTCACCCTATCAGGAAGCACCGAGGACAGCTGGGCTGACTCAGGAGCGGTTCTCTCTCGGGTCGGCCCCTCCAGACCTCCGGCCCACGCCGGGCACTGGCTTCAGAGCGCGGTCGTTCCCAGCAGCGGTGGCCCCGGCAGAGACAGCGCCGCTGAGCCGGAGCATCCCGGGGTCCCATCACCGGTCCCCATCACCGGTCCCCATCACCGGTCCCATCACCGGTCCCATCACCGGTCCCCATCACCGGTCCCATCACCGGCCCCCATCACCGGTCCCATCACCGGTCCCCACTTCAGACTTGAACTCGGACTCGAAGGCTCTTCCTGCGGCTCCCGCGGCTCGATGTCGCCGTCAGCATCTCCCGCCCGAAGGCGGCGCTGACCACGGCGCGAAGATGCGGGCGCCGCTCGGTGAACGGCGTCTGTCCGCCGGTCTGGAAGAAACGCCATTAATAAAGTGAGTCGTGCGTGTCGTGTTTTTTGCAGGTCGACTTCGAAATGATAACTGACGGATCTGCTCTAACATGAAAACGCTTCATGCTGAACGATTCCCACGCGAAGGTGATGAACATATGTTTCTAATTTGAGCTAAGAGAAAAGCAAAAATACCCACATTTAGCCAATCTTAGTTCTTGACAGCCACGCACAGCGTATCTCAGCTCAGAAACGAGCACGTGGTGCCGGGAGCAGAGAACCCGGCGGGCGGGGGCGGGAGAGGTGGCTCCGAGCTCAGCGTAAGGACCTTGGGGCGAGGGGAGGTGGGGGGAGGGGACTTCCTTCACAGTCCAGTCTGCAACACTTTATGCAGATTTTCCGTCAGTAAACAGATGCTGCTGCCCCGTGCTGAGTACTGAGGGATGGGGCGCCCTCCGCATCCTTCATCACCCCGCTCCCCCGCCCAGAGCATCAGGTTTCTTCAGAGCTGCAGCATCTGGGCGCAATCAGGCATTTGACTTGTTCAGGTGAGTGTGAAGTATGAGGGGAGAAGTCCGTTGATTGCCATCTGCCCTGGAAGGAAGTGTGGGCTCAAAGGAGCTTAGCCACCCTGATGCCCCGCGCCTTGAGGGGGAACAGAACACAACCCCCCAGAACGCCCACTTTAGTAAGCGGATGGTTTTGAGCGAAAGACCATTAGGGCCTGGCAGACTCAGGAAGAGCCTTCTCCCTCCCTCTTAACTGCCTCAAAGAATTTAGATGACGGTCTGTCCCAGGAAGAGAGCCGTGACCAAAATACCTCTTTATGTCTGAAAGACCCACGTGCACCACACCGTAAACGTGTTGAGCAGACATCTGCTCTCCTCAGTGTCCTGTGAGTCGTCTTTCTGCCTTGAGACCCCAGCCCCCTTGGCTCCCGCTCCTTGGCTCAGGGTGGTAGTTAAGCCTCAATTACCTGACCGCCAGGGAGTCCCTTTGTTAAGAGGCTCCTGTACTTACGAAATCTGCTTTCCTCCTGTTAATCTGACTTACGGTGATGTAGTTATTAGACCAGCACAAGCCTGGAGAGGGAGAAGGGAGAAGTTTTCTGCTCCTCCAGTGTTCTGCCCCTCCTACGACTGCCCGACTGTGGGCGGTTTATTTTATTTCTTGGCAAGTCTGTTTTTTTGTTTTTTTTTAAATTCCTAAGCCTGTGTATGTGATATGTTGTCTCCAGGTGCAACGTAGGTGGACAGCCTGCATCGAAGGAGCAGGTCAGCGTGGGAGAGGCTAACCTGATTCTGATAGTCCACCATCTTACTTGTTTTGGAATAATCTTTTGAGCAGAATTACTTTATAGAGAGATTGCAACCTAAAAGGTGTTGGGTTTTCCATTAAGTTTGCAGTCCTTAAAGTGAATGGTGTCTATTACCAGACTTTGTAGAGAAGCTTCATTCTTCATAACTGCCCAGGACACCTGCTCACTGGGAGTTTGGTCTGGGCATGCAGGTGTGGCCTGGGCGGGCAGGTGTGGCCTTGGGCAGGCAGGTATGGCCTTGAGTGTGCAAATGTGGCCTGAGCGTGCAGGTGTTGCTTGGGCTTGCAGATGTGGCCTGGGGATGCAGGTGTGGCCTAGGAGTGCCGGTGTGGGCTGGGGGTGCAAGTGTGGACTGAGTGGACAGATGTGGGCTGGGTGGGCAGGTGTGGCCTGGGGGTGCAGGTGTGCCCTGGGGGTGCAGGTGTGGCCTGGGGTGCAGGTGTGGGCTGGGCGGGCAGGTGTGGCCTGGGGTGCAGGTGCGGCCTGGGCAGGCAGGTGTGTGAGTGCCTGGCTCCCTGTGGGAGGCCGAGTGTGCACTAGCTCAGATGGTGGATGTGAGGGTCCTTCTCATGGCTGAGAAAAGGGTTGAGACCACATTTTTAAACCGCACAAGCCATCAACTTCCTCAGTGGGCGAGGAAGTTGATGGCTTGTGTGGTTTAAAAATGTGATCAGCTATCTCTTCCCATCCCACACTAGGCAGTTAGTAAGAAGTCGGCTCCCCCATGCCCTCGGATTTAAGAAAAACGAGTTCTTTGTAGCCAAACTGCATTCCAGTTAGCACAGCAGTCTTATGGCATCAGAATGAACTTACAAGCTGAAAGACACCATCGAAATTCCAAGTCCTATTTATTCAACAATCAAATAATTCTCTCTGTGCAGTTTGTAGGCTTGTTGTCACTTCTCGTCACAGCTGTTTCCTGAAGCTGTAAACATTTCCAGTTGTTTCAAATTTCAGGAGCAGTTTGTTTTTACAGAGATTCAATTGACTTCATTTTCAATTAAAGCAAAGCTGCAGTTAAAAAGTAAATTATAGTTATTAGGAAGGTGGGAACTAATACCTGGAATAACCACTGATATGTAGGTAATGCTGATCCAGCTCAGCCTCTGACAGCCACACGCCTGGTTTTTCCTGCTTTGCTCAGGAAAAACTAATTCCGTTACAAACGGACAGTAGGCCACGTCAGGCATGGTTGTAGCTAACGCTGTGCCTTGAACTTGGGAACGAATTGGATGTGAAGTTTGGCCCCCGTGGCATTCCATAAGCACATTTTCTAACATTAAGCACAGCTCATGGTTGACTTTCTGGTGTCTAACAACGTGGCGTTTGTATTACCTTTCATCCCGCCCTGGTGGAACTGGCAATAATGTCATTTCTGCAGTGGGCCATCGGTGGGAACCCCAGGGTATTCATTCTGGAAAATTCCATGTAAGCTTCTTGAATCTCAGGTCTATTCTGGGTCCTCCCAACTGACTCTGCCCTATCTGCTGTCAGTTTGCACGAGCTCCCCAATGTGGTCCAGCCGAATTGCCTTCATCACTCATATTAGCTCAAAAGACCTTCCAACCCATCAGCCTGGCCCTGCCGCCCATCCCAGTTAAAGGGCCAGTATGGGAAAATCCTGAAGCAAGCCTCGAGGTTAACTTCCTCAGAATCTCAGTAAGGAAGAAACTTTTACAGGAAATTGGCCTGGAAAGAAAATTCAACACTTAGTTGTGTTTTTCGTCCCATCCCCACCATCGAAGCTGACTCCTGTGACTTGTCACGTTGCTTTCCTGTAAGTGAGGGTGGAACTTGAAACATTTTGACAAAACGGGCTCTGGAACCACCTGAGGGCGTGGACTTCTCTCATCTACCTCCTCTAAATGGGCAGCTGCTGGGAAGAGGCCGGGCATCCTGAAAAGAACAAGACTTGCTGAGCGGCTCCTAGCTCTGAGTCTTTCTCTTGACCCAGTGAAAGTGAGGGCTCTGTGAGCCACAGAGATGGCCTGGGGCCATCACAGGAGCTTTAGGATGTGGCAACAGTACTTAAGCCTCCTGGTGCCGGAAATTCGGTTTTTGTTTGTAAAAACAGCTGGAGATTCTAAATCTTGCATTTCGAATGCATTCTCAGGTGGCTCTGTGTGTCACCAAAGTGCAGACAGAACCACTGATATCTGCTTCTGCATGTCTTTGTTTCAAAGGTTGGCATAATTCTGAAAATCATCTCTGATGGCAATAAAAATGAACATGGGGATTGAGGTACCGTATTCAAAATAAATAAATCTATGTGATCAATCCATGTGAGAATAAAAGAAACTAAAATACTTTTCGCTTTGGGACGTGTCGTGGTTTTCACTGTTTTGTAAGATTTTTAATGATATATAGTACATTAGGAGATTCATTTGAATATAGGAGTATTGGTTTCCAAGGTGCATTATTATATTGCATTTATTTCAGAATGTTTTGTCATTTTTTTTTTAGTGAGGCTCTTAATAGTCTCTGATACTTGGGAAGCAGAAATGAGCTTTTATTGAATACTGGTGACTTTGCTGTTATATCACTGATTGTCCTGCTTTGTCCTGGGCAGCCTGAGAGAGCGAGGACCATGTTCGCAACCCAGCGGCGGAAGCTAATCAATTCATCCGACCAAAAGCATGTGTCCGGCGGCTCTGCTGTAGGTGTGTTCGCTGCAGGGATAAAAACGTGGTGGGCACATGGCCTCCGTCCCAGGAGCACTTCCGTCTAGCAGCGGAAGATGGAAAGTCAGCGAAAGTCATTTGGGGATTTTACAGGCGGTGTTAGTTCAGTGTGTGTAAAATACGCCTGGATTAGAAAACTGACTCCACCCCAGGGACTGGGAGAGACAGATAACAAAGGCGCTGAACGAGTATGATTACGCTGCATCAGGGAGAAACAGGCTAGAAATTTTAACTTTATCTTTAAATTCTATACCTCTGATTGATCTTAAAGAAGCAGCCGTATAGATACTAGTATTTTTATTATCCAGTGATTACTGTGAAACTTGCTATTTTTATTATCTAGTATTTGATTACTGTGAAACTTGCTATTTTGATTATCTAGTATTTGATTACTGTGCAGCTTGCTCTGACTTCACGCTGGAGAAGAACTTCCGAAAAACATTCACTGTTTTTCCATAAGAGTGTCACATTTCTGCCATATATGTTCAGATCTTTAATCCGTCTGGAAGCCATTTTTCAAACTTATCTGAGTAGTGATATGATGTTATGTTCTCTGTAGGGTGAGCCAAATGTTCCGTTATCTGTTCGGGATGTGGGGCTATTTCTCTATTCCTTTAATGGCAGGGTTTCTCAGCCTCGGCATGACTGACGTTTTGGGCTGGATAATTCTTGGTTGTGGGGCTGTCCTGTGTGCTGTAGAATATTTAGCAGCATCCCTGGCCTCTGCTCACTGTGTATTAGTTACACACTCCTTTCTCCGGTTGTGACACCAAGAATCTCTTCAAATTGCCAAGTGTCCACTGAAGGACAAAATCACCTCTGGTTGAGAACCGCTGCTCTAAGACCACGCCTCTGTCCCCAGTACTGTGGCTACAGAAAGAGACTTCTTTCTAGAGGATGAATGATTCCCTCTTGTCATCTTTTCCATAATCATCTTAGAAATTTGGGGACCTTATTATATATATTTTAGAAAGATTTTGTCCAATATCTCCCAAATATCACTGGGTTATAATGGATAATATTGAATTTTTAATTAATTTTGAGACTATGGATATATTTATAATGTTACATTCTCTCATTTATTCACTCTTTTGTGTAATTTAATTGGCTTTTACAATTTACACATAAGCAGTTCTATCCTTAATTAATTCTAGATAGGTTGTAGACTAATATTAATGCGAATATTGTCTCAGTTTCTGTTATGTTTTGTTACTTTTTCTGAAATTTTATAGATTTGTGCGTTGACCTTTATAGCCATTTTGTACTCACTCTTAGACCAGATAGTGCTGCTTCCTTCGATATTCAGTTAATAAATCCATTATTTGATTACTGGACCAGATATAATAAAAATACTAGTATTTTTATTATCCAGTATTTGATTACCAGACCAGATATTGCTGCTTCCTTCGATATTCAGTTAATAAATCCATATTCCATATTTTATTCCATAAATCCATATTTTGTTGGCAATACTTATATTTTAGACTCATTAATTTGCTTACAGCCGTAAAAATACGTGCTCTGATTCTCTTTCTGTAAATCACGGTGGAGTGGAAAACAATTATGGAACTGGAAACTTAAAGGATTTTAGAGTTGCTTACTACGTCCTCCTGCTTTAAAAGGAACTGGTCCTACACGTCTTATTTTATAATGTTACTGTGAGTATAATGTTGGAGGAGTCACATGGGAGACTTACTGTAAAGCCGCAATAATTAAGAAGAACACTGTGTAAAAAACACTCGACACATCAACAGAGCACATCAGAGACGAGATGTAGACCCACATGCATACAGTAGAGTCAACTGATTTTTGAAAAGGTGCAAAGGCAAATCAGTTGAGAAAAAAATAGTCTTTTCAATAAATAGCATGAAAACAATTGGTTGTCCATATGCAAAATATAAAAATAAAAAAAAAGAATCTAGACAAAGATCTTGTACCATTCACAAAAATTAATCTAAAATGGAACATAGATTTAAATGTAAAATGCAACACTATATAATTTCTAGATGAAGATATTTAAAAACCTACATGACCTTGGATTTCTTTAGCAGTGCTTAAATACAACAACAAAGCAAAAATCATAAAACAAAAAAAAATAAGTTGGACTTCATTAAAATTAAAGAACTTCTATTCTGCAAAGACAGCGATAAGAGAATGAAAAGACAAGCCACGGACGGGGATGAAATATCTGAAAACACATACCTGGTATCAACTGATATCCAAAATATACAAAGAACCCTTAAAACTCAAGAGCAGGAAAACAACCCAATCAAAAAATGGGCAAAAATCTGAACGGACACCTCACCAACAGAGGTGTACAGAATGCAAGGAAGCATCTGCAAAGATGCTCAAAATCATTTCTCCACGGTAAAATGAAAATTAAAGCGATGAGATACCACTATACACCTATTAGAATAGCTGAAATCCCAAAGCGGAAAATGCCAATAACAGTTGCTGGCAAGGACGTAGCTTGTGGTAACGCAAAATGATACAGTCATATGGAGAGAGTTTGGTAGTTTCTGATAAAATTACATCTAGTGTTACCATACCAGATTTAAAAATTTATATCTGCATAAAATCTGCACATGAACATTTATATCACTTCATTCATAATTACCAAAGACCGTGAGCAACCAAGATCCTTCAACTGGTAAACAGACAAACAGTGGTACCTCCATCTAATGGAATACTATTAGGAATAACTAGGAATGAAGTATCAAACCATGTAAAAACATGGATATGCCTTATTGCTAAGTAAAAGGAGTCAGTCCGGAAGGCTACCTACTTTGTAATTCCATTTATATGACATTCTGGAAAAGACAAAATTACAAAGTTAGCGAGCAAATAAGTGGTTGTCAAGAGCTCGGGATCAAGAAGGATTGAATATGTGTCATACAGGGGACTGAGCTCTTCTGTGTGATATTATGTGATGGACAAGTGACACAAAGCACTTGCCCAAACCCGTAGATCTTTACCACACAAAGAGTGAACTTGGATGCATGCAAATATTAAATCATTTAGGAGGTCAAGGAATCCCAGGATGGAACGAAGAATATGGCAAAGGAATCGAACTATATTACAAATGTGGAAAACAACCTCCCTGGAGAGAGTGAGGGGGACGAGGTGCCGACCTAGATAACTCTGAAAATGGGTCAACTCTTTACGACAAAAGGCAAAAGGACCATCCATAAACACTGCACTTTATTTGACAAAGTTGTTTGCCACAGAGGTACAGATAAGCAGTTCTAAAACCTCCGTTGGTGAATGTGCACATTGAAGAATTGAGTGAATGGATGGCAGGTTCTGGGAGCCAGGTTTCCCAGTGCTGACTGGGAAGTTACAGATAAGAAAGGGGAGGAGGCTAAAATAATTCACGTGGCAATTGATTGGAGCTGGGCATCAGTACGAACTCATGTTTAACTTGACATAGATACGGTGCACATAGAGATTTTTGCAGGTGTGTGTATGTCCAGCTGTCAGTATACACACATGTATTTCATTGCTGTGTCCGCTGAGGGAATCTAGAAGCAAAGACTCCCCGAGCATAGCTCACACCCAGAGTTTAGTTTCTAACACTGCTCTCCAAGAAAAGGGACCAGGGATCCTTAGAGAAGTGGCTGGTACTGGGACAAGGCATACAAGATGGATCTGGAGCATCTCGCGGTTCCAGAAAGCAGGAACGTGCTTGAAGAGAACAACGGCCAACTGAGAGAGCTCCCAGTGGCCAAAGCTTGAACGATTTGAGCAACGGAACAGAGTAGTATTGGATCCAACATAAAATATAAAACAAGTATCTATGAGTCCATACTGAAATGAATAGGCAACTGAACCAATCAATAGATGCAGGAGAATCTGCAAATCTTCCACGCATAATAACTAGAAGCCATGTATGGAGATACTCCGCCCTCAAGGACGTGAAGCCAGCTCCCCCTTTGTAAGTGTGGGCTGCACATAACAACTTCCAAAAAGTAGAACAGAAAGGGAGGAAATAGGGTAGCTTTACAGTGGAGAAGCTGACAAACACGACCTCAGCTGGGTGATGGAGGATAACGCCCACGGCCATGGCTCACGTTAGTAGTAAGTGTCCTGGGGATGTAATGAGAGCGGCTGCGGTCTTTCCTGAAACAGCCATAGCCCAGGCTAATTGTGAGAAAAACATTAGACGCCTCCCAGTCAGGGACATTCCACCAAATACCCGCCAGGCGCTCCTCACAGCAGTCAAGGCCATCGAAAATAAGGACAGTCTGAGAAACCGTTATAACTAAGAGAAGCCTAAGGATATGGCGGCTAAAGGTAACACGGCATCCTGGGACAAAAGAGGACATGAGGTGTAAATAAGAAAATCGGAACAAAGGATGGGCCTTATTGTTACTATTTTATCAATATTGATCATAGCATTTAACAAATAATCAATATCAGATGTTAATAAAAGGGAAAATTTGAAGGGAGGGGTATAATACCTTGACAACTTTTGTGTCAATCTAAACTATTCCGAAATTGTTTTTTTTTTTTAAAAAAAAAAAAACTGATTACCAGTGTCCAGTAGCCAGAAGTGAAACATGAATTTTGAGTAATTCCAATAGGGGCCCTGTCTTCTCTCCATCCACCTGCAGTGGCTCTGTGTCCACCCTCCAGACCAGGTTGGGATCTCTGCTTGGTCTGTGCTCAGCCCCCGCCACACTCCACGTGGGTTCCCTGAAAATCCCTCGCTTGTCTTCTTGCTAGTCCAGATCTACAGTAAAGATCAAGAGTCTCCTCACCCCCAAAGCCTTTTCTGATTCTTCCCGCCCCGACCACGTGCCCCTTCTGAATGACTCCATCCGCTCTCTCCAACATGACACCCGCTATCCTCATGTGGCAACTGAGCATTTCAAGTGTGGCTGGTCTAAGATGGCATTAGCTGTAAGTGTAAAGTCCTCACTGGATCGTGAAGACTTTGTTCAAAAAGAAAAAGTAAATTATCTCATAATTTAAAAAATTCCTTGTTGAAATAATAATATTCTGAATATATAGGGCTAAATAAAACTTGATTTGTTTTATTTTTACAGAAAATTTTTAACAGTGTGGCTCGCATTGTATCTCTATTGTACAGCATGGTCCTAGAGCGTATACACCCAACCCAATGCAGTATGGCCTATGTAATATTTTTCAGGATTTCGTGTGCTTTCTGGTTGTGCCAGACTGGATAGTCCATTTCTAAAAGAGCGAGGCCGGTCTAGGCTATACCTCTTAGAATTATCTGTACTCTCAGCAACAGCTGAGGACTGTCCCTACTTCCCAAGGGCCCATTGTCTTTACAGGAGAAATCATCCCCAGGACTCTGGTCTAAAAGTTTTCTGTAGACTGAGACTCTGAAAACCTCCCCTCCAAAATCTAGGAGCTAAAACATCGAAAGCCCAATCGAGCATCCAACCGTTTTCAGCTAGTGACTTCAGAAAGCAATTTATAGGTTCCAATAACATTTCAAACAATTGCATGTCAAAATAAATGTTCAAGAATTTCTAAAAATGCATTCTCATTTGAGAGGTGTTTCATTACAGTTTAAGGTAGGGATATATTTCCCTTTCAAAGCCTGTATTCAGCAAGGATGCAATTTTCTTTGTGGTTATTTATCACTCCTGGGCATAATTTATAAAAGGAAGTGAGGAAAAGAAATGATAGGAAAATATAAGCTATGCCTTGGGACAGAAAACCAGAACAAAACAAAACATTGCAGCCGGGGGATGATACGCCATATGTCTTGCCATAATGTTCGGGCTTTGGATTATTTCCGCTAAACTCGCAAACTCGGTTAATGACGAGTCTACGTTTGCTAACGTAGTTTCTCCTTCCCCCTCTTGGAAATTAAATCCCAAGGATATCACTGAGAAGCACATTTTGAATAAAAAAAGAAACCACTTTATCTTCCTCAGAAAAGCTGTCACACGATTCTCTGAACGAGCAAAAATATTTATTTTTAGTGCAGACCTGAGTTTGGAGGTCATTAAATTTAACTTCTTAAAACTCTCAGGCTTTTTATTTTTATTTACTCTTCAGGAATTTGTTTTGTTTTGTGTTGTGTTTTTCAGGATCAAGTTGAGAGAAGACGATTTGAAACCTTGTCTCAGAAATCGTGGTATTCCAAAAGACACAGAGCTTTACGTTTTTGTGATTTTCTATCATGTAGAGTTGAGATTCTAAGGGAATAATGGAACTGACTCGATGAGCAGCAATTTTTAAGTACCTACTCTGCCTTCCTGTGGGAGGAAGTGTATCTCTTTCATTATGACAGGAGGGTGCGTTTTCCCACAGACTTCCAATATTTCTTCACTTGAGTTAGCTCAGAGCTCCAAACAGATGTAAAGTGACAAAATGTAACATTCAGAGACGTTTTTTGAAAGTTCGCACGTTCCCTCACGCGATGACCCTTTGGCCATCGTTCGGCGTTCTCTTTTGCTTTTTAGCTCACGTGTTCGGCTTATAAAACTTGCATGCTGATGGCACAGGAAATGTAAACAGGGACATCGATGTAGAAGAAGAAAGCAAAATCTTCAACTAAATAAGCCAGGGGGGTTTGTGAAGCTGAGGTTGGAAGCAATGGCCAGATGCTTTCAAGAAGAGCTCTCTGCCAGTGCGATCCCCATGCTTGGGGTCTGGCACTTACTCCAGTTAAGTGTGGGGGACTAGGGGACCCACCTTTGTTCAAAAGCGTTTCCCTGTTTGTCCTTTCTTAATTCAATCCCTGGTCCCCGGTCCGCAAGGACCATTACTTCACCGTATCTTCCATCTCAGCATGTCTTCCATGTCTCCAGCGTGGGAAATCGTTTTCCTGTCTAGTTAGGTATTTTCTCCCATGGGTTTGGTCTCTTCCAGAAGAAGTCCTTCCCGTGTCGCTCAGAATGCAAGTTCTCGAAAATCGAAATGCCAAAATTCTTTTTGCCTTCATTGTCTGTTGTCAAGCTTCTTACGTAGACAGCCAGGAAGAAAACAGAATATTGAGAAAGACTAAAGCAGAATTCAGCAAAATGTCCCCTCCCTGTGGCAAGCGCCGGGAAGGCTCAGAGCATCAGGGAGGGCGTGACCTTGAGATCTCGCCCCTCGTTGCCCTGGAGCCAATGGAGTCATGAAGACCCTTCAGAGCTTCTGGAGAAGGAGGAGTAAGGTCTGCTGCCCATGCAGGTGGTGTGGAAGCGTGCTCCTTTCTGAAGCAGCCCCATCTCCAGCCTTCTTGAGGGGTGTTGACGCCTGTGGTTTCCCAGAGAGTGAAAGGGCCATCCCCGTAAGGCCAGGAACCCTGGACTCTGGCCCTCATTTTGAAAAGGACTTTTGGGATACCCGCTGCCTCCGGGGTCTGTCATTAATTAGCACTTGAGCTACAGGGAATTATAAGGTAAACACAATTGTTGCTTTCACAGAGCTTCACACTCAAGGGGGAAATGGTGGATATTAAATAATTTCGTAGATAAATAACCACTTACTACTGCGATGGTACAATGAGGAGATCTGGGGGATCCCAGCTAGTCTGGGAGAGGAAGAAAGAATCCTAGAGAAACTGAAATTTCAGATGAGAGTGAGGGGGTCAGTGAGGGTCAGTGGGACAAAGATAAAGGGAGGGAAAAACAGGCCGAGGAGGTCTCGGAAGAGGAAGGCGTTCAGCTGGCTGACCCAAGTCCAACGACATCAGTGTGACAGGGAGAAGGGGACGTCAGGAGAAGCTGGAGACCTGGACAAAGCTCCCGTGTTAAGTAACCCCTCATAGTTATCTCGTCTCCCACATACCGTCGCTTCGTGCTGTAAACGTTAACTATTCACTCTCCGATACTCAGCATGCAAAAGAAGTGCGTGTCTCTGCGTTTTACTTGTGAACCAATCCCAGAGATTTCTCCGCTTTGCCATCCCCCGCCGCCTTAGTCTTTCACCGATGAACCACTTTACGCTGCCTCCTTTGATTGGATAAAATAAGCTGTAAAATGGCCATTCTCCGAAGTATTTTCTCAATCCATTTAGACTGTGCTTCCTGGCAATTGTCTTCAGTTTGGCTCAAATAAACTCATTGAAATCCTCTACGGATCTGGACGTTTCTTAAATAGGTATAATCTATGTAAAAAGGATTGATTAAAAGATTCCTAAGTTTCCGTACTAGCTCCAGGAACCCATCGAACAAGTGTAATTTTTAGTTTAAATGTGATTTTGCAGGGGAAGAAGTCTAAAAAGCGTTAAACTACTATCAATAACTACTCTCCGACTCATCCTGTTAAGATAATTTACTGCATCTCTCATGAAATCAGTCAACGCTGTGTAAAAATCCTTATATTAACGTTCTGAGGCTGGGGCAATCTAGTCATGATCACATGCAACAGAGTTTTGTGTCTTAACCTAGGAAAACTCCGCTTTCCGTTTTATGTGAATGGAGTTTCAACTAAAGTAAGATGTCATCCTGGTTAAGTCAGTCACGTGACTGTGTAACGGTGCCTCTGCCATGTCCTCCCAGGTCCCCGCCCTTCATTGTATTGAACCCCAATTTTAGACTAAGTGGAGGTAATAGGAACCTGGAGACCAGGCATCTTGTAGTGCTTCCCCTTCGCTTAATTACTTTTTTAAATGACAACCTGAATCTAACTTTTTTTGTGTGATATCTGAGAAAATACCTATCGATGAGGTCAAGAGTACGGGAAATGCGTTTTTACTAGACGGTAAGAAGTCAGCACTCGTGGTGTTTCTTGTCGTCTGGGCAGGGAGAATGTTAATGGAAGACAAAAGGTATTGGTGACACTTAGAAACGCTTTGCCTTGAACACGGAAGTCTCCGGAGCGTGGTAATTCCACTGGAATTTTACAACCAGAACCTTCGATGTCGTTGTTATCAAAACCTTTTCCTTATAATATTAGAGAAAAGGGCAGATAGCGTGTTACCTAAAAGTCAAACGATTTTTTTTCCATTGGAAATAAAAAGTTTAGTATTTAAGAACATTATATAAAATGGAGATCGTAACATCGTGTGTTTATCTTCTCAATAAACACTTCAGGGAACGGTAGTTTTCAGGGAAAGATCGTGTAGGACTTTTATGGACTGTTTTATGAAAACGTTTAAAAATAGTTATTTTAAATAACCAGTTATTGTTTTTGTGGAAATGTTACAATCAATTTCTATCTTAGAATGCAAGACTCATTATCCAGCTCATTAACTGTCGCAGGTTCTAAAGCAGGACTCCATATAACTAAATAGGTTTGGTTTTTCAAGTCATTTACTTCTTTTGAAGATTTGTCAATAGTTCTTTCTCTCTCGATAGATGCCTTTGTTATTTACAACAAGCCATAGTACAAAATAAATCCAGGGCATCTGGGTTCTTCTTGTGATTCATTTCCCATCAGGTCTGGGTGTTGGTGCATCTCCTTGATGGCACATTAGCCTGGAAGCATCTGGCCTACCTGCATCATTTGGCATCTTGGTCACCTGGCTCACTGACATATTGGCACTCTCCCACCCGAGACCAAGTTGCAAAGTCTTGCTTTTCGCCAGTGTGGGTTTGCTGATTTCTCTTGCGATGCAAAATTTATTGGGCAGCGTTAGACCCTCACAGGAGTTCCCAGGGATACCGAGGACCTGGACTGGGTGAATCGGGAAGTGAGGGCACACACAGTAGTGAGGGAGTCACTACTTTGAAGGGAGGTCTCGTTGAGATCAGAAGATTCTCAAAGTGGGAGTATAAGAGGCAGTGGCCCTGAATAAAAGGAGGTGATATCAGGGTGGGGTGACTCGAGTCGATGTTTCAGGGGTACCACGATTATCGATCACGATGTCTGAGCGAAGAGGTGCTGGGAGGGGCAGGGAGAACAACCCCGAACAAAAGAGGGTGAAAGACCAACATCCCGAAGTGTCCGACCAACCGCTCACATGGAAGTCATGGTCACCAAGAGTGGAGGGGTGTGGCCGGGGAGTGGGCAAATGACAGGAGCACTCGGGTAAAGGTGGCGGTGACTGGTACATGTGAAGGAGTTCCTTTTTGGGGAGGAATCAAGTAAGCCACATGGGAGGCCTTTGTGTTTTTTGTTTGTTTTTGCCTGAATTTTTTTTGGCCGACCCTTTGTTTGAAGTCGACATGTCAAAAAATAACTTCTCCAGGTGAAAATGATGTCGATTGGGGCAGCCACTGCGGAAAACAATATGAACTTCCTCAAAAAAATTAAAAATGGCAGTGCCGTGTAATCCAGCAATCCCACCTCTGGGTGTATGGGCGAAGGAAATGAAATCGGTATCTCAGAGAGACATGTGCACCCCCGTGATCACCGCAGCATTGTTCACAATAGTCACCATGTAGAAACAACGGAAGTGTCTGCCTACACATGAATGGATCAAAAAGATGTGACATTATGTGTGTGTGTACATACGTAAATAAACAATGGCATATTATTTAGCCTTGAGAAAGAAGGAAATCCAACACTTATGACAACACGGATGGACCTCAAGGGCATGCTGCAGGAAGACAGACACCGTATGGCGTCACTTACATGCAGAATCTAAGGAAAAAATAAAAATGGTCAGTGTTACGGAAGCAGTGTCAAGAAAGTGGTCGCCAGAGGCTGGGGGTGAAAGAAGTAGGGAAAAGTGTGTCAACGGGGACAAATTTTCAGCTAGAAGATGAATGATGTCTTAGGATCTATTGTAAAATGTGGGGACTGGAGTTAATAACACTGTACTGAAATTTGCTGGAGTTGATAACACTGTATTGTGTAATTGAAATTTGCTAAGAGGTGGAACTTAAATGTTCTCGTCAAAGAAAAAGAAAGATAAAGATGTGAGGTGACAGATGTGTTAATAAACTAGATGGCGATCCTTACACAGCGTTCGCATGTATCAAATCACCACGATGCACGCTGGAAATATCTTACTATTTTATTTGTCAATTATACTTCAGTAAAGATGAGAAATAGCTACTCTGAGCTGTGAAAAGAAGGCATAGAAAAATACAAGGGAACAAAGAGCAGGAAAATGAATTACCATCTCAAAAACTAACGAGATGATCCAGTCAGTGGACGGTCTGTGGGAAACTCATTCATACTTTTTCTTTCCCATCATTTACTCCCTTTCTTCTTTCGGAAGAACCCCCGCCCTTCTGCCGAATGTCTTCAATTCTTGGCTTTTCTTTATCTTTCCTCCTCGTTTCCTAATTATCTCACGCTCAGAGATGCTGATAAGAGAGACTCTTAAATTCTCTGAAGATGACGTTTAAAATGACCTCATGCCTAAAACCCGGGACTTCTCTCCAAATCCCAACTGTGATCAATGGCTCTGAATTTTAGCAATTAGGATGAAGATGACGATGTGGGCAATTTGTTTGTTCTGGGTTCTGGGAATATGAAAAACTTAACTTTGACCTCCTTTCCACAAGCCTCTTGGGCTTGTTCTCTACTCAACTTGTGTGTGTTTCTATGTTTTGAGTAGCAAACTCAGGAAAGTTCTACAATCTCTGCTTCTCAGGTATATAAAGTTGATGGTGTACTGTGCCGATGTTATAATTATGATTTATGGAATTAAGTTGAGCTAAATGTGTTGACTTTCTTTAAAAGCTAAAAGCATGTCTCATTAACCTGGATTTTAATAATACTTGTACAGGCTAAACATATTGAGTAATGGAAAGATAAATCAAATTAACAACCTTATCTTTTCCATATGGAATTCTAGTTATTAAAAAAAAAGTCATTACATTTATTATTCTAATAAAAAATACAGCAGAAAAAATATGAGCACCATTAGATGGCCATTTAAATTATAAAGTTTAGATATATTTGTCTTACACATTGATTCTAGCTTTCTCTGCTGGCTTTTTTCTATCTTTGAGCAATTATCTATGACTTAATATCAGCTGTTGCATTCATAGTGAATTGCACATCTCAATCCCCTGTTGGATAAAATTAATGTTTTCCCAGATGTAGGTATTTGTCAAAATTCAGTAAATGTACACTTATGATTCAAGCATTTCAGTGCATATAAATGTTCTATAAAACTATAAACGGTTAATTGAAATCTAGCTAATAATATGCAGGCAGAAGTATTTAGGAAGGTGTGTACTGAAGTCTGCAATTTACCTTGACACGCATAAGGGTTTGATGGAAAGATAAAAGTTTGGATACACGTATGGGCATGCGATAAATAGGCTGAAACATCCACGACAGAAACTACGTTTAGGATACTAGCAGGTACATTGGAAAATTATTTCAACTTTTCGGAACGTTTGAAAATTTTCCAAATAAATGCCAGGGGAGGAAAGCCAGCGTGTCTCTTCTGTCTGTGCGGTGTTAAATACCCCCGATTCCCCTGACATCCTGTGCCCCACCCACCCTGTCTGCTCTTCCTATGACGATGTATCCACCAAAACCGACCACTTCCGCTCACCTCCCCCGCCACTGGCCTCCCACCAGGTACATCATCTCTCAGCGGATGACGTAAATAAATGGCAGGGGAGGAAAGCCAGCGTGTCTCTTCTGCCTGTGCGGTGTTAAATACCCCCGATTCCCCTCACATCCTGTGCCCCACCCACCCTGTCTGCTCTTCCTATGACGATGTATCCACCAAAACCGACCACTTCCGCTCACCTCCCCCGCCACTGGCCTCCCACCAGGTACATCATCTCTCAGCGGATGACGCCTAACCAGTCTCCCTGCTCCTATCATGAACCTTTTAGAGCCTCTCCCTACCGAGCCGCTAGGGTGAGCTTTAAAGAACGTAAATCAGATTCCATCTACAAAATTGCAAATAGCATCTCCTGTAAGTCGACTGACGATTTGCAGCTGTCGCATGCAAAAAACGTCTGGGAGAGCTGTTGGCTTTTTACCTAAAGATGACCAAAGAACACACCTCTTGGTTGTGGGTCTGATTTGCTTTTATGCTCTTAATATGGAAACTGAAACAAAAGAGCTGCTTTTTTTCAAATGTTACACATTTATGGTAATATGGGTGCTAACTGATGCGTGGGAGATTTTATATGCATCCGGGGTGCCAGTTCTTTGTCGGCAACGTGCATGGGAAATATCTTCTGTAGCCTGAACTTGCCATTTTACACTCTTCATGATGTATTTTAATAATATACCTTAATTTGAATGTTAGCCATCTTTATATTTTATGATTACTGATTATCATAAACTGTTTAAGGAAGCTTTGGCTGCCAAAATCACGATGATCATCCCCCGTGTTATCTTGCACAAGACTCATTGTTTACTTATCCCTTTAGATCTAGAATTCACTTGGAATTGATTTTCTCTATGCTATGGAACAGAGGCCAAGATTCCTTTTTTTTTTTTTTTTAAACCTGTGTGGATATATAACTGACAAAGACCCATGTATTGAAAAAATCATCCTTCACCTACTGCTCTCAAATGGCACCTTTGTCATAAATCAAATGTGTGTGTGTGTGTGTGTGATGCCTTGATTTCTATTTTCTTCTGTTGTATATTTGCCCATCCTTGCATCAATGCAAACTATATACGTGTGTTGACATATATTCCTATTTTATTGAGTGTTTAAATATGAATATGTTAAAAGTTGAACATCATCCCATTTTCTGCATCTATGAAGATATCATGCGATTTTCCCTTTATCTCTATTAAAATGATGGGCTATATTAATAGATTTCTTCATATGGAGCCACTCTCACATTCCTGGAATTTATCCCAGTAAATCATGATATACTATTTCCTGCAGATTATAACTTTGCTCATGTAGCACACTGATGGTGAAATATATTTCCCCTTTCTCATGTTTATATAAAGCAAACAGGCTTCTACTTAGCTCTGCAGAAATGGCGATATAGAATTGGATGAATCTAATTTTCCTTCCTACACTTTAGTATTTATTTCCTAAAATAAAAAGCAGGGCTTGTTAACCAGACTATGTTGGTTTACCAGTGGTGAAGATATCGTGTCTCAGAGCAAGAAAAAAGAAAATTTCTCCCTCTTGCTGCCTGTCTCAGTGATAAACAAACAAACAAAAAAAGTCTAGAAGGATAAGAATGCCGTTTTTTTCTTTCCAGGTGCATTTCAGGCATGGCTGGGAATCCTTCGGAGGACTCAGCAAGCAGACTCTGCCGGGGGAAATTGCTGTTACATTAAGGTTCTCTCTCTTCTGTACTCTTTCCTTCCCACTGAGTCTCAAAAGTAGACTAGCCCCAGGTTTGATCCTAAAAAGGTCAAAGACATAAGGTAGAGAACAATATTAATATTGTTGTTAGAGGTATAATTCTCGGACATAATTAAAGGTGAACATGTTTTGATCTTTTCCTTTTCCTTTGCAGTGACATTCATTAAAGCCTTTTGTAATTGATTTTTAAAAGCCTGGAGAGAAAGGTCATCCTACTACCATACGATAATATTTCAAACTCTTCTTTGACATTGTGATAGAAAAATAGAGAAGGTGGATTCCCAAGACCTTTCGAGCAACAGTGACTTTTAAAACCTAAGAGGAAAGTCCTCCAAAAAGCTCAGAAGGAACATTCCTATGAAGCCTTTTATGGATGCGCTTTTACCTTCG
>NW_006440135.1:328849-330709 GCF_000325575.1 Pteropus alecto
CAAGTGCAGGCTTCCAACACTCTGAACTGTTCCTTGTGCTGAAACAATGTAGCAGTTTGAGCTCCACTTAGCATTCACAGATACTGATGAAGAAAACTCATTCTTGCAGGAGCTGAGGAATGTGAGGTCACTGACAAGCAGATATTTAGGTCAATGTGTTAATTTCTTAAAACATTTCATATCTGGGACTGAATTCGATTCAGATCATGGAGGAATTAGGAAACAAGGCAGATTTCTTAAATCTTATTCTGATATTCACTGCGGCAGGCTCTGCGTACATATAGGCTTTTTCTCCTATTATCAAAACATTCTATGTTGTTCCTAGAATTAATGTGCTTTATTTTCTGATACCACTGGTGCTCACCTGTTCTTTCGCCTGATAGTTTAAAGATTCCAGATATGTTAATTTTTCTTTTACAAGCCATCTTTTGTAATACATGTATGTCATACCATAGAAAAAGGTAGATTCGACTTATCCATATATTGAGCATAATTTTTAGTATCCTCTGATGGTTAAACTAGAATCCTAAATTTATTCATATCTTGAGACTCGATAACAAAGGATATCTCAAAGTCAGTCTCTGAAGAATTTTATACAAATTACCCTATTTTAATGGAATCATAGTTGAATGTAGCAGGGAAGTTGACTACTTGAAATAAGTCAATGTCAAAAAACATTTCTTGAAATGAAGAAATGGCCATCTTTTCACTACCTCTGGTATTTGTTGTCCTGTAAGGACCAAGTTCAGACTAATTGAATTTTCTAAGAGTTGGATACTTCTGACTTAGTTTGGGAATGTATCCTCCCTCCCCAAAAAAGAACACCTAAATTCGGCTTCAGACATTAGTCGAAGCTAATTGGTGTGTCCCTGGTTTGTTTTGTGCAAGTAAAGATTCGCCCGTTTGCAGACTCACTCACTTGCCCCTTATAACGGTTTATAAAAGAAGGAACTAGAAGAACTCTCTGATTTCCCGCCAATACGCACGTTAGGAAGCTATTCATTCTGGATTTCACTGCCTTCCTCTCATTCTGCAGCTCAGGTGTCGGAATCATCACTAGCTCCCTGCGCCTGGAGGTGTTTCCTGCACGTACCCTCCCCTGTCCGCTGTCCAGACCCCCGACCTACCCTGGGCCGTCAGAGCATGGTCCACCGACAGGAGGTTACTGGGAACCCCTCCCCCCCCCCACGGCGCCTCTATGTTGCTTTATCTGTAAGTTACATGCAAGTGTTTTATGATGTTATGGACATCATAAAACAAGTAAAATGGATGAATTTTTAAAATACTGCCATTTGCAACAACATAGATGGATCCTGAGATTATCATGCTAAGCAAAACAAGTCAGATGGAAAGCCATATGATTTCACTTATATGTAGGATATGAAACCAAAAGCAACAAACGAACAAAACAAACAAAAACTCATAGACACAGACAACAGTTTAATGGTTCCCAGAGGGGGAGGGGAGAGATAGATGAGGATAAAGGGGTTAAATATATGGTGACAGAAAGAAATTTAACTTTGGGTAGAGAGCCCACAATGCAACATACAAGCGATACATTATAGAATTGTACACTTAAAACCTATAACATTTTATTAAGCAGTGTCACCTGAATAAATTTAATTTAAAATGTAAAAAAATAATAAAAACCTTACATGAATACCCCCCCCCAAAAAAAAAGATGACTTGGAAATAAATGTAGGGATAAGCTAGAGACGTTCCCGCCTCAATAGCCCTGCGCACGCGCCTCGATGTGGACCACGTCTAGACTCACCATGGCAACACCCCCTCCTTCTCACCCCGCCTCCTGCCTCAATCCACACCACGCATGCTCCCTAGTCTTTCTGCAATGCCAGTTTG
>NW_006440135.1:330730-337334 GCF_000325575.1 Pteropus alecto
TTAAGACTTTTCTCACAAGTGAGCAGTTTATTTCCACAGTCCTCAGCTTCGAATTAGACCACTTACAGATGAGGCCCCACATTGAACAGACTGCCGTGGGGACCACCTCCCGCCCTCCGCCGCCCCAGCCCGGTCAGACTCATCCTTCCTCAGGCACCGGCTCCAACAGTCTCTACGGAAGTCAACGTATCCCTCTCCAGGCTGAGCCCGTGTGAAAAACTTTTCCTAACATGGGAACTGTATGATGTTTTACGCCCATCGGTCGCTCCTATTCCTGGAGTGAATTTTGCTTTGTGCTTATTTTATAGTTTCTTAGTGAAATAAACAAGCAGACTAAATAAAACAAATGAACAATAAGTAAGTCCAGCGTGGATATATGCTTTTAATCTGTTAATTCATGTTCAAACTTGTACTTTCCCTCAGATGTCTAACATGAAAAATATATAATCCAAAAAAAATTTTTTTAAGTGCGAAATTGGGTTCCAACAGTAATATGTTGCTCACATGTCGGAGTCAGCAGAATCTTCCATTTTATTGTATTTGCTAAAAGAAAACGTATCTAAAAGTAGGAGTAAAAGCCAAAAAGCACATAATATCTGAAGTAGATTATTTAAAAATTATATATATTTTAGTAAAGTCAACATTTTATATGAATTCCATATTCCCCAAAAGGCGTATATGAGAGAAATATTATTTTATTGAGACAACTATATAGGGGAGCTCTTTATTATTTCTTTCCACATCTTTCTTTAAACTTCTCTAGGGTAAGGTAAAAAGGAATAAAGCCACAGTTGGACAGTCTGTTTTAGTGACAGATCTTTCGAACTCACGGCGCTGTGTTTGCTGGAGTTAAAGGCCTATGCACAGTTGGAAGGCGTGATGAAGGATGCACAGGATACTTTCTGACTCTGCCCCAGCAGAGGTGAGCCGGTGAGATCAGCGTTACATCACACAATCATCACAGATACCATCTGGGGTTGACTGAATTTCCTAAAAAGTCTCTTTTTTTTTCACTTTTCCCCAAGGAGTGATGACAATGTCTTATGCGTTAAACGTGTGCAGGTTAGGGTGACATTTCCACATGGGAGTAAATTTATTCATCCCTGAATTTATCCAGTAATCGTTACAGGCGAGGGGGGAGGAAGAGCAGCCCCACGAGCTGGTGGGGCTCAGAGCGAGAGCAGACAGCACAGAAGCACACCCGCGGGCCCGCTGACGCTTTCCTGCGGGGTTCGTGCGAAGTTTCTCCTCCCGGCTCACCAAAGACCACGGCTGAAGCCTGCCTGGTTAGCGGCAATGTTTATTTGGGAGACTCTTGGCGGCCCATTTGGAGAAGTGATGAGACTCACGTCCGAGTGACCCCAGGAAGCCCAGAGACAGCAGAAGGGCGAGGGCAGAACCCCAAACCATGCGCCATGGCAACGGAGGTGCGGGGGCGGGGGGGAGGGGAGGGGGAGGATGTCAGGAAATTGGGAAGGCTTTGGACTTGTCATGGAATTTGAGATTGAAGGAAATCCTTTATTACCTGAGATGATGACAGAATATCAGCATCGAAACGTGTCCACTTCTTCAGTTTGTCCTTACATGCAATGAGCAGCACTGTACCTTTCCTGGACACAAAACAGCGCAAAAAAAACCTCAAAGACCACAGCGATTCCATTGTGACTACTACAGAGATGGCCAATAAGGGGCCAGGCCATTAATGATGTGTGTGTGGTTTCTATCTGTGCTCAGATTATTACGGCTAAGTCTTCAAGAGCCGTAATATAAAAATTATCGTTGCCGAAATCAGAGATTCCTTTCTTGTCTTTACAGTGCGTCATGGCATAGCTCACATGGAAATTGATCGAGCTGAGGAAACTGGGGTTTCTCAAAAATGACACAGTTTGTGTTTGGTCACATCGCTCTGTAAGCTGAAGTTGTGACAATACCACATACCTAGAAAATCTATTTGCAATCACCCAAATTTCCTAAAACATAAAAAACACACTTACCCCGAAATTTTGAAAGACAACTAATTCATATGAAAATGAACAATAAGAAGGGGAATTCAGTGTGAGTTAAACTATACCATCTGCTTTAAATCTGATTTTCGAGGAGCTGATGAGACCCCCTTACTAGGACGTTTCAGTAATGTGGCACTGAGCCATGGGGCTGTCTATGACATTCAGCATAATAGAGCATAGGACCACGAGAAGATGGGAATGAGAATTTTGCAAAGAACGGAATGCCTCATATGGAAAGACACATGACCTCTGGATAAAAGATTTAAAAAGAAAAAGAATAAGAGGTGTGTTTAAATACACGCCCTCATACCGTGTCACATGTGTCCCAGGCATAACTTAATAGATTCCAGTCATATAGCTCCAATCATGTGGTTCACTTTATTGTTATAACTACACACTGTTTTCTCTGACGAGGTTCTGCTGCCGCCCCACAAAGGAGACACAAAATTTTATTGGGTAATAAACTAAGATTAATCCATTAACTTTTCCAGGCAATCTTATTTAAACGCTCTCATGCTGGGATAAATACTCAGTCAAATCTAAAATTCATTTAACGCAGATCTGGGTTGACCTTTGCACTCCGAGGTGTGCCCAGCCCCCAGCCAGCTGGTTCATCCTCAAGGAGTCCGTCCTGTCCTTGGCCCTGGTGTAGCTGGGTCTCACCCAGCGCTGTGCCAGGACTGAGCTCAGAGACAGCTCTCCCCCTGCCCCAGCCCAGACCACCTCCCCGATGCTCCAGCCTGTGCGGTCCAGGTGTCCTCAGGGTCACAGCCTGGCCTGGGCGCTATCTACTAATGCGTTTGCTGTATTACATCTCGGGAATTATAACACGAGAATGTGTTATATAATTAAAGAGCATAAATCCATGGTAACTAAACTTTTTATGAGTGGTCATGATGTTAACCAATATTCCCTCTTTCAGTGGTTAAAATGAGTTAAATTTAAATTCTCATTATTAAAGAACTTGGCAGTTGAGATCAGGTGCATTCAGGGTGATCTTGAGATTATCACGCTAAGGAAAATAAGTCAGACAGAAAAAGTTGAGAACCATATGATTTCACTCATATGTGGGATATAAAACTGAAAGGAATAAACGAACAAAACAAATAAACAAAAACTTATAGACAGAAAAACCAGAGGGAACGGGGGAAGGGGCAGATAGATAAGGACAAAGGATGTCGAATAATATGGTGACATAAGGAGACTTGACTTTGGTGGTGAACGCATAATGCAATACACACATGATGCATTATTGAATCGTACACTTGAAATCTATATCATTTTATTAACCAATGTCACCTCAATAAATTTAGTAAATAAATAAATATTTCCAAAGAAAGGGGAAAAAAGGACTTACCAATATAAACTCTCACCCAGAGAAAGGATGAAAAAGGCATCATTAAAATAGACGCATATACGTGCATATATATACATATATTTTATATTGCTATTTTTCTTCAAATATAAGCATTTTTATCTCACAATTTCTTCTTTCAAAAGGACATATAAAAGATACAAAAAGGAAAATCTTTGGATTGTTCTTGAGCATGGTATTCTCTCAATTCTTAAAAAAATTATTTGAGATTTTCGTGATATGAAATATGATAGAAAACAGCAAAGAAAATTTAAAATGATAAAAATCTATTTAAATAGAAGGAATAGGAGAAGAACAATTGAAGACATTTAATACATTAAATTACGTAATCGAACATTGAATTTATGGTTTAATGTCCTGGGATATACATTAGATCATATGATTCTCACAGCGGGGAAAAGTCCAGCCCTGCATGACAGGCACACAGTCCTCAGACCTCTAGGGAGAAGAAACAATCCCCAGCGTCCACTCAGCCCAACCAGCCCCAGGCTGAGGGAAACATGGACCCGAGGGGTGGGGTCAGCATCACAACACTGAATTTCAATAGACTCAGTTATCAGCAGAAGTCACTGGTCCAACTTCGTAGTGGACATAGCAATCCCATTGATATTTTGAGAAGGACTAAATGAATACAATAACTAAATGTCACTGCAGGGTGGCAGCATGATAAAATCTAAAGCACGTAATTTGACATGGAAAGGTGATCTTTTCCTAGAATGGAAATCCTGGAAAAGTCATTAAATGGGATGTCGTTGTCAATTAACTTTAACCAGCGTGGTACTCTGCAAGAAGCCGGCGACCTTCTCCAGGACCTAATGGATCCAAGGTGATTTGTGTTTGAGCCTCCCAGAGCCTCTCACACACCGACGTGCACACCAGACAGATGCACAGCCGTTGTGTGTTGGCTTACCGATCGAAGGAGCGAACAATGGAATGAGGACTTGAGTTACAGTGGGACTTCCATGAGACAGACACTCTCCTGGGCACCCAGCAAATGTTACCTTATGTAATTAAATCTTGATGACAAATCAAGATTTTATCCCATTTTACAGTTTTCCCAAAAGAAAACACGAGAAATTAAATTACTACTTACCAAAGGTCAAACTGTTCATGAGCTGATCATGAGCATAAAATCATGCTCATAATTTACTATCATCCACACTAAATATATATATACTCACACATGGCATATGCACATGTATATATGCGTGTGCCTCTGTGTGTGTAAGTAAATATTCTTTGACTCCACAGCTTGCTCTACTCACTCTGTCATTCGTCTCCCTTTATTACAAAATATCATAAAATAGTTGTCTATATTAGGTGTCCCCACGTTTTCTTTCTCTCATTCTCACTAGAGAATTACTCCAAATCAGGTCACATTGCTGCTTGAATGTCATTTAGAAGACTTTGTCTCTGTATGACTATGCCACCAACTCGGTTAGGTCCATTGTTTTCATTTTCATTTTGTTTTCAATTGCTGATTGCTTTTTGTTTTAGTTTTATTTCATACTTGTGTAAACTAATTATTTGGCTTCAAAATTAAATATACAAAAAAGGTATAGCTTCCATCTCTTTTAAATTTTAAAATGTATATTTTATTTTTTCCAACAAAGAAATATGTAGGTGTGTGTGCGTACATATGTATACGTATATACTTGTGCATGTGGTTGTGTATTTGTGTATATATTGTATTATTATACGTGTATGCATGTAGTATATAGGTATATTTGCATGTGCATGTGTACATATATACATACATAGCCAATTCTGTTAGGCAAACAGTAGCAGACTCTAACGCTTTATCATTCGACTTGGAAATCATTCCATAGTACTACATAAATGTCGTTCCTTACATATTTTTATGGTATTGTAGCACTTTACTGTGTGGATGAGCCATATTTTATTCAACCAGTTCCCGATTACTGAAAATTTGAGAGGTTTCCAATATTTTGCCACTACTTTTGTATGCTTTTAATAAAAATCCCTGGAGTTAAACTCGGAACGTATTTACTTTGGGAAAAATCATGTTCCCTCAGTCTGATCCAGCAACAAAGGGAGTAATAAAAAAAAGAAAGGTTTTTTTTTTTTTCTATCAAGAACAATGAGTAAAATAGTTGTGGATTGATCCAGCGTCACATCTGTGGGTGCACTAACTTTGGCTTTTGGGTTAGTCATTTGTGAGAACATTCAGCCCAGCGGACCTGTCTGAAGGTGCGTGGCAAGCGCAGTGAACTCCGGGGTGAAACCAGGGACTGAGCGAGGAAATTCTGGGGTTGGCAAGTGACGTGGCAACTTTCCAGCAAGTGACGGCCACTCCCAGGCTCCAGGGTGCAAATCGGCTCCCCTCGTAAAGAGTTAAGGTAAGGATTCAGTGAGACGGTGCTTATCTATCACCAGCCACAGAGAGGGGAAGAATGGGCCCCCTGCAGATGCCGGGTTGTTATTATGATCATCTGCCACGCCCACGAACGCTTTGCATTATCTCTATTGCAACCAGTTTTTGAAAGTCCGGATGCATGCTTTAAGTTGAACCCTTTGGCTTGATTTCTTTAGCTGACTTCATGTTTGCACGCTTTCATTCCTGTCACCTTTCAGAAACATTCAAAAGCTTAGGCCTCTGGTGGCTAAGTATCAGACCAGCGTCAAAGCGCTGGAGCGAAATCTTCCCACGTGAGGACTCTGTCTGCATCTAAGCCCGAATTATCCCCTGACCGACAGCATCTGTTTCACTTAACGTGCGTGTCGGGTTTACAAGAATCTCTTCAAGTGAGGTCTTAGAGGGAAATCTACAGTATTACAAACATTTACTTATGTAGAACAAGCTCCACGGAATTGATTAGAATGATTTATTTTCATGGTTATTGGTAGATACATGAGAATTCACCTGCAAGGCTTAGAAAATCTTTCGGACAATATGGTTTAAAAACTAATCGGTGAGAACGAGTCTTTGGGGAAGGTAGGGTAAGCGTTTATATAGTTTTCTTCTTCCATTTGGGTCAGAATTTTCATTAAATTAGAATTCTATATGCATCTCCCAAAGGCATTATAATTTAAATTGAACATTACTACATTGTTATACTAAGCAATATCTCATTTTCTAAGATATTCCTTGGCTCCATCCAATATATTTTAGTTATTTTCACTGAAAAGTCATGACTTATGCAATTAAAATAATTCTACTGAGGACTATGTTTCAATATGAGTTTTCTGTATGGCAGCAGAG
>NW_006440135.1:337346-342224 GCF_000325575.1 Pteropus alecto
AGAGCAGCACAGGATTCTGAAATGGTTTCCGGTTCAGAGACTTTCGTGGACTCAGCTACTTCTTATTTCTCAAGTCGGGTTCCCGAAACTTAATATTTAGTAAAAAAAATTGACAAAGACTTTTCAAATTATGCTTATAATTGGAACTATATTAAAACGTTTTTCTTAAATTAAGTGAGGACTTATAATTTGCAAAACATCTAATCTGTGATGGTAAACTCAGGAATTGAGTGATGGTCTAGAAGGTGAGACACTTCTCTGATGATGCTAAGGTCTGGAATTGACCAGTATTTATACTTTCCCTTGACACTACTGATGGAAAACAAGATATAAAATTGAAAGCAAGGACAAAGGATTTATCAGATGGATGGAATTAGTGACTCACTGAGTCAATAACATAAACATGGCCCAATTCAAATCTGTTTGTAAATAAACAGGAAAAACCTTGTACTTGTTTTGAGGAGCCTGGATGGTCTACAGCCATGATGAGAGAATGAAATAAAAAGAGATAAAAAAAAAATACTCTCAAAATCCATTGAGAAAATCACATTGCTGCCCACAGCCTCTGATGTATGGGTCTTATTTCCCATCATTATAAATATCATTAATGCTTATTAAATTAGTCAACATTACTTTAATAAAATCACAATTAATATTAAATACTTATTAGAGAGACTTTGAAACTACTCCATCGAAATAATCAGTTGGCATCCAGTTCTAACATTAAAATATTTGATGAGAAGAATGATTCCTAGCAACTTTTAATATTTCTGGTAAACTTCTTAAAACTTTTCTCTTTTCTAGCTTAAGCCTATTCTTTCATCTTGTCTCTTGATTGATAATTTGATCACAGATATTCTTTTTATGGTTAATTCCCTCAACTTCTTTGTTTTCATTTTGAAAGTAGTTTTGAGTATTTAATGTAATATTGTATTTAACAGAGTAGCTCTACATTTGATATAGTGTCTCTGATAAGGGCATGAAATTCTTTTTCATTAAATTTATTGAGGTGACATTGGTTAATAAAATTACATAGGTTTCAAGTGGACAATTCTATAACACTTCATCTGTATATTGTGTTGTGTGTTCACCACCCAAAGTCACATCTCCTTCTGTCACCATATATTTGAACCCCTTCACCCTTAACTACCTCCCCGCTTCCTCTCTGGGAACCACTGAACCGTTGTCTGTGTCCCTGAGTTTTTGTTTGTCTTATTCATTTGTCGCTTTCGGTTTCATATCCCATATATGAGTGAAATCATATGGTTCTTTCTGTCTGACTTATTTTGCTTAGCATGATGAGATTCTCAAATTAACATTTGATTGACATTAAAATAGAAGCTTTTCCCGTGACGTAAAAGAATTTCATATAGATCACTTTATGAAAGACATTTAAAATCTCACTAAAATTTCCCATTGTGTTCTTTCATTGTGTTCAACTTTATGTCATTTTTCTTTATGTCCTTTGCTATTCTTTTTGGCATGTTTCATACAATTCAAATGTGCTACAGTTAAAACCAGCTGTATTCGGGCCATGACCGTGCAGGGAATCTGAAGAATGCTAAATAATTGACAGATTGCAAGAAGAGTACCAACCCCGATGACAGAGGACATATTACGCCCAGTTGGGGCTGTAGAGGCAAATAGCGAAAGGCAGAGAGCTATTTCAAGACTGCACTTAAAGCCATTTATCACAGAACAGCTCAGCATCCTGCTCACAATTTAAAGAAAACATGTCACGTTTACCTACTATAGTGAACATGAAACCGCTGTGAAAAGTCAGAAAAATATTTACAGGGTCACTGCTAGAGACTCGGGCACACACAGGGTTTCGGAAATACAGTAGGAAAGAAGGAACTATTTCAGAAATATATAGAAGGAAGGGAAGAAAGGAAGAAATACTGGATATTTGTTTATAATTTAGATGGTCTTGTTGGAACAACAAAATACAAACCAATTCTTCAAATACCGTATTCTTCAGATCTTGGTTCATTCTTAAACTTTCTCTTTGTTGACATTTGCCCCAAATTCCTCCATTTCCTTTCAGGTTTGGTGAGCATCCTTTGACAAATTACTTACCTCTCTTTTTGTACCTTGTGTTTCAGCAACAGTTAGCTGCCTTTAGTTACAGACCTATCATTTCTTTTTTTGCTCACCACTTTTCTTTCTTTCTTTTTTTCTCTTTCTTTCTTTCTTTCTTTCTTTCTTTCTTTCTTTCTTTCTTTCTTTCTTTCTTTCTTTCTTTCTTTTCTTTCTTTCTTTTTCTTTCTTTTTTGACTTTCTATGTTCCTTTATATGAATTAGACAAAATAGATATATCGCCCAGATGTGAATTAGTAGCTTTATGGAAAATGGCCTCTGTGTAAGCTTGGAGTCATTTTTCTCTGAAGTTGATACACAATTTTAACATGACTTGTTGAAGTCATATTAAAAATTCATTTTTCTAAAATTACCGCTTTAAAAATCTTTAGCATTGGAATCTTTTAAAACTATGAAAGATTTGCAGTATTTATATTTATTCAGCATTTTGCCACATCACTTTCTCTTGTGTTGGTGCTAATGGCATCATGTCACCACAGAATGTCTTGCAATTAACCAAATAGTCTATGAAATCAGGGGTTCTCTGCGCATCCTTGTATGTTTAATCATCGGTTAATTAGAAAATATTTGTGCACACACTTATTTACTCATGCAATACTTGCCTAAAGTTTTTGATAGTAAATCAGTACTTAGTGAATTTTAAATATGTACAAATTATTATATAAGGTGTCTTTGACCTAGTCTTTGACCTCTACACTGTGAAATTTGGGATGTAATAGGAAAAAAATTTTTGAGTTAGATGACAAATTCATCTAAGTTCAATTAATATCTAAACATTTTGTATCCATTCAAAGTGGATCATTTATTTCAGTAATTCATGTAGCCACTTCCAAATAAACTAAAAGTCACGGGACAGTAAGGTTACTGAGGGCAGGAGGCTTTCTGAGTGATTCATCAGGAAAAGTGGGTCAGAGGTGCCCCAGGATTACGTGAAATTACACATAAAGATGGCCATCGAAGAAAGGGTAGTTATTCCCGTTAGGGAAATTACGCCTTTGGTCCCTGGTCTAACAGATATTTCCTGAGCTTCGCCTAAGCTACAAATGCCGCAGAGAGCATGGCCTCCAACGATGGTGGGTCTTGCTCCTGGTTACACAGAGCAGCACACTGAGCAAATTCAAGGAGCGGGAATGGAGGGAAGCGATCTTGGAAGCCACGTGTATTCCAATTGGGAGGAGATTGTGAACAAACACCGTTGGCACGAAAAAAACGAGAGAAATCGCAGGCAGAATAAGGAGTATCTCGAGCACTGCACATTACTCTCTCAAATCCGTGTAAACTGATCTAATCAACGCAAACATTATCGTTCATTTAGTCCACCGAGTTCTAAGGGCTTTCCCTCAGAAGTGATGGCCACTTTTGAGTGCGATGGTTAATCGTGGTTCTGTTTCTAGGAAACCCTAACCAATACACAGAGTCTTCAAATATCGGAGAAATTTTCTAGAACCTTAAAGAGCTGACTCTGTACATTGTGCTCTTATATATCATATTTAGGTATTAATAAATGAAATTAATGATCAACTTTTGGGCCTTAAGTGATGTCAGATATGACTAATTAGTATAGAATAATTAAGCAAACTATCGTTGCTTCCAAATATATCTGAACAACATGAAGGGTTGTTACTTTATGAGTCATCATCACCTCGCTGCCCACCATCCATCCCGGCACCATTTTGTACAAACGAAAGGATTCACTAGAATCTTTATTAATCTAACCAATCCTTTAAAAAAAGTCATGCTGGCTACAGACTTAATTTTCTCTTTTTCCCCAAGACTGTTTTAATGGTCAACTCCATTTTACAACTTTGCAAATATTATTCTCTCTAAATTCTTTCTCATTCCACTTGCAAGCTGGCTACTTCTTTTGAGTCCATCTCTTTCTTGTAGTAATTTATTAAACATGCTAATGACAAGCAACACGCACAAGCAACGTTAATTTTGAAAGCGCATCATCCAGACTCCAGGGTTGCCAGAGAAAATGGAGGCTGTCCAGTTAAATTCAAGGTTCAGATAAATAACATTTTGTTGTTGTTGTTGTATTTGTATGTCACTAATACTGCATGGAACCTACTTACACTAAAAAGTTATTCATTGTTTATCTAAAATTCAAGTTAAGAGAATGTCCTATACTTTTGTTTGCTAAATCTGGCAATCCTATAAGAACCTCAGTTTCACTGGGCACATAATAGCTTCCCAGTTATCACAGGTGGTAAGTTCGCCAAGTATTTCATAGGTCATAGGTCATGGCTATAGAACTATGACTTTGTCTGGAGCTGAAGACAAGGACAAAAGTCCAGGCCAAACTGACAACCTGTTTTGCTGGGACATGAAATAAGTCACAATCACCCATATTCACACTGCTAGTTATAAAATGTATTACATTAATTTTGTTATTTATCATAAATGCTATCAAACTGCATGTGTTAATTTATTGTGTAACTCTTTAACATTATATGGTTTAAAGATTTTTTCGTGGCGGTCCAAGAAATGAGTTATCACAATTTACTTAATATTTATTTTTATTTTACCCATTCATAGTAGTTAATTTTAATATGTTTATAGTTATAATTTGTTAACTTGCAACTGTCAAGTTTTGTAAAAGTAGATTCTATTTTAACTCTTTCTCTTGTAATAGCCTAATCATATAAAATTATTTGTGGATTTAAAATTATTGTTTTAGCTAAATTATCTTTAGAAGCATCAAATTACTAGCGATTTACATTTGTTTGGTGAGATCATATATTAACTTACATGTTAAATATAGTTATAAATATATTA
>NW_006440135.1:342284-352470 GCF_000325575.1 Pteropus alecto
AATATAGAATATTTATCATATCTATATACATTATATATTATATATAGTCTACTTATAGTCTACTTAAGTAAAATTTAAATTAGCGGTATAACCATTACAAAGGTATTTCTTACTTAGATAAAATTTACACAAAGAGGCATTTCCTATGTGCATGGTGCTGTTATGAATAAAGCCTTATCAATTCAGTGAGTATTAGTTCAGTTCCAGCGATTAAGCTAAACAGGGTCAAAGTAAATCAGCCTTTCAAAAATAATAACGTGGACCTAATTTCATTCCGTTTCTTTTGCTGAGATTGAGTTTAATAAATCAAGAGCAGGAAATTATTTTCACATTTAGGTTATTCAGATAATTAATTAAATCTAAATTCAGATGCATCCTAAAGAAGTACCCTAGAGATATTGAAATATCAAGATCCAAAACCTTCCTCATAGCTTGCTACATTAGACCTAATGTAACAAATAGAAAGACTCATAATACAAGCAGAAAAGTTCTGGATTACAGCCAATGAATAGGATACTGGCCACTCCAGGCAAGATTTGAAGCAAATAAGTTTCATCGTAACCTGTCTTATGAATTTTGAGCTTTGCTGGTGTCAGCTATTAAATTTAAACTTGCCATTTCTGAATTTATTCTACAATATCTTCAGAGCAGTACTGAGAAGATCAGAAAAATCTGATCTTCTAAAGACATAAAAAAGACTGAGAGCAATATATATTTGATACGATATCAGATTTCACTTTTGCTTTTTTTCTGTGAAAATGAATCCAAAATCCATTCAAACAAAATTAATGGAATATAGAGTTTCAGCCTAAAGTCTCTGGAAGATTCTAAGAAATGTAGTTTAGCTTTCTATCTATTCATTTTCCCCTTTTCAAGTCTACCTAGATGAAATGCAGGCTTGAGACAGTGCAGAAAAAAGAAAAAGAAAAAAAGAAAAAAAACTAAAATAGACACATAAACCCGATCTCCTAGGCCTCTTGAAAATTAATGAGCGGGAAGATTTAATTTGTTCAAAGCGGATTACGGTCTTTACGAAGGCATGATTGCTAAGAATATCCTTAGAGATTTGTCTTAACCTTGTGACAACAGCGTAGGACTTTTAGGCTCCTTGACCTTAAAAGAATGTCCAGGTGGGGACACCTGAGTGCATCTTTGTCCCTGAGCATCTGCTGTAGCGAACGAACGCTCTGGGGGTGGGAAGGGAAGAGCAAGATGAAGATGGCGGAGTGGACAGAGGGAAGGCGGAGATGCCCTTCATCCGCGACCCCTTTAAGCACCAGCCCCTGTGGATTCCGTTACCACGAGCCACCACGCTAAGGGTCGGCCAGCCTCAGGGACCTGAGGCCCAGGATTTCTGAGCTTTGATTCCTCCTGAAACGACTCTTCCTGACTGTGTGCACGCGAGACTTTGTAAATGGTCACATTGCTTTTCACCTCAGGCTCAGGAAGGTCACGGTCTCATTGGGAACAGTCTTGAAAAGCAAATAAATAAATCGGGAGAGCAATAAAAAGCAAAAGGGGAAAGGGAGCTCTAACTGCTGCTGCCTTTTTACTTTGTACGACCAAATTCCGACCTGCGGTGGCAGCAGATGGGTACGTCCCGCTGTGTGCGCTGAGGGGAATCAAATGAGACCATTTACCTTGAGCCAGATAATCTTGACCTGGGGAACATTTAAATGTAAGAAACGGAGATCACCCATCCCTAATCAAACAGAACGAGGCCAAACGTGGGAGGTCTCCTTTGCACTTTTGACTTTGCTAAGAGAATGGTGCTTAAATGCTCTATTACTTTGGAGTTATATCCCAAGATAGAGTCATCTGGGGTAAATAAATAAACTCCGTAAGCAGAATAAAAGTCAGAAACGCTTCTCACTGGTGACTTTCTTTCACTGCTGGGAATTTTTAATACTAAATTGAGTGAACGTAGAATATTGAGCTGGGACGCTCAGCTCATCTCGCTGATATTAATTCTCTCCAATGTGCCACAAAGAGAGGAGCCCACCGAGACGTGTCCCCTCCGCCCACTTAATGCACGACCGGCTCGCGATTGCCTGGCCCGGCTCCCCCAGCCCATTCACTCACCTTGCTGCTCTGTCTTCTGCACATTTCCCCGGCCTGACATTGTCAGGTGTCCTACAGAAGCTCGCTTTGTGCAGAGTGCAGCATGTAAGGGAAAGGCATTCAAAATGGCAGCGTATTAAATCGTGATGAGATTGCAAACTTATCATCCAGTTTTTGTCATTACTCTTTCAACTTCCTGACCTCTGGCCTCCTCAGGGTTGATGAGAAGCTCTGTGGCCGTCACCCCAGGCTCTTCCAGCCGTGTCCGCACCTCGTCGTCCTCATTATTGCCACTCCCATAAATTTGCCCGACCTTGAAAACTGCGGAGGGCGTTGGTATGATGACCATGGGCTACTTTTTCTTGCAGGTGCTGGTTCCGGCCTCGGGCAAGATAGTTAAACTCACTTGCCAAGGATGCTGTTTAACGGTTGCTAAATTTAGTCAAAACTAGCTTTGTTTTTTGTTTCTTATTTTTTATATCGTCAGTATATCCAGATACAAGCATGTTCTAAAAGCCAGATCATTGTAATTGTCCAAGTTTCTTTGACAATTTTTCTGTCACTCCACGGAGGGCTTTACCACAGTTTTCCTGTTCTGTGATCACGATATCCTAGCTTGGAGGAGTGTTTGCACCACACCTGCAGGCGACACCTGCAGGCGACACCTGCAGGCAACACCTGCAGAAGACAGCAGTACTGAGGCCGGTGGCCGGAAGGGCTAATGGTGCATGCTCTGTCTCAGTGGGTCATTGGCAGGTCACCGGGAAGGATTTAGGGAGTCATTGAACTATTTTCGGATCCCTAAAATCTCATCACGTACGTCTCCACTTGCTTATCCACGTGTATTAAAATCGATTTCCCGATTTTCAAAAAGTAATAAAAAAATAAAATTCTATAAAAACCATGCAGTATTTTAGAAAATAGAAAAATCTGATTTTTATATTATATTTTATTATAATACCATAAAAGTTATTGTTAAGGATTTAAAAACGTGTACCTCAAATCCTAAACTCCTTATATAGTACATTTCATGTCTATATATTTTTCCCTAAGTATAAATTAAGCACATACTTTACGTCACTATAATAAAGTGAACCAAGAATGTTGCCTTCTTTCTTCAAGAATTATTAAGCCATAGACGTTTTTCTCAATTCTTAGATTATCTTCTGAATTATCATGTGTATACGACCTAACGACAGATTAGGATTTAACCATTTTCTGTTGGTTGGATTAAAATTCTGTTTACAGACATAAAAATTCCCTCTAGAACATTCCTACCTTTCCAGTCAAAACTGACACACGTTTGATTCTTTCCATATACACATTAGGATCATTTTCATTGCCACCTTAATCAACATGTCAAAACATCAGAATATGATTTATCTCTAAAAATACGGCTGGTGGTATTTCTTCATCGCTCGGAGCCAGTGGTCTTGGCTATTTCCAGCTTTTTTCCTCTACAGCGGCTCCCAATTTTTGCGATAGAGGGAGGGGACGTGGAGGTAGAGAAGCTCCACGTGATGCAGAAGCAGTTGGTATTCAGGCAACATCCCTCGTGGGGAGCTGTAGCTTTGTTACAGTCATAGGCAGATGGCCGACTCTGTTCCTTAATGCTTCTCTCAGATTAATATTCCATCATTAACTCAAGGTGTTGGCATTCAGTACAGCGAGAGCACTTTGGTTACCGTGTAACGAAGTATGCCACTTTAGCAGGTATATTATACATTAAAGAGGTAAAATCCTGGTGGGGCAATATTTTTAATAACTAGTAATGATGACTCCAAAATTACACCATTATCCCTTGAAAATGAGGGTCAGAAATTGCTAGGCTTCTTGCAGCCAGGAAGGCCTTCGGTCTCTGGCACCCCACCGGTTTGCTCACGTGGACCCATTGGGGTAGACGCTTCTCCAACTACACGTAGAGATACGGCTTTATTCGGGGGCAATGCCATTGGCTGCAGGTGTTTTGCTTGGCTGTCTTCTCCGATGGGGAACCGCTGGTTTGCCGTGTGCAGTCACGTTTTGGAATTGCATTCACAAACGCCGCTTCATCAGACCGCGCCGCGCTTTCACAGACATCATCACGGAATGTCCACGTCTCTTCTAAGTGGCCGCCCTAGTGAGGAAACGTCCGTTTTGATTCTCACACGAGGTGAATAGATACTGAGACCCAAAAGAGGGAACGTTTATGGCAAAACAGAAGGTAAACCTGGAAACTGCCGGTCAGCTCTCTGAGGCAAAGAAGCCCCCACGTCTTCATCAGGGCATGACGCCGTCAAAGATCCGGGGACAAGAGTCTGGAGACTCCCACCAGCCCACATTCTTACACCTGCTCCGTAGCCCCAGAATGAAGCTCCAAGCAAGCATTGGTGCCCAGGACGTGCCAGCCAGGGCTCAGAGCCCTGACGTTGTCCTTCCACAGTTTACAACACGGTCCCCAAAATGAGCAAGTCCCAGCGCTCCTCGGTGCCACCCTGCCCGTGTGGGGCATCCTGCCCTTGCCAAGATTCTTTAACATTCTTTATTGCTGGGAATCCTCATCTCTCTCTACGGCACTGCAGTCCCATTTCCCTGGGCCCCGCCACCTCCCTTCGGTCTGACCTGCGTCAGCCAAGGCCTCTCCTCACAGGTGGGGTCCTGCTGGATCCTGACGCTGCAGAGCTGACATCTGAAACTGCACTGCTGTTCTTGGATCCCTTGTTCTTGTGAGGCTTTTACTCAGCTATTCCGATGAGTAAATGAAGACAGCACCCCCTCCCCTTCTGCTAGTCGTTCATATTATGCATACTTCTCCCAACCCTTTTCCAAACGTTTTTCTGTTACTGTGTTGTTTTGTTTCTTGTATCATTTTTTTTTTTTTTTTAAGGTAGGTGAATCCACCTATCTCATCATTTAAGGCTTCTGGTCAATGATGACAAAGGCCTTCTACACTTCGAAATTAATTTTTAGCTATATCATATGTTTGCAGTTTTTATTTTTCAAGGATACAACTGGAATTTATTTTGCTATAAGACATAGGGATACAACGTTCATTTCTAGATAGCTAGGAAGCTGTTTTGGGTACATGCACTTAATAATCAATATTTTCCTACTGATTTGAAAGGACAATTTTTTTTCCCCTAAATATCTCCGCGTTTTATTTTATTTCTAGATTCCGAACGTTCTAGTAATTTTTCACTCTCTTCATGCGCTAGTTTCACACTATTTCAATTAGTGTCACTTTCTGTTACTTTTTTATTGCGAAATAATTGACATACAACATTGTTTAAGTTTAAGGTGTGCAACTGTTGATTTGATGCTTGTTACCAGAACAAAAGTCCATCTTCTCCCTCCCCCCAAATCAAAGGAAAGACACATGCAGGTTTGTAGCAAAAAGACAAGACGGAAGGATTTATTTTGGGGTCTTGCAAGTTCCGGAGACACAGGCAGGCTGTTGCTCTCAAGGACCTGGCCCCCAGCTGTCTCGAGAGTGCAGATTACACAGAGAAAAATCAGTCGTCATGGAAACTAAAGGAGCCTGGGTCTTTGATAGCTCTGTTCGGTTCTGAAGCCAGCCTGGCGCCTTGCAGTCTGGTCCCGTGGAGGTGGGGTGCTTGTTCTGCCTCGATGGGCCCGAGCTGGAACACATCTAAGGCTTAGCTGTCATCCTTAGTGTACCCGAAACTTATTGTTCCCATGATTATAGACCTGAGGCTCCGTAAATTTTATATCCTAAGGCTTAATGATTAAAGAACAGGAAGGGAGGGTAGAAAATGCGTGTAAATCACAATGCCATTATCTGGGCAGAACCAGCTTGAATCAGAAAAAAACTATACTAAAGAAATGAAACGAAGTTTGTATGCGGTTACGGTGCAGTTACACGCATTTACGTGTGACAATATGATTACACCGCAGCATTCGCTAAGGCCTCTGTCGTGTCGCATAATTACCATTTCTTTTCTGTGGTGAGAACATTTGAGATCTGGTTCTTGGCAACTACGACGTATATAATACAGTATTGTTGACGGCGAACACTATAACGCTGTAAATATCTGGTATAATTATTCAACTTTATTAGTCTTCCTTTTTGGAAGTATCCTACATATTCTTGCACACTTGTCTTCCAAGAGAACTTTAAATCAGATTATGTATGTGCAGAAACAAAATTGCCTCTGCATTGACTGGCGTCCGCTGAATATTATGTGCGAGCAAATTTACGAAAACTGGCTTCTTGACAATAACCTTTTCTTTTTCAGCCCAGAAGTAGGATATACATTTCCATCTGTCTTCTCTTGTGGCCCTCAGTACCATTTTAAAGATTTATCCTTCTACATTGTTGACATGCTTTGTAAAGTTTACAGTGAGTTATTTTACCTACTTGTATTAGTCTAATAAATGAGACCTTTCACTCCAATACATTTACTAACTGTTAATTGTGTTTTATTAGATTATTGATTTTATATTAATTTTGTACTCCGTCGCTTACTGAATTCCGTAATTGATTTTAAGTGTTTTGACTTGATTCTCTTATATGTGCTTTCCACGCAGACCTGCCTCTTCCAGTTCCTAAAACTCATCATTTATTTGTGTTTTTTTCTAATACGCATGCAACATAAATTTCTGTTTTCTGTCAACCAATATTTTTATAGATATACTGATTCGTGGAGCTACCTCTTAGTTTCTGGCATGTAAATTAGAAAATTAGAATTTACCTTCTCCCCTCGCTCTTGCCTGCCTCTAAAAAGCATTGTGAGAATTGAACAGGTAATTCATCGGAGTTAGTTTTGACTGTTACAGGAAATGATTCCACATAAGTACTAAGGATTAGGGTAGAGCTTTGTCTCATTAATATTCAGAAATGAAAAGAGATCATAAACTAAGAATAGTAAGTAGGCCTGTGTATTTCAGAAACTGACACTATCTATGGAATGGAGATGTAGGTGTTTCATAAATGATGTAGATTAGTACAGCAAATATGAGGATGTGGCTTAGAGAAAAATTTAAATAATATGCATTAATATAAATGAGGGCAGTGTTTTGAAAAAGAGAACACAGCCATAAGACATGCTGGGCATTGTAAGACGAGCATTTGCCAATAAATCTAAAATGTCACCAGCTTGAAACGTAGACATATTTCGTCCTGGTTTGCAGCCCCCAGGCAGGCTAGCAGAAGCCACTAAGCCTTTCGGGTATGAAGGGTTTCTCAAAAGATAAAGTCTTATGTAATTGCCCAAGATCTAGAAATCTCCATAAAGTCAGGGAAGCTGCTCCTGGCGTCTGAGCCCAAGGCGGGAAGTCGGTGGCGGTCTCTCTTTTTCAAAACACAGGCTTCATTTATATTGACTGACACATACGATTTGACTTTTTCTCTAAGCCATGTCCTTGCTCTTCACACTGGGAAGCTGCCTCGGTAAGTAGGATTCTCTAGGGTTCCCCCCAAACCTTCACAGCCAGTGACAGTGAAGTGGCTGACTATTCGCAAGAGCCTGCCAGAATGCCCCAAGGAAACCTGTGTCTGCTCAGGCGCCTGGCTATCACGGAATTCTTCTCTCTAGAAAATTCGAACCTGCAGCCCTACAAGAAAGAGATTCTGGGCACTGCATTTCCTGGCCTTGCGGAAACACAGAGATCTGAGAAAAGGCAGTGGCGTTGCTGAGTTAGCAAAATACAAGGCTGTAAAAGTGCAGAACAGCACAAGGCAAGGGATGCTGGCCGGTGTGCCGCTCCCCGCACGTGAAGCTCAGGAGCCGTGGTCCTCGCGCCTTGTGGCTTTGCTGTCCCCTGGCACCCTGAGTCCTCAGCATCCTCCCGCAGGCGGTCGGAAGAGTAGAGTGCCGTCTTGGATTTGGAAGTGATCACATCTCTTCCCCTCACTGCCACCCAGACCTGAGACGGGGCTTGGAGGTGTAGGCACAAAGGGGAGATACTCATGGTGGAAAGCAGACAGCAAGATTGGCAAATAGCGCTTTGGGGATAAATAATTAAAATACAGAAGTTCAAATCCACTTTATAATTTAATAAAAAAATCAATCCTGGGATCATCAATATGCAACATGAATAGTTTCTTAACTCAGCCATATGGTTGACACGGCCGATTTTTCTTCATCTTTCAAATGTTATATTCTGTAACTTTGAATACACTAGAATTTGCTCAGAACAAAAATGTTATCTAAAACACTCAGATTTTCATTGCTTTTTTGTATCAAACCAATATATCATCATTTGTCTTCTATCATTCACCCTGGCCATTACTTTACAAGGGATGGCTTTTCTTTTTATGAGTCTGAACTCATAAAAATTTGTGAAAAATGCTTTAAAGGCTTTAATGAAACATACCTATTTTATGAAGACATCATAGACGTTTTTCATTACATCACACACTGTAATATTTATTTAAATATTTGCAAATATGTGTACCTTCTATCCTGTTTTTGCCTAAAAAAAAAAGTCTTGACTTACACTATTCGAGACAGTTCGTCGTCGGAGAGAAAATAAACACTCTTCTGATCCAACTTCTATTGAGCTCAACTAGGAGATTTTGAAAAGTCAACGTAAGCTGGGAAAGTGATATAAACTTTATCACTAAAAGCAGGTTGACTGGATATTAAATGAATGAATGTTTACTTCCATGCCTTTGGCCTAGGATTTTAGAAGCCATATATTTTTATCCCTTGCAGTTAGCAATGTGTACTACATTCATTTCAATGAATGAATAAAAAAGCAGAGAGTGTGTTTACAGTGAGAACTGCCAACCTATGCATCTGATCACAGGAATTCTAAATAGACATTGACATCATAATGATTCAGGGACATTGTCTTTACACGCCCTGAAATTCTAACCAGTTTCACACTACTAACATTATCGAGTCACCTACCCAATGGGTTCTAATTTATCAAGTTTGAAAATCACATGGATTTTTATAGCAGAAAAAAGTTGTTACGGAGATCCACACATCGCATTTTCCCTAAGTGTGGTTACTTGTTAAAGGTTAATTAGTTTTACTATATATTTCTGTTTTCATCGAGCTATTACCTAAATAGACTCAGCTCTGGGTAGTTGCCTGAATTATCTGTAGTCTATCTTCTCCAGCGTTTGAGGTCGAGTGTCTTCAACCAGGATCGCAGCATTGGTGTGAGATAAAATATCTTGTGACAAAGATATTTTATAGGGCATATATTTTCACATGATTTTTCCATTCTAAAACAAGCTTGGTGCAAATGGGCTCATGATGTAGGCAGCATTACCAGAATATTTTAGACAAGGTATTTAAAAGTTCGTAAAACTGGATGATGATAAAAACAGCACATTTTCGTGTAATTAGAAATTTAGGATGGTGTTATAATTTAATTTCTGCAGAGCAACCTTCCGTACGTGGGTTTCTCAAGCATGTAATTGTGAAATGCAGTTGGAAATGCCCAGTGGAAGGCCTGCGTGTAGAATTCCTGCACAGTGATGTCGGGCGCAATCCGCCCTTATAGGAAATTGGGGGAAATGAGGAAGCTCTACAGCACTTGGCACTTGGTGTTTCTCTGAAGGAAGCTTGGAATGATGAAAGAAGAGAATTTAAGTGAATTCCTCAAGATAAGAACCTGAGGTGACTCTAAGGTGTTTTTCTGCTCACTTAGAGCCCATGGAGGCAGTAGCGTTGTGCTGTGTGTGTGGCCTGGGGCGCTGGCCTGCCCCTCAGGAATGTGCTGCCAGGTGCAGGAGATGCCACAGTCGCCAGGTGGCTACTGACAGTCACAGAGGCCATTTCTCAGGATACGCTGTATTGTGAAGAGCTGCTATGTGTTGAATGATGTCCCCTTGGCAGTCCATGTTGAAGCCCTTCTCCCCAGCTCCTCAGAATGTGAACTTATTTGAAAATAGGGTCTTTGTAGATATAACTAGTTAGTTCTAATAAGCTCATACTGATAGGCCCCTAAGCCAGTATGACTGGCGTTCTTACAAAAAAAGGGGAATTTGGAGACGGACACTCACAGGAAGCTGGAGATGGGGTGATACTTCCACGAGCCAAGGGACGCCACTGACTGGCAGCAAAACACAGGTGACAGGAGAGAGCACAAAACAGCTTCTTCCTCACAGACTCAGAGGACCCAGCACCCCCAACATCTCTGCCTCACACCTCTGCCTCCAGAACTACGA
>NW_006440135.1:354799-368290 GCF_000325575.1 Pteropus alecto
CCCCGCCTGTCTGTCAGTGTCGCGGGGAAGGGAGGCGGCCAGGGGCGGGGAGATGCTGTCCCTCCCGCACCAGGCTGGGTGGCGGGGCTGCGGCCCCTGCTCCGAGCCCTCCAGGAAGCCTGCCGCGTCTGTCTTTGTGACCGCGGTTTGCCTTTGGCTTCATTTGGAGACGCTTCAGGCCACGTGGTCCCTACAGGACCCCCGAATCAGAGGGCCGTGAGGCCGGGGTTCCTCCCCGTGATTTATCACTGCTTTTCACTGCCATCGACTCTGGCATTGGACATCTGCTCAGGAGCTCGCGGGTCCCAACAGGCCCCCCATGTGTCGCCTGCGGGGTGCAGCCTGCGTCTCCCCGGCCACGTGGGGCCCTGGCGTTCCCTTCCTTAGCAGGTGCCGCCCGCGCGGCCTCCAGCCTGACAGCTCAGAAGGAGGGACAAAAAGACAGTGAAAACGCCAGGAAACGTGACTGCTTGCCAGTCTCTTCAGACTCCTGACTTCGCAACTTCTGCTGAGAACATTAGTGGGGGCTAATGAGTCATCGTTGAGACTGATACTCAAGTCCATGATTTTCAGGCTAATTTGCAGAGAGTTTAATAATCAGAGGTTTCATACCAGCTTGAAAAATAATTCGCACATGATGAAAAACATTAAAAACATTCAAATAATCAGTCTGCAAACTTCCACTCCTGATGATTAAGTCATGAAAAATAACAACGAAAAGAAAAACTTCAGCAGTTCAGCCCATTAAAATAAGCCCATTAAAATAAGAACAAATTTCACATCCTGGCATGTGTTCTTTAAACAGGATACTATTTTATGTGTTTATTTTAATTTAGATAAATGGATGAAATACTTCCTATTTACTTATCACTATACTTTTATATATATTTTTATGTTTTATATGTTTCCATATATAAATCTGTTGTGTTTTCTTCTAAATGTTACATAATATTTCATCTGATGGATATGTCAGTTTCTTGTCCATTCCTCTAAAGATGGACACATAGGTTAATTTAACCCCTTATTGCTACAAGCATAAGTAGTACTGCAAAGATTATCCTAATACACCTTCTCATGGCATGAATATATTAAAAATGTTGGTCTTAGTGTATACACATATGTAATTTTATTAAATACCACCAAGTTAATTTCATAATACCTAAAATGGTGACATCACAATCCTAGCAACTGTGTTAAGGTTTGAGGTCACACACTCTTACCCTTACTCGACAAGTGTTAATAATTTCTGTCAATCTATAGAGTAGTTTTTCACAGTTTTAATTTGTGCTTTCCTGATCACCGGTGTGTTTGAGAATCTCTACGTATACTTATTGGTAGTTTCTACAGAAATTCCCTTCTGTGAATTGCCTACTTAACAGATTTTGCCCTATCTTTTCTTACAGAAATACCTTGTATATGCTCCATATTAATCCGTCATCAGCTTAGGTATTGTAAATACCGGTGATACTGATGTAATAACTGTAACACATCTGTTACCTTTGTTTATACTGTTTTTTTTAAAAAGAAATTTGAATTTTAGTGTAGACAAATCTATCAATTTTCCCCATAGTAAAGCTATTATATTTATGGTCTCATTTAAAAAATGTTGTCGATGAACTGATCCTAAAGCATATATGGAAAGGCAGAAGACGGAGATAGTCAAAACAATACTGAAAACAAGAACGATATTGAAGAGCAGGTGGAGAGCTCACACTACCAACTGTAAGACTTACTGTAAAGACACGAAAATCAAGACTTACAAATGAATCCAAAAACTCACAAAAGCATACTGGCAAAAGAATAGACACATAGGTTAATGAAACAGAATAAAGAGCCCAGAAATAGATCCACACAAATATAATCAATTTATCTTTGAAAAAGGAGCACTAGTAATAAATGAAGGAACAATAGTCTTTTCAGCAAATGGTGCTGGGACAACTGGACATTCACGTATAAAAAAATGGATCTAGACACAGACCTTCCACCTCTCACACCAATTACCTCACAATGAATCACAGACCTAAATGTCGACCACAAAACTATAAAACTCTTAGAAGTTAACATAGGAGAAAATCTGAGTAGCTTTGCGTTTGGTGATGAATTTTAGCTACAGAAGAAAACCATGATCCATGAAAGAAATAATGAGTGGGACTTTATTAAAATTAAAAACTTTTGCTATGCAAAAGACACTGTTAAGACATTGGAATGACAAGCCATAGACTGGGAGAAAATATTTCCAAAGAGTATATCTGATAAAGGTCTGTTATCCAAAATGTACAACTATTAAAGTTTAACAAAAAGAAAGCAACCTGATTTTTAAAATATGCAAAGGACCTGAACAGATACCTCACCAAAAAAGATATACAGATGAGGAATAAGCATATTAAAAGATGCTCCATATCATCCGCCATTAGGGAACTGCAAATTAAAACAACAGTTGAATACCGCCACACTCCTATTAGAATGGCCAAAACTCTTCACGCTACCCAGTTCTGGTGAGATGTCGAGCAGCAGGCACTCTCATCCGTGTCGGTGGGAATGCAGAAAGGTGCAGTCACTCTGGAAGACAGTCAGTCAGTTTCTTGCAAAATGAAACATACCCTTACTATAGGATCCAGCAATTGCACTCCTCGGTATTTACTCAAAGGAAGTGAAAACTTTTGTCCTCACACAAATCTGCACATAGATATTCGTAGCAATATCTAGCAATTATTCATAATTCTCAAAACTTGGAAGCAACCAGGATGTCCTGCAATAGGTGAGTGGAAAAATAAACTCTGGTCCAGCCATCCAATGGGAGGTAATCCAGCAATAAGAGGAAATGAGCTACCAAACCACAGAAAGACAGAGGAAACTTACATCCATATTACTAAGTGAAAGAAGCCAGTCTGAAACAGACACACTATATGCTTCTGACTCTACGACATTCTGGAAAACTCAGCACCTATAGAGACAGGTAAAAGATCAGTGGTCCCCAGGGGTTGGAGGGAGGGAAGGAGAGATGAAAGGCAAGCACAGGGGAATTTTAGGGTAATGGATATATTCTGTATGATGCAGTGATGGTGGACACGTGACATCAGTCAAAGTCTACAGGACTGTGTACAATACAAAAGGCAAATCCTGATATCAGCTATGAACTTTAGTAAATAATAAGGTGTCGATATTAATTAATCACTGGTAACAAATGTACCACACTAATGCAAGACATTAATAACAGTGAAAAACGTGGGAGGTGGAGGGGAAATGGGAGGAAAAACTATGATTGATCTCTGTACTTTATGCTAAACCTAAACTCCAAACTCAAACTTCTCTAAAAAATAAAGTTCATTAATTTTTAAAACCGTTCTCTACTCCATTGTCACAAAATTTAGCAAGTATAAAATATGGAAAGGAGGTGGTGAAATAAATCTTACTGTCGTAGTATTTATAGGAAACAATTTATTCATAATTTATTGTAGGTAGAACAATTCTCATGTTGGATTTTTAAAAAGATCCAGGAATATATTTCTGTAAGAGGAGACTTGCTTTGGGCTCTGCATTTGAAGCAGGTTGCATATTGCAAACTGTGGCCCACGGGTACAATATGGCCGGTAGTCTATTTTTGTATAATCTGTGAACTAAAATTTTTTTCACATTTTAATGGTTTTTAAAAATCTAAAGGGGAAAAATATTTTATGACACATGAAAATTTTATGAATTTCAAAGGTCATTATTAAAGTTTTACTGAAACCCAATTAAGTACTTGCATAACATCCTCAGTTTTGCCTTTCGGCCCACAAAATTTACAATATTCGCTACCTGGCCCTTCACAGAAAAAGTGTGCTGACCCTATTTTCGGGGGTCTGCTACATCGTAAAGATGAAAATTTATTAAAGAACACTTGAACATCATTTTCACCGAAGGTCCTATATTAATTGTTGATTCCGCAAGACCGAAACTCTAAACTTCTGCTCTTAGAGCTGACATCGATCAGGCCCCAGGGGACACTTTTCCACATATCTTGTTTATTCCTTCTAAACAAAGTGACTTTTGTCCGAATTCCATAGGGTTTTGAGGTGTGTGCAGCTAGCTGGTGGAGCTAGAGACGGACACAGCTTTGGAGGATGGTATAGTTTGGAACAGAAGCAGCACTTAGTTAAAAAAAAAAAAAAAAGACTAATTAATGAATAAGCTAAATCCTTCCCTCTATATACCATAAACACAAGTTACCCTTATGCAATGCATTATCCCAAGTAATATAGATTATATATTTTTTTCCCCCTTTGGATCCAAAGGTGTAGTTCTGGAAATACTTGTCAATTAGCAAAAAATTGCAATTAGCATACGGTGCCTGAGCAGTATTTTGCAATACTAAAAAAAAAAAAAAAAAAAAAATTCAAATACTCTTAAATTTATATAAAGTATTCTTAAATGTGTATGGTACACATTCTCTTAGATATATCTAGTCTAAGTGACACATTTGAAGTATGATACGATTCCTTACATTGACAACAACAGCTGGAGATGATGGTTTGATCAGGACTATAGGTAGGGAGAAGTATTGATCCAACATAAAAATGGGCTTACTTTGATAGAAATGTACTAAAAGATGCACAATATTTCATTGCAATGCATCACAGCAAAACTTGGAAACATCTTACATAGTTTTCCATAAGAGACTGACTGAGAAAAGGTTCGTGCACATAGAGTATGAAACCCAGTAAGTCAGAGGCAGCTGGTAGACCTCTGTGTGTCAGCAGTAAGTGAAAAAGCATGTTATTAAGAGTATAAGAATGATGAGTACCTGCAAATGTTGCTTACTAGAGACTGCTACTTATTCTGAGTTATTTAGATTTTTTTTTTACCATAAATACATATTTTTAAGTGTATTTCAGTTCTGGAAAGAAAGAGGTTTATGTGAGCTTAGGTATATCAGTAAATAAATCTGAAATATTGGGGTAGAATGAAAAAGCCATCTTGTACTAAAAACGGCCCATTTTCTACCCTGAGCTGTTTCCAGCCTAATTTTCTGTCTGCATTTTACTTCGGATTCGCAGGAAAGATTTGTGGAACACCATTAGCAATGGTTGAGGAATGACTTTCACGCTCAACTCTTGTTCTTACCCACCTCTAACTTCCTAGAAAAACAAAAAAATTGGTCTAAAATTTCTCTAGCTGTTTTCAAGCCAAAGGTAAGTTTCATTTGAAAAGCTTAGAGGGGAAAAATATTTCCTTAGGTCCTGTTATTTATTTACGCATAATTCAAAGGATTTGTTTGTAAGGCGTTGAAAGAAAAGGAACGGCATTCACATTTTGAATGGATAACCTGCACTAAATACCCATTAATTTGTCATGGTTGCAGGGAAGCAAAATAGAATGTCAGTAACTGAAGCATGACTGTCCGTGTGGATTCTCTGTGCCTATGTAACCACTGCGTAAGTCTCCTCACGCAAACGCAAGTCTCTAGTGTTTGTTTTCAATTATAGCAGCTGGGCAATATGGCGTTTCTCCTATTTTTACATTCTGTTCTCTCTCTCTCTCTCGCTCGCTCTCTCGCTCTCTCGCTCTCTCTTTCTCCCTCCCTGCACCCCCCTCCAATTTTGCATTTGATTCTGTCTTGACTAGGCAATGCACACATGTGGCGCAAAATTTCAATGACGTGAAACGGTAAATAGTGACAATTAAGTCACCTCCTACCCTCCAGGCTAACCTCCCAAGAGCCACATGACTGAGACAAGCTTCTGATGTGTCCTTCCAGATTTGTTCCACACCCGTCACTCTGAAGAGAAAAGAAGTCGTGGGTACGCAGATCTGCATGGACCTTGTCCTCATATGGTCACACTTTGTAAACTATGGACGTGCTGTCCCTTCTGCCTGTGCCCAGCAGTCATTCTGAGACTTCCACACGCCCTCATTCTGGCCACCTACTTTCTGGAATCTAAGATAACTCACTGCACAGTCCAGGAGAGAGCCAGACGTGTGTCCCCAGCACGCAGAGGATGTGGATAACCCGTAGGAGTTCTCCAGGGAGGCGGCAGAGACCGGCAGAGACAGAATTGGACCATGGCAATCAAATAAACATGGACTCGATATTTCCTGTCCACTGATCCCCTCATCGCCAAGCAGAGGAGTTAGGCTCTGCAGAGACCGAGGCAAGGTGATGTCCCAGAAGTGAGCCATGCTGCTCCCCTCCACTCACCAGTGTGGCAGTGGGAGAGAGGAAGAGCGAATGGGCACAGCAGACCCTTCCTGCTTCGTGTCCCTGGAGCCACCAGCCTGGCCATCCATGGTGAAGAGAGAAAATCTGGGCTAGACAGAAGATTAGAGTTTTAAACTGGGTGGGCTTTTTGAAGCTCGCAGAAATGGTCACAGTGGCATTAAAGGAACCACTATGAAACAGTGAAGAAAGGTTTGACACGGCACAATTTGTGACAACAACTAAGAACAGACCGCAGCATGGCGGTTCCTTGCCAAGTCCGTGAATGCTTCATAACCGACGACTTATGAGTTAGGGAGAATAGACAGGTGGATAGTCAATAAATTGCTCTTATCACTTGACAGTCACCATTTCCAATTTAATCACTGAGTTGCTTTGATTAGACTGTGGACCCAGGTATATTTTAAAATATATCATTTTAACTTTCGAAAGCCTATTGCTCAGAAACACAGGTGTTCTCCATACTTTTCCTTTGCTATGCGTGCCACAGAAATGGAAAACACACACCGGCACACGTGTATACAAGAGATACGGGTGTCACTAGGAAACACACATCCACAGGTGTGGGCGGGACTAAGGCAGACGTCCCTGGCGGACAGGTCGCTAGCAGCAGTGCGGGGCTGGGTAGAGCTCAGCGAAAAGGAGATGCAGTGTACCCAGAAAAGAGCTGAGTCAGGGGGCATGGGGTGGAGAAGGAACTAGTAGAAAAAATATTCAGGAGGCAGCAGAAGCACCCCTTAAGACTAACCGGATGCGGAGATGGAGGAGGAGGGAGCTTGGCAGCAACATTCTCAGGTTTTGACTTAAGGGGATGGAGAGACACTGACTCGGTCAAAAGATGTGCATTCGAGGAGTTTTCAGGGCGCTAGCGTCTGAGCTCACCGGACATGTGAAAGGACCAGTTCCCCAGATGGTCGGATGTGTCGGGCAGAGCCCCAGGAACAGTTCTGGGCTGGGTCCCTGGGGGTGGGGGGCTGAGCTGGGTGGCGGGAGGGGGTTCCATGGGCCAGGGACATGAGAGGGGTGTCAGAGCGGGAAACTGCGAGCACCCGCTGGGCCCAGGAGAGCTGATTTCTGTCCATGTTCTTAGCCACGTTACCTGACAGCCAGGTGAGGGACTCCAGGCGGCCAGACGTCCCTCAGAAGTCTACATCAGTGTCCTCATTGTTCTCAGGTGGGGTGAAAAGGAGAGCGGGTTGGTACATAAGCTGTAAGAAGTAATTTGGGACAAAAAGGGTTTAATTTCTGAAGTGAAATGGAAGTTATGCTATTTTACACTGATTAATTACAAAATAATATTTGGGTGACTTTTCAAATCATTTGCCTTAAGTCGTTGAGCAGGTGCAGGAAAAAATCACAATCTATGAAAGGCAAAACTGGAAAATGATAACAAAAACAGAAGACAGAAAACCAACCGTGAAGCCAGCGACGGATGGCCTCATCCCTGGGCTTTTCGGTCTGAGTCTGAGACAGGCGGCATCCACACACACAGCCTGAGCCTCCGGTCGCTGCTCACCTGCCCCTCCCCCATCGCTGCCACAGGACAAAGCAGAGAAAACCCAGCAGGCTTTTCATTCCTCTAGGGGTGGCCCTTAGACATGGCCGAGGTGCTTTCCGGGGAACCACGAGCTCACTCAGGGGTGCTGTCGCCCTGGGTCCCCCTCCCCCGCTGACATAGTCCACAGGGAGGGTTGGCAAGTGGCCGGATGCCGGACCGCCCGCCTCAATCAGGCCTCCAGGTGACCTCTGCACTCCAGGATCCCGCCCACACTGCCTGGTGACCTCTGCCTTTCTCACCCCGAGTCATCCTTTTCCCCTCTTAACTTAAGGTGACCCATCTCAGCTGAGGCCGTTCTCAGGATGGTGTTCCAGTCCTCCATCCGCCGCTTTCCACTTCGGAAGGTAGAAAGCTCTGCGCGACCCTGCAGGGTGACAGCTCTTTCGAGGGCCAGCCAGCACGCTGGCCACCCGACCCTGGCCCACACTCTGTCCCCAGGTGCCAGCCCGCAGAGGCGCCTTCTCCGCTTGGTCTCCCCGCGCTAGGCGCCTTCTCCGCTTGGTCACCCCGCGCTCTACAGCGAATCCCTGCGGTCCCGCCTCCTTCCTGCACCCGAATAACAGTGCTGCCTATTAACGAACTAGGACCCGCAGAAACAAGTCGGGAGAATAAAAGAGAGAGAAACGGCTCTGGGAGGCTAATTATGGAAACTCAAATGAGCCTCTGTCAGCACAGGAGAAAGAAAAGCCGAGAAAGAGAAGCGCCTGGAGGAAAACAAATCAGACTCCTGCCGTGCCGCTGGAGCCCACGAGACCCCCCACCAGCACCCGGCGACTGAGCCCATGGCACGCGCAGCCCGGCGCAGGCGACCACAGACCTAGTGGCACGAGGGCCCCCCTGGCCTGCGGAGCCCACAGACCCGGGACCAGGGCCAAGGCGGAGACCTGCGTGAGGTTCTGGGGTGGCGGGGACAATGCTGGCAGGGAGTGCCACTGACCCCAACTTTCGGGGGCACCGCTCACAGGCGGGCGGGGTCCCTGGAACTGCGGCGTCCACTGCGGTCTCTGCGCTCCAGGCGCGAAGGGGTCAGTGGGCTTCTCTCTTCGCTGGGCTGCGCTGCTCTGCGCTGTGGCAGGCCCCAGAGGGTGATGCCACCAGATGAAGGTGCTGAGCCCGCTCGGTGTCTCTCTCGAGGTGGGGCCTGCGGCGGGTGGGTGCGTGGAGGGTGGGGGTCCTCACCGGGATGTCAGATGAGCGACATCTGAGCGGAGCATGGGTCACATGATGCCCAGCACCCCGTGGGATTGGCCGAGCTGCAGTGCATTCACAGGTGCTGCGGGCTCGTCTTTGAAGTGGCGGATGTCCTCGAAACCACGCCAGGTGTCTGCATCGGTGACCTCAGGAGACGTGGAAGCGGATCTGGAAGAGATTGTTAAGGAGATGAGGGACCACCATCTCCGCTCCGAGGTGTGGGAAGCATCGTTCTGCAGAGCGTCTCACAATCAGGGAGGGATGCGCCAACCCTTCTTTAATGTGTGAAATGAGTTGTTTGCATAAATGTAAATGTGTTATTGACACAGGTAGACCCAGGCCACTCACCTGATGGACAGCTGCTCCATTTTCTGCGGTGAAGTCAGCTCTCAGCATCTCCACAGCTAAACAGGATCAAGGCTGCTGCCTCGCTTTTCCCATTGGAGTGGATACCTTGTTACCATGACAATACGCTCTACAAATAGGTTGCCAAATACATAATAAAAATAATAGGAGACTGCCTTTATCTAGCTCGATCGAAAATAAATCCTCGGAAGAATAAAGTAAATAATAATCCAGTATCCAAAAAAATTAAAAATGTCTTCGTAATAGTTAGCTCAGTGATGAAATAGATTTAAGAATTCCTGAAATTTCTAAAACCTTCACAAATTCATACCGAAAATGTATTTTCCTGAAAATTGCAAAATCAAACGTTAACATGAAACAACTTTAACTTGCTCAAGTATTTGTAGAGCAAGAGAACCATCCAGAACTAAAGTGGAAACAGAATCCTTCCTTTACTCTTCCCGCTTCCCTCAGGGAGCTGTCCCCAAAGAAACAGCTCTGAACAGGTAGAAGTGCTTTTCTCTATACATAACATATATAGAGGGAGATAAATTTCTTATATATACCTTCTTATGCATTTCTTGTTGTATACGTAACTTAAGAAAATGACTAGGCTTTTCATAGTCATGAATTCAGCTCTACTTCACTACCTTTAATGTCTGCACAGCATAACATAACATAAATGTACTCGAAATTTTAGCTGTTCCCCTATTGCAGACACTCGGGTTTTTCCAATTTGTCATTAGTACAAACAAGACCGCAGAGAACGCTTTGTACCTATGCTTAGGGCACGGGGCTCATTGGCTCAACGTGATGGATGTTAAAAGTGCTTTGCTGTGCAATCGTTGGTAGGCATCACTGATTTGTTCTTTAAACGTCTATGTAAAGCTGTCTATTTGAAAATGAAAGCGTTCATTTCTTCATTGATTATTTTCATATCATCAACCTGTTTATTTTTACCAGTGTCATAGGCAAATATAATATTGTGTGTAAATCACACACGTATAAAACTTATTTTATAATTTGCTTTCTTGATTACTATGAGATAAGGTATTATTTCCAAGATGTATTAGCATTTCAACTTTTTTTGTTAGCGAGCTTGTGTATCTTGTATAAGTTTTCTATGTGGTCTTTTGTCTGTTTTTATTGAGTAGAGGGGTTCATCATATATGATTAATATTAGTTCTTCGCTGTGGTAAATGCTGTGTGTGTCCAGTATATCAAACCTAATCATTGTATTTACACCTTTTGGGTTTCTTTCTTTTTCAAATTATTTCTTTTAATTCTGAATGTTCAGTGTTATTATATTTAGATTGGATTGTAGATTTATCCTCCTACATGACACAATTTTGTATTGTATATTTAGAAACTATTGATGGGATAGGATGCATTATCTGCATTCTTCGTGGACTATAATTTTTGTCCCTACTTGTCCCATTTAATATTTTTCTGCTGGAATTCTGATTTTACACCTGCCAAACTTTTATTAACCTATTCCTCATAGACCTTTTACCGTGCACTTAGTTTTTATTTTTAAATAGTATGGCTGTTGAAAGTATAGCGTTTGGAGGTAACTATTGGGTCAATACTTATGCCTAGCTCACAATGTCATTTTCAGAATTGCCTGAGGAGATCCACGAAAAAGGGTTGGTCTAGTGCGTCTAACACACTTGGCATATAGTGCGTCATTGTTTTATCTGTGGCATGTGCCTTGTGAATGGCTTTTAGCTGAATTTTTATCTTGTCCCAAATTGGGAGTAAATATATTTTATTCAAATTTATTGTGAAAACTAATATATAACCTTTTATATTCTTCTATTTGACTCACTTAAATGTTTATCGAAAAAAAAACATTTAAACATGCTTTTTATTTAACATTTGTAACGAAACCCTATGTAAGGTCTCTCTTGCACAGGTTAAATCAGTTACAAATTCATGTTCATCAATTTCTTCTCGCTTCACATAATGTTTAAAAAGCATCTGGAATTTTAATTCTGTTATCCATTTTTTTATATCGAGCTTTGGCATTCTTAGAAATTGTTTCTTATCAGTTGAAGGATTAAGTTTGTTTTCTGCCGAGTTCAGAGCTTGTTGGACCAACAGCCTGACGGTATCAGAAGCCTCGTTCTGACGCTGCTTCTTTATAGACTTGCCACAACACAGTCTGCTTCAGAGGGTTGTGATTTTGATAATAAAGAGGTTAGGGTATCGCCTTTTATGGAAGCTGAGATTCAGAAGACATTTATAGAAAATTCAGTGTCTTTTCAAAATGTGGCTCAGTCTATAATGATAATTTCTCCTTGTTTTCCAATGTACGTAGAAAACTAAAAATTAAAAAAAATCAGTTACAAGAGAGAAAAGCAACCGAGACTACGCACACAGAAAATACACGGTAAACCTGGGTGTGTTCTGACTTTTTCTGGTCAGTTTTGAAATCACTTCTCCATTGGAATTCTGGAGGAGGGTTTCTGCAAAGTGGGGTCACCGCATGGCAGGAAGCACAAGACGCATCGTTGACACAGCAGTGATCTCAGCCGGGCCGGCCACCCACTCCCTGTGGGACTTTGGTGCAAAATGTGTTGTTTTTCTCCCGTTTCTGGTCTGTGATGTGAGGAAGTTGGTTTAGGTCAGCGTGGACCCCCAGAAATCTAATGCGAGTCACATTTTTTGTGTTCTAGTTGTCACATTAGAGTAAGTAAAAACAAATAGGTGAAATTAAGTTTAATGTTATATTTTATTCAGCTCGAGGTATCCAACACGTTATCATTTCAGCATGCAATCAATATAAAATTAACTATTAACCAGATATTTTACTTCATTTATACAAAGTCTTCAAAATCTGGCGGGTCTCATTTGCACCTGTGCCTCTAACTACTATGCAAACTCCCACGACTAATAAACTGTATCAAGCCTGGCTCTTTCCACGGGACTCCGGATGATTAATCTCACTATCCACAGAGCGTCTGTACTTACACGTCTAATGACCACCTCAAACTTAACATGTTCCAAAAGGAGCCCCTGATTTTCCCCACACAAACGATGGTTTCTCCAGAATCCTGACCTGTATCAATAAGAGGCAGCTCCGTCCTTTCCAACCAAAAACCTTGGAACAATCCTTGATTCTTCTCTTCCACACCTATGTGCAACCCATGAGCCAATCGTGCTGGCTTTAACTTATGAGCACATCCAAGGTCCCCTTCCCCCACCGCCTGCTCCAGCCTCACTCTCTCTCCTCTGGCTAGTGACAGTGACCTCCAAACTGGTCTCCTGCTGCTTCTGCCCCTTGCATGCTGTTCTCAACCAGCAGGGAGTGATCCCCTTGCATGAAGCAAGTCAGATCATGACACCCTCCTCCCAACACCCTCTAAGGCTCCACGTCACTCAAAGTAAAATCCAGTCATCGGTGACTTCTACGGTCCTGCCCAGTCTGGTTTTCTGTTACCTCTCTGATCTTACCTGCTTCTCCTTTTCTCCCCTAGGTTTGCTCTGCTCCAGGCACCCTGGCCTCCTTGCTCTTTTGGAAAATGACAAGCATGCGCCAACCGCAGGGCCTTTGCACTCTCTACGTCCACGGCTGGGACATGAATATATAGATCTCTCTCTACGACTTGATGCTTCATTTTCTTCAGTGGTCGCTCTTTGAGTGAGTTTTCTCCGCATCGTATAAAATAGCAACTCCTGCTTTCCGCGTACCCCCTGTCACCCTGATACTGCTTTATTTCTTTCTGTTACACTTATCACTAATATTACTAATAATACCAATATTAGTGATATTATATATTATTATTATATAATATTAAATACAATATGATAATCTTTTTACTGATTACTCTCTCCCAAATAGAATTTGTTTTTCTCTACTAAAATTTAGTCCCCAAGATGAATTCGAGTCTGTTTTGTTTGCTGATGAATCCCCAGTGCAGAACACAGTGTCTGGCATGCAAAAAGCGCTTGGTAAATACTTGTTTAATTAATTAATCTGTCATTAATACTACCTTGTCATTCAGCTGATGCTTAAACTCTTTGTGAATAGATATTCACTATTTCCTTCGATAATCTGTTTCATCCTGTGAGAATTCTGGGTAAAATCTTTGTGGAAAATCCCTCCTGTTGACTTCTGACCAGTTGTTCACAGGTTCATCTAATTCGTTCATACGGAATAATTGTCTCTCTTCTTTCTGATATTTGGTGACGACTCTGG